>NC_049218.1:8863818-9230776 GCF_013347855.1 Anguilla anguilla
AATCCGTTGTGGGGGAGGGGGGAAAGGGGTGGTGGGGGGGGGGGGGGTTGGGAACCCTGCTGTTTGCGTTTGCTGACGGTCTTCAGGTTGCTCCAAGGCAAACACCCCAGGGGCAGGAACCCGCTGTGAGCGAGGACAGGAACACCGAGGGGGGGCTGGGAGGAGCGTGCGGGGCCGGGTTCGGCGCCACCAACATTTCGTCTTACTGTGAGGGCTTTTCTTAGCATGGGATCTTTTCTTACTGAGAGATCTTTTCTTACTGTGAGATCATTTCCTGCAGACAGATCCTTCCTTACCTCTTCAGCTACTTCAAATCAATTTACAGAGACAGGCCCCAAACCACCCCATATCAACATCCTGCCCAGAGGAACTTCACAGAAAGGGGCCCCCAACTGACCCCAGAAGAGTCTCCGACCCTGAGGCACGGTACAGAAATGGGCCCAAAACTGACCCCAGACCAGTGTCCGACCCTGAGGCATGGTACAGAAATGGGCCCAAAACTGACCCCAGACCAGTGTCCGACCCTGAGGCATGGTACAGAAATGGGCCCAAAACTGACCCCAGACCAGTGTCCGACCCTGAGACGCGGTGCAGAAGCGGGCGCAAAGCCGAGCTCCATGGGCCTTCGGCGGGAGAGTTTTTGTTTGTTTGCAGCCGGTTGCCAAGCGACACTGCCGAGGCAGGAAGTGCAGCGCTTGCCTCGGTGGTGGCGATTCCCAGGAGCCTCCTGGCATTTCCTGCGGTCTCCGTGCCTGATGCTGAGCTCACCTAAAGGCATACGTTGTCCCGGCGTGTGTTTTTCGCCGTCCGCGTCAAACGCTTTTAACAGACGCGTCACGTGCTCTCCTCTCTCACTGGCCCACTAGGTGGCCAGACGAGCTCAGAATACTCTCTCACTGTGGCGCACGGCACGCCTCACCTCACAAGCTCACCAGCTCGATCACTAACTACAGCCTAACAAACTCTTCTTTTGTGTACATGCAACTGCCACCATAATGATGAGATTTTTAAAGACCAATTGAAAACATTTCTTTTTCTAACTGTGCTTTTTTTTTTGGTAATCTGTATATAACTGACTGGAATGTGCTTTGACAGTATTTTTTCAGGTTTGCCTTCTATAACTGTTCACTGCCCCGGGAAACCTTGGTGTGCATTCTGCTGCAGAAAAATAAAACCAGATGACTGACTGCGGGCCCTGGTTTTCTTAGCATTCACACAGAAACTACCGACTGCACAAAAATTACACATCAGTATTACAGCCACCATATGATGACTTAACAAGAAATGAAAAGAGGATTCAAGTAGCAATGTCATGATTGTCCGTTTGGCCATTATATATATATAAGCCCGGGGTGTGAAGTTATCAGGCTGCAAGTGACTCCTTCATCAACCGTTTAAGGTGTACAAATATCACAAATATGTGATTAGAATGTTCTTAACTGAACATTCTAACGCCGATGCAACAACCATAACTGGTAACTGAAAGCAATAGTTCTCAGTTCTAGAACACTAGCTTAGAACGCTGAAGAAACATTCCAAGAAACCTACTCTTCAAAGGGTTACAGATGACACGAATGTAGTTATGTCGCCGGCTTCCGCGCGCGGCTCTGAATCATCTGATAGGTCAGTGATGACGCGGTCTGTGGTCAGCATGGCCCACCACTCCAACACTGACGTCATCACAATGCGCCCACATGCTCAGATAAGAGGAAGGCTTACAGAATGCTCCCACCATCAGACTCTGGAGAGCAGCTGCAAGAGATCATACACATTCTGACATCTCTCGCAACTTCATATTCAATTCAGCTCTATTTCATTTTATTTGTATGGCACTTTTTTTACAGAGACGCTGTCACAAAGACGCTCTACTGTGGAAAAACTAAAGAAAACTGGGCAAAACCCCTCCCCGGTGGGAAGAAAAACACTCAAATGGAGGCGATAAAAATACTGCCCAATGGGAAGAAATCCGAAGAGGAATGCAGTTATGGAGGGGGGAAACGGTAGCACCATAGAGGCAAAAGCAACGCAATAACCACACCCTAATATGGTGTATAAATTATTGCATTACCAACTGCAGAAAGACAGACCCGACTGGGTATTCTTAATGTGTCATTAGGGCAGAACTCCGGATCTAGGCTCAGGTTTACACCGTCTGTGTCCAACATGAGCGAAGCAGTTTAACTGATCCTAGATCAGCGCTCCTACGCAGAGATATTTTTGTGAACACAGGCGCTGACTATTACCCAGGCCTCCGCACAGCTGTGTTTAATATTTGAGGTGTTAGATGAGAAAAGGTAACTGTACCGTACTCACATCTATGAAGCCCAGCCGCAATGCCAAAGGTCACAGCACCCTCACCGAGAGCGAGGTGTTGTTGCCACCCTGATTGGACCATCCTTTTATTTTTTTTGAGCCATAAAATGTGCAGATAGCATCCAGTTGTGTTGTCTGCAACAGCTGCTTCAGCTGCGCAGTCTTCTGACCACCTGAGTGCTAGTCTACGCTGTGTTCAATTAAGAGAAAGCGCTGCACACACACACACACACACACACACACACACACAGGTATACCAGCTTAAACACACTCATACATACACATACTGTATACACACACACACAAGCTTACGCACACTCACACATACACACATCAGCTTGATTTCATTGTGGATGATGGGAAGTCATCTCCCACAGTGCAATGGGGCGAGGTCTACTGCCTGCTGGGCTCGAAGGACTGGTGGATGCCGTTTTGACAGAGATCTGACATCACTGGCTCAAGATGAAAAACAGAGCAAAAGAGAGCAAGAAAGACCAAGAGACAGATAGATAATAATAAACAGAGAGGAGTGGGGAAAAAAGAAATGGAGAAAATCAACCTTTACTCTAGTGCCTTGAGGCAAGGTAGACCTCCCCCCCACCCCACCAAAGAAAAAAGGAAAAAAATATAAAAACACTTCCAACAGCCCTCTGGCCCCTATGTGGAGTCAGCACATCAACACTATAAAACCTGAGGGGTCGAAAGAGAGGTGCAGACCATGAAAACATTCTGCTCTGTGTGTGTGTGTGTGTAGGTGAGGGGGGAAATCTGTCCCTCTCAGCAAACTCACGTTCTATACGTACTGTACATTGTTATGTAACACTTACATAACTGTGCAGTATGGGGCAGCTTGTGCTCCTTCTGATCCCTGCTGTGGACTCCAGACACTCTCTTTCTTATTGGGCTGTATGTATGGAGCCTGGTGGTGCCCAAACATTAGCCAGTCAGAGGGGGGAAACAGAGAAGTCAGTCTGTCTTTCCAGTGTTGTGTACTAAAATGTAAACTGTTTTTAAATTGCCAAACTGAGCGTTAGGTTTGAGGTCAGGTGATTATTCGGGGCTTTTGAAAACGCCCGGCGATTTTCTGAGCTCAGTTAACAACTGGCCAATCCGCTGTCGACGCACGCGCCTCTCAGAAATTCGCTGAAACCGTCGAACAGTTCCTGCGGGTTTTCGAAGGGGTTGACGTCTCAGTGGAGAGGCAGTATTGGAACGGGAATGCCACATGGCCCCTCCTCTTCCTCACACAGACGGTCTTTTAAACGCTTACGACGTAGGCCGGGCCCCAGGCGTTATGCACTTCCTAAATCGCTCCGGAGAAAAGCGCCTGAAATATGGCTCAGCCATGTAAATGTAACTAACGATATTTTAAACATGCAAAATCACTCCCGTTCGGGAACACAGTAAATTACACAGACTGTCCAAAATAATGTAGGCCTACAATTATGTACACAGAGATAAACATTAAACTAAATCTAAGTTGGGGATAGTTCCTATAGTTTGCCCCGCGGGCTTCTTCTGTACCCAGGTTGAAAAGTAATGTTTAAAAGTCTCTAATCTTATTTTACATTACAAATGTCCCAGGTCGGAGACCTTCAAAGACGCACGTAGCCTATATACAATATGGTGGTTTATCGCCCAAGTTTTACCCCCGTACGAAAGCAGGGAAATACCAACCAAAGAGGCCTTACAGGGAGCCCAGAAATTCAGCCTCCTCTTCAGCGTTAATGGAGTTCATTGTTAGGGCCCAGGCCTATAACGTTACAGCGATGGAATCAGGATTCCTCATTACTGGAGCCGGAGTTACGGCTGCGGCAAATCCTCCAACGAAAAACGGGGGTCCTGGTATGACGGCACGGAGGACTGTAACTCAATCCAGTGTAATGTCGAGGTCACTAGCCTTCACCAGTCGAGTGAACCGCAGAATTCAGAATGGCAACGGTAAGCCGAACGGTTCAATAGGAAGTCAATAAAAAAACATGCTCGGTTTGCCGTGACAGAGCAAACAATTGCATCCTACTCCGTGCGGTAAGAGAGCAGGATCTGCTGCACGACGGTATTGACAGAAGTGAGGGTTGGCAAACACCTTATTGTTGACTTAGCTATTAACTCAGGGCCTTTAAGCTCTGCGGTGACTTTACATGGCTGATAAACTCAGCAGATGACTTAACACTGCCGGATAAGGAAAAGAAAATCAACAGAACAAAGAGCGAAGGGCCACAGCACATAGAGGTGGGACAATAGCACAGATTGTAACAAGTGAGCAAACACCACCCCCTGCCGGTAGAAAGGTATTATACAAGTTAGAGTTCTAATTTAAAAAAAAAAAACTTCTGTGTGAAACTTCTGTATACATACTTAAGACGTGTAATTGCAGATAAAACCTAAACTAAATATGTACAAAACTATTTTGGTAATAAATCAGCATTTTTTTCTCAAAATACAAATCAGCAATAAAGTTCAGTATTTACTATGGAAATTAGCTGAAAAGGACTCGGCATTTGGCGCATGACGTCACATATAATGGACCCTGACTGCACAAAGGCATTCTTATCAATGCCAGTGAAATCAATAGGTGAGTAGGTACATCACTTAGACAAACACATTTTGAGGAAAACATTCCTAATATTTTGTGGAAATGATAAAGCGTGGAAAAATTATTTTCCAGTCCATCATTTTATCAAAAATCGATTTATTGGTTCTTTACAGCCACCAGCCACTAGCTCCGCATTCTTGCCATTGTAACATACCATCTCCCCACTGCTGAAGTCAAAACATTCCTACATGAATCAATGCCTCCTCCTGGAGCCCGACCTACACATGCTCATGATTCATCAGGAGTGACGCTTGTTAATTCGAAAAAGCATATCCCTGGAATTTGGGAGAACCTTTCCCACAGTCCAACCAGGTGAAGGAGTGTAGCACAGTGGGTAAGGAACTGGGCTCGTAACCGAAAGGTCGCAGGTAAGGACACTGCCGTTGTACCCTTGAGCAAGGTACTTAACCGGAATTGCTTCAGTATGTATCCAGCTGTATAAATGGATACAATGTAAAATGCTATGTAAAAAAGTGTAAGTCGCTCTGGATAAGAGCGTCTGCTAAATGCCTGTAATGTAATGTAAAGGTAAAGCTCATAGAGCAACAAGATAATGAGAAACCTGGTCAGACTTACAGCACCACAAGCCTACAGCCTGACCAGTGAAAACCCTGTTGATGAACAAGACTATTATTGTAAGCAGCAATTAAAAAAGATAATGCACATCTAGAATAAAACTTGTACTACCCACATTCTTTTAAAAGAGGAAAAAATGCAATCACAGATAATCACTGGTATACTGAAAAAATGACATCTGGCTCTTGCATTTGGAAAGTAGAACATTTATTGATTATTGTAATTCTTTTTAAAAATCTACAGACTCACTGCAGGGGAAATGCATGCAGTCATTCACAGAATTTCTATCAATTAGAAATACATTCAATTATCAAAAACACTAATTTGTCAACAAACTATCTTAGAAAGTATCACAAATTATTTACTTCTGTAGTGCTTCTTTTAAAAAAATGTTTATGTTGCTTTCAAATTGCATTGAATTACCTGCATTTATATTTGTAAAAAAAAATTTAAAAAATGCAACAAACATTTTTTGGTCAATGTTTTCACAGGTCTAGGTCTAAATCAATGACAGAAGTGATATAATAAAAAAAGCATAAACATACAAACATAAGACTGTTTAATGCACTGTGATTTCATACAAATGACAGCATCAACACTGTGGGGGATGGGAGTGGGGGGGGGGGCTGAGAAGGATGACTAAGCTGACATCACTCCCATCGTTGGTGGAGAGGGGGGTGTTCAGGCTAACAAGGTTCAGACTGAAAACAGCAAAGGAAACAAAACAAGGAAATCAGGGTTTTTTTGTAGCGATTCTCCTCTTCCACTGATTGATAATGACAAAAGGAAGGGGGGGGGGGGGGCAGAACTGGTGTTGAGGCTAAGGTGGCAGCATTAGTGCTGGGTTTAACAGACTGAAAATGAGTAGAGTCATGTGACCTGTCAGGTCATGTGAGGCAGGCGTGGAAGAAACACACAGATGACTGTTCTTCCTGTAAGGGAGAGTCTGACCCAGTTCTCCCAGCCTGTATTGCTTTCCTGTGGCAGGTCACATGGTGGGAGGACTTCCCAGCTTGCATTGCTGCCCAGTGGCAGGTCACATGGTGGGAGGACTTCCCAGCTTGCATTGCTGCCCAGTGGCAGGTCACATGGTGGGAGGATTTCCCAGCTTGCACTGCTGCCCTGTGGCAGGTTATAGTGGGAGGATGTCCTCCTGTTATCAGTGTCTTTATGAGATGGAAATTAAAAACACAGCAGACAAAGGTGTACAGTGCAGAAAAAAAACAAGCAACAGCGGAAGGGAAAAATGGCCACACTGGCATCTAGCTGGACCGTGCCAGTGTCGGCTGTGGGGTGTAACTGGTTGCACTGTCCCCCCCGGCGAAGGGAGAGACTTCAGTCGGCGGATTTCAGTCTGTGTCTGATCGCACACCAGCGCCCCCTCTGGTCAACTGGGAGCACTAGGTCTGCCTGTACAAGGCACTCATGAAGAGTCCTCCTCTGACTCAACGTCTGCGGGAGCAGAGGAGGAATGTAGAGAGGAAAAAAGCCGCGTGCATGTCCGCACGCATCTAACCCGACAGAGGAGGTTGCAGGGATGAGCAGGCACAAATTGGGAAAAAACAGGAGAACAAAAAAAAAAACTGGCCATTAAGAGCACAAAATGGCTGAGTCAGTCTTCTAATCTACCCAAACTCTAACCTTAATTTACTTACTAAATGAGAGGGTAAAAATGCTAAATCTGCATTTAAATTCACAACTCAAGGACAAAAAAAGCATGTGGCTGTAATATTAAATCCAGGCTGTAACAGGATAAATGCAAAATTATTTCAGATGAGGTTCTCTGTACTGTAACGTTTATATATCCAAAAATTACCCGAGGAGTAGAGTAGGCAAGTGTAACTTTATGCTTATGTATGATGTACTTTCGCACACATTTCATGGCACACCAATGGTAAAACTGTCATATTTACAGTTCAGACAAAATGCAAATTCGAGTCCAGGCTGGCCTTGAGAGAGCCTCTGAAACTCTGTATCCACACAGACCTTCACAGCAAAAAATTATTTCTGTACGAGTTCCTTTTGTTAGAGGAGTCAGGAGTGAGTCACTCATTTCCCTTTAAATTGGAAAAAGAAGAGCTACGAAAGCAGTTCTTGCAGGGGAAAGGCTTTTAAATGCTCAACTTTGAGTGCCGATTGTCACACGTGTGACATGATTACACAATGGAATATTTTCTTATTCCAGTTTTTCCAAATTTCCAAATTAATTTTTTTAATTGATTAAAACATGAATTCAGGAAATTTCAGGCAAGAGTGCCAATGTGCCACATGACAATTCAAGTTTGATCATTTCAGTATCTGTGTTCCAGTGGCACCATCAGTCTTGGCAGGAAAACATCACAAGGGAGGCAGTGGCCACACTTGTAGTGATTGTTGGTCACTCAGAATCTACAGTAAATGTGAACTGTAATAAGGCACTAAATTGTTGCAATATACCGCAGGTATAGAAAGCTTTTTAGACACACAAAATTATTCGACTGTTACTCTACAGTTTGTGGTCCCACTATTGTCCTCTACTAAATGCTTATCTCCATTTTGTATGACTGTCTGAACTTGGCCTCACAATTAACACCGAACACCACCAGCCACTGAGTTTTTTATGCCTAACTGCCTGATCCATACGATCGGAAAACAGGCCCTTTTTTTTTGTTTTTACAAGAGGAAGTTTCCAGAGTCAAGGAGAACCTCAGGCACAGGTACAGAGAAGCGGAAAATTCCTTTAAGACTAAAGCCAACACGGAAGGCCGTTCTGGCCCCCGAGCCGGAAGTCGCGGCCGCAGACGGCCTGGCGGTACAGCCGATCCCGCCGTTTAACGGGCCACGGAGGAAAAGCAGATGTACCTGGGCGGGAAAGACCCTCAAAGTCAAACACTCCTTTCTTTGCAGATTATCCGACCAATGGTTCCAAAGGCGTGCAGCAAGGCAAGAAATGAAAAGGACCAGAAAGATCCACAGTTCAGATCATTAGTGGAATAACATGGGAACGGCCATAAGAACTGATTACCGCTACTGGTGCACTGACAAAGCACTGGCAGGTTTAACTCCAGTCCTGGAGAGCCAGAGTGTCTGCAGGTTTAACTCCAGTCCTGGAGAGCCAGTGTGTCTGCAGGTTTAACTCCAGTCCTGGAGGGCTACAGTGTCTGCAGGTTTAACTCCAGTCCTGGAGAGCCAGAGTGTCTGCAGGTTTAACTCCAGTCCTGCACAGTGGCAGTGTCTGCAGATTAGGTCTTGGTAACGAGGTGGGTGGACTCTGTAGCCAATAAATTACTTAATTTCTAAACCCATTTTAATCCCACTGATAAAATTGTAACTGCAAATACAACAAAAATAAATTTCACATGCTTCTCCTGGACGCTTCTTTGGCGTTACAAAGACAATACAAATCGTGCACAGACATGCCTGGGGAAATTTGGGACGAAATGGGTTCAGTGCTGAAGCGCTACCAGGAAAGCCAGTGACACAGGGCTGGGAGTTTGAGATCCCAGCTACAGAGCCGACAGAACGCAATACTCCATACCCACAGCCATGAGCTGCGGGGGACATGACAGGTGTGTGAAATGTGCAGGGTGTGGAGGGGGGGTAAAGTGTAAACTTGTGAGTGTGTGAATGGGGGGGATGGGAAGCGGGGGGGGGGGGGGGGGGGCGCAGGTTTTTGGGCTGGTGACCTGACCCCATGGGGAGGCAAACGGTAGGTCACGTGATTCAGATCACATGACCGCCGTTAGTTGCTCTTCAGCAGCTCAATGCAGCCCTGAAGGAGGGAGACGTTGTTCTGGAAAGGAGGAGGAGCAACGAGTTAAGAACAGTAAGTAGAATCAGGTGTGTTAGTGCAGGGCTATAACAAAAGCCTGCACCCACACCAGCCATTTTCAGACAAGATTGGCCACTCCTGCTCTGAACACAAGCACGCAAGTAATAAATGTGTGGATGTCAGACCTTTTTTAACAAAGGAGACATTTTGGCTCCAGACAGCAGACACACTGTAGCAGACTATTACAGTGGTGTGCTGAAACAGATGAAAGTTCAGAGCCTGCAGCTGGAGCTGAACTGGAGTGTATGTGTGTGTGGCCTCAATACACATGTATACCCAACTGCAGTCTACATCTATACCCCACCTCAACACACACCTACACTCCACCTCAACACACACCTATACTCCACCTTCAATACACATCTATACCCCGCCAGGGCATTATAAGAAGATAACTAGATTTATTGATTGAGTGACTGATTGACGAGTGATCGGACAGAGAGTGCCACACATCCACGCGCACCTTGGCATGTTTGATCTCCAGTTCGGCCAACTCGATTAGATTCTTCCGGAAAGCCACCACTCTCCTTCCCTTGAAACTGGTGAGCTCTGCACAGGAGAAAAACATCTGTTGCTAATTTTGTCACAAAAAAAATAAAACCAAAACTTGCCCAGAAGCATTTCTCCATGACAGTGGAGATAGCGCTGGTTATTAAATGACAGCAGCCTGCCCACAGCCTTATGGTTTTCCACTATTTAGAGTTCACTAAAGGCCCAAAACAAACAAATATATTTTTGCCATATCTTTTAACATAAAGAAAATGAACACCACCTTTGCAGGACAGGCCAATGAGAATGGCATTTTTAGACATGGGAAAACACAGTCGTAATTTAATAGTTCAACTGATGAATCCGCTAAGGTACTTTGCGGTTTAATTGAACTGCCTATTTCCTTCAGCATGAATTTAACTGAACCTGGGGGAAAGAGTGGAGCACTAAAAAATGGAGCATTAAAATGTTCTTATTTCCTAACAGAGCGCATTACATTACATTGCATTTATGGCACGTGGCAGATACTTTTGTCCAGAGCGGCTCTTAAAGTGGAAACACAGCTAGCACAAACTGTTCTCACAATGTTAAAGGTTTTGTCAGTGTTATAACATGCACTGCTTCTACACGGCAGCAACACTGCGTGAATGTTTTGTGTTAGCTGGTGTGCCATCAGGAGCGCCACACAACAGCAGCACAGCAGAGAAGGCACAGTAGGACCCATCCAGCTAGCTGCACGCAGCTGCCCCATGATTATAACTGCAGACTGTGAACTGAAAGGACGTCCCTGGCCAGCAGCGGTACCTTTCTTGCCAGACTCGGAGAGCTTGTTGAACTTCTGCAGGCATTGCTGCTGGTGCTCCTCAGCCTGGGCCACGTCTTTGCTCTTCAGCCGGGCCTTGTCCAAGGCCTTGTTGGCGTTCTCGTAGTCGACCAGAGCACGTGCGCGCCTGTATAAGAGGTCCTGAAGGAAACGCACCAGCTTAGCTTTTGAGGCCCTCTTATCTGCATGTCTACACAACAGCAGCCCGGGGAAAAATCAACGAAACTGAAAGCTAAGGCGGTTTTTCTGGTGTGCCAGTGAAAGGCTAGTCTGTGGCTATTTTATGGTCCCATAATGGAACCACCTCTTTTTCCACTGAACTGAAAGCTGAAAGGTTTTATCAGAAATATGAGAAGACCATGGCCGAAAAGGGCGGGGACTGTGTCCAGTGCTGATCTGGGGCCCATTCCACAGGTACATTGAAGAGTAGGTTTTTTGTAATTTTCTTTCCCTCCAAAATTCTAAGTCAGTGTTCTAGAACTCTGTTGCTTTCAATTACCAGTAGTGATTGTGACAACAGCATTAGAACGTTCAGATAAGAACATTATAATCACATATTTGTGATCTCGCACCGTAAAGGGTTAAAGAGGGTAGGCCCTTACCTTGGCAGCCTGGATGTCCCTCATGTAGTATCTCAGCAGCTCTGTCAGCTTCAGCTCCTGATCTGAGGCCACTCGGCCCTCCACTTTCTGTCAGAACACCAATGACCTTAACCAATCAGAATTACGCCATGCACTGTTTTAACCAATCAGAGGCCTGCGATATGCTGGTTTAACCAATGAGAAACATACTATTCATGGCCTCGACAAACATAAAAGAGGCCATCGGTGGGCTTCACTAGCCAGAAATATTCCACGACCATCCAACTGGAAGCATGCCATGAGCGGTGTTAACCAACCAGAAGCACAGCATGCACCATCTTAACTACCAGAAACAAGCCACACACAGGCATAACCAATTGAAAAAATTCCATGCATGCTTTAACCAATCAGAAGCATGGCATGCACAGCCTTAACCAACCAAAAACAAGCCACACACAGGCATAACCAATTGGAAACATGCCACAAGCATATCATGCACAGCCTTACCCTGAGTTTCTCAAAGAGGTCGGCCAGCTTTTCCAGATGCCTGAAAGAAGATCAAATAATGAGCATTTTCTCCTCAATCCATCACTGTGGTATTCAGGGAGAGGAACGTTTTTTATTCTACCGTCACATTATGCCAGTCAGTATAACTCAATACATGCTTCCAGGCAGATAACTGTAATCGTTGAGCAACTGAAAGAGTTATGTCTGTTGTATGCCCAACACTGTGGTGGGGAAGCCTATCTCCGCTACGCAGGCCACTCCAGCTGTTGTGTCGGATCTGAATGATTACCAGTGAAGGGCATCCGTTTCCTGGAAACCTGTGCGAGGCAGGTCAGCAAACACATTCAGGACAAACAGCGAGGGAAAGGCCAGGCCACAGTTCACAGAAACTTCAGGAACACACGCTAGACCGGAAGAACTCACTGTTTCAGCGCTGTGTTGTCATCAGCAGAAAGGCTGTTCAGCGTAGCAGAGACGTGAATGTAATCGTCAGCCACATCTGAGGAGCGAAGAACGAGACAAGAACAGTTCACAGCACACCCTTATAGAACAAATGTCCAGTATATAGAGTAGGATCACTCTCACACGCACATTCACAGTCCTCCAGTAAATGCAGTAGATCCAGACACACACACACACACACACACACACTAACTGATACGCACACACAACATAAGCACACTCCAGTTCATGCGGACTGAGCTTTCATACTTTTATGACAGCGGGTCATTTTCTCAGCTTTGGCTGTTGAGTCCTTGATTTTGCTGAAGTAATCGAGCAGGAAGGTCTTCTCCTGGTCAAAGAACTCATCAACTTCCTGTGGGGGCAGACAGACAGAGACTCTTGCAACTCTAGCACAAATGCCCAATAGATGGGAGTACTACACCGTTTGGGGAACACATATGTAGGAATTGTATAGCACACACCGCAAGAGTCCCGATAAAGCCACATTTCTCAGAGCATTTTCATTTAATAGCATTGTGTAACGAGCACTGGCCTGGAGAGGTGAGGCGGGAAGCAGTTAACAAACCTTTATCCCTGAGATGATGACCTCATCCGCGGTCTTCACCATGTTCTTGAAGAAGCCGCCGAACATCTCTTTGGCGTTCTTTCTCCGCACGGTCAGCTGCACCATCACAGAAAAGTAATGAAATACTTTTATATCATATATATACTTTTATATAGAGAAAAATAAGAGAAATAACACACAACGCATTAGTGCTATTTCTGTAGAATACTGTCATGTACATACCTATGAACTTAATGAAAAAAGGAACAAAGAGCGGGTAAGTTCATTTGTGCATGGGCAATCAAAGTATTGTTTTTTTAAAGTAACAACTGTTTTTAAAGAACCCGCAAATGTTTGTAAAGGCATGAGAGCTTGCATTAGCTCATTTTTCACTTTACTAGATAAAATGGATGAAACACCATTTTACTGAAAGAATAAATATGCATGGGAACATCAAAATTATTTTTATTATTTACAAATGTTTTTATTAAATCACTGAAGCAGAACTGAATTTTTTTTAAAACTATATTTCTACACTCACATATTTCTGAGGATCAAAATGCAAAGCTATTTGCTCTGTCAAATTGAAACAGAATACAGCACAGGACAGATACTGTGTCAAACCGGATTGTAAACATTCACTCCGTCGGCAGTTAAAAAAGCAGCGACAAGACAGCAGGCCGCGATTAGCGCTGATATCAGCAGGAAGTATCCGTCCACTTTGCACTACATTTCCCCCTTTACAACATGCAAGACCAGCGCTTTAACAGGAAGTCCATGCACCAGGCACAAGGCCTTTTCCCCGACTTCCTGCCCTGGGTGGGCACTCACGTCCTGATCGTACTCCAGAAAGATCTGGAAGTTGCGGTCCGTGCTGAGGATGGGGTGCGAGGACAGGCGCTGGAGGAAGATTTCGTGGACCTGGACAGTCTTCTTAAACACCGCCAGGTACTCACTAGGAAAGAGCAGACACAGGTGAAATGCTAAGAAAAAATCACCATCTAATTCGCTTGAACCAGTTAAATTATTTTACTCTCCACAGCAAATCACAATGACTATTGCAAATGAATGCTGGTCCACCCATACATGGGAAAATTAATTCTCCATTCACCACTTCCAGGTACCCACAGGGAAAGAGCAGGCACTGCAAGGTCAAACAGGGTTCACTTCTGAGAGCGCTGAAGATGTTAGCATTGTCCCTGAAACAGCATATCAACCCGTAAAATTGGTCAAATATACACCGCGCTAATTTACGCGATCCAACAGAACTCTCAGCCAAGCTGGCATTCTGAGTTCATTTACTCACCATCACGCGATGCCTTCTACAGTAGTCTTTACAGTAATCTTAAAAATAGTTGAAGAGGGAAGTACTCAAATGATAATAATACTTCATGTGGTTTTTAAGGGCTCTTTCTTTCCAATCATTCAGTTTTAGGGCAGCTGGTGCCTCATCTTAAATTTGAAGAAAAATGTATTAAAAAAAGACCATACATAAATTATTATTTATGTATGGTCTCCCTCTGAGGATTATAACTCATTGTTTGTTTCCGTAGATGTTTCTCCTCTGAAATGTTAGGCTTGCACTTGTTGCGAGGGCTTTTATTTTGTTTTATTTTTTGGCCCCCGGAGACCTTTGTGCAGCTGGGGGGTATGTGTGGGGAAATGTGGGCGGGCCTTGCTCACGCTTCCAGCTCCTGCTTCATCTTGGTGTACTCCTCCTTGGTCATGGAGGCCTCGCCCTCCCCCAGCTTGTGCATCTTCTCCCGCGGGCTCTCGAAGTCGGGCTTGGGGGGAGCCGGCGGGATCTGAGTGGGGAGGAGGAGGCGGAGTCTGAGAGCAGCCCGCGTGACCACGGGGGCGTTCTGCAGACGTGTTCGGACACGCTTGGCCACGGGAAAACCGAAACTTCAAAATGCAAATAAGCCAGAGGGGACATCGCTCGTAACACAAGACGCCACTGATTACACAACTCCACCCATGTTGCAAAAGGGTGGGAGGGTGCGTCTGGATCTTTTTTTAAAAACCCTGCTTAGCGCTAAACTCTGGTGTACACGACACGGCGTAGTAACACCGCTGAGGTTCACTCCTACAGGTCTGTGAGATCAGCTCATATGGTTTACACCCTGTTGTGGAATATTTGCTCTGTCGCTATAGGCTGGAGGACCATGTCAGGCCACGCCAAATGGCACGGATGTTACTTCCAGGATGTTGTGAGCAGTAATGAATCCTGTAGCCCAGTGTTTCTTAAACTACGGGTCGAGACCCAAAATGGGTCAGGGAACGATATGAGGGGGTTCCCGGAATTAACCCGTAGTCCACTGGGCTATGTGGGCACGTGCATTTGACAGGTCCCTGAAAGGTACTACATTTCTAACGTGGGTCCTGAAGTGAAAAATTTTGAGAACCAGTGCCATAGCCAAAAGACTCACGATGAGGCCTGCGTAGTCCTCCGTCTCCACCAGTGTGTCGTGCAGCCAGATGAAGTCCTCGTGCTGCCGAGGCACGGAGAAGTCTGGCTTCTGGAAGGTTCCCAGCGTTGTCTGAGTAGAACAAAGGGAAGAGAATTCTATCACACTTAGACATATTGCCCAGTCATGTTCCCTAACCAAAGAGCTCAGGTAGTGCAGTTGGCTAGCACTTGGATGGGTAGACCTTTCAGAAAATAGATACATTTTTAAAAGGTTCAAGCTAAACCATTTAGAACCAAAGAAACTGGGATACTGTGCTGTAGGAGGATGAGACTCACCCGCTCAGAGAAAACAGTTTTTACATGTGCCTCCAAGCATGCAAGCTATCAACATTGCACACTCAGCCACAAGAAATCCTAAACTGTCCTTGCTAAGAAAACACTTGCAAAATGATAATAAATAGATAATGAGCTAGATATGTGATTAGACAACACAGTCTGGTCATCGATCGCTGCAACGTTCACACAGAAGACAAAAATTTAACCACGTTTGTGAATACAAAATAAGGATACTTACTTTACATCTGATATCAAGTCGGCCAAAATGGCAAAAGAACACCCGTGATCAGAGAGACATCTGAGCACGCTCTGTTGCTCATGCTGAAGGGCTTTACCTTGGTGTGGACGGTGAACTTGACCTTGTCACGTTCGCAAAGGGCATCGGGAATATCGATGAGCAGAGAGGCATCGCTGTTCAGGTCTACAGACACGGAGCGAGCCTAAGACAAAGGGACAGAAGGTCATTAAAGCCTGTCTTTACTCATATTCTATTCTTTAATATGTTGTTCTGTGTCCTTACTGTTCTTTAAATGTGACAGTAAATACGTATTTATTGTATGTATAATTATTCCTTTTTGTACAATCATTTAATGAACCAAATTAAAAGATACTTTTCTCAGATACTTCCTGTTTGGCTTACTAAAACTCAAATCTCAGAGAAAATGTTTTTTTCTCTTGTGCCAGCAGCCACTAAACTTTCCCGCAGAAAGTACTCATTTGTGTTAGAAACTCAAGAGGACCTGACTGAGCACTATGGTTCTACACAGAAACACACAGAGGGAATCGCCCCATGGCCAAAATGGCCTTGCAGTGAGCTTTGTCAACTGAGTGCTCCACTGAGCCGTCTGCGTTGCCGCTACACGTCAAAGTACAACTAATGTGAGCCACCCTCCCCACAAACAGGCCAGGTCGCTTCCTGAAGGAAAAACCACAGATTCTTTCGTCGCACCAGATACTTAGCTCCATATTCTTAATCTTGAAATGCCCCCGACGCTTAATATTTAGTTACTGGAAAACACATCAAAACATCAATGAACATTTCAAGAATGTTCTGAAAATGTAGTGAAAATCCAGATCTGTTAAACATTCTTAATTTTCCTAGTAACACTAATGACCTTCCACAGTTCAAACTGGTTTTTTTTTTTTATAACAGGTAGCTTATTACAAAACTAAATGAGGTTTGAAGACTGTTGAGAGAGATATTATGAAACACCAGAATGGACAGAAACAACAGCTCTGTCCACACACCAATCAAACGCTGACATGCTCACAGAGAGTGTAACGTGCGTCAGGGAAAAAAATGTTAAGATATAAGCAATACTGAAACAATAATTCCTTAAATATAACAAATTAAATTCTGATTGGAGGAGCTACATATGGCCTCAGGCTCAGAACGAATTTCTACAACTCCAGATGTTCAACTCCAAATGGTCCTTAAAATAGCTTAAAGCTGCCAACCTCCCCTACCCACATTGCCCTGCTTTCACCCCCACCCCCCTCCCCCTTCTGAAAAAAAGAGAAAAAATAACAAATTTGGGCCTTCACTTTAGACTTTACACTCTTACTATTCTAAACCCTGCCTGGACCCAGTTTGAGGAAAATAACAGTAAAATACAATGCATTTTTGATCTGTTACACATGATGCAACACCAAATAAATGTTAAACACAATGCATCCATCTATCTCTGTTGGCAGAAGATGTATGTTTAATTGTTAAAACTTGATTTTAACCAAATATGGCTGATCAGGAGAAAAATCAGTTTGTACGTTTTTCACCATGTAAACTGTAATCAGTTTCCTCATGTCTGACAGAACGCAGCTTTAGAATGATGTTCAACAGTTGGGTCTCTAGCACAGATGTAAAATTTTACATGCGCTGAGGTACTGATTAAGGGAAGGAGATCAGACTGGGGCCCAGGTGAAAGCTTCCCTCAGTTCTACAGCAGGCCTCCAGAACTGCGTGATCACACTGAGAAACAGGACCAGCCGTCGCCTAATGTCACGTACACCAGTCAGGACTTAAGCTGCCACAAATCATCACAGAGAAAAAATGAACATGAACAAAAAAGCACAGAAAGTGAAGCACAGGACACAGGAGATGTGGAATGGAGCAAAGGGCATGTGTGTAACGTGTGTGTGTGCGTGTGTGTGAGCATGACTGTGAGTGTGTGTGTATGTGTATGTGTGAGAGAGTGTGAGTGTGAGTGTGTGTGCATGTGTAAATGACAAGCAGACTGAAATTATGAATCTGAAGATGCTGAGAGGATAGTTAGTCCTCTGGCTTCAATACACTGTGGTGAAGCACTAGCCCAAGGCTGCAGAGTCAGCAAAAACGAGTCTGCAGATAAGAGTGGAACTCCCCATTTCCTCTGGAATGTCTCTCAGGAAACTTGAGACAAAACTCCAGAACCCTTACAGTGGATGCCTCTCATACAGCCCAGTTAACTGTCACTACCAACCAATGCAAAACACAATACAGCCCAGTGATGCACTGACTGAATTAGTACAATGCAAGGCCATGAGGCATCAGACCTGCACTGTCCAAGACTCACCAGCCTGACTGTGGATCAAATGTGTTCACAACATAAATACTGGTCTCCATACAGTTTATAGATGAGAACCTTTAAAACCAATACATACAAAATATGAAGACAGCTCAAAGCTCACTGCCAAAAAAAATGGTTACTTGAAGTCAAGAGTATCACAGAAATATGTAGTTAACCTTGGAAATGCAGGTTAACTAAAATTAAGCAATAAATGAGATGACTCTTGAAAATCCATCTTTCTGAAGGACTAGAAAATCAGTAACTCACACTGTAAATTTAACAATGCCCACTACACTTTAAACATTGGTGTACTACCGCAGATTAGCAGTTTCTATTGTTCTTTAACTACAGAGACCAATAAAATGATCAACTGACAAAGTGTTCTGGAACGAAGTGGTAAAAATACTGGTAGAGTAGTGTAAGACCAGGTGAAGGCTACACAAAGCTGTCAGTTACCCGTGGACAAATTAACATTTGAGTAACATTATGGACTGACATACTGTAGCCTACCAAATCTACTCAGTCTTAATGAGTCTTCCGGGGAAAAATAAAATAAAAACTGGGGTTAAACGTATGTCCTGATGAAGATAAACACAACTACAGCAATTTCCGCGTTCGATAGTTCTTTACACTTGGACATTATTTCCAAGTCAACATAGCGTCAAAGAAACTCAACCGGACCTTACAGATGTGAGACTAATTCACTGAATGTAGTACTTAGTTACATAAGGAAGCAAGATGCTAAGGAACCTGGACAACCTGCATGCACTTCATTCTCCAAAAACTGCATTTGACAGATAGCTTCTGTTAACTACTGAACGTTCAACACTGTAATATTCAACAACATTGTTACACTACATTTTCAAATCAGAATGTCGTTGTTCCGATGGAAAATGTTGCAGCTCTGGTAATAAACCGTAACTTAAAAGGGCTTCAAATGTTAAATCACTTGAGTCAAAACGTTGCCAGCTAGCTAGTGCGGAAAACGTAAATGTAGCGATCGTGTTTGGATTTCAGGCTAATGTTAGCTAATGGTAGAGCTCAGTGTGCACTAGTAATATGAAATTCCGTTAGTCTCGCAGACGCATACGTTTTTCAAAATGATATGTACAACAGCACTATCCGCGGATAGCTTATTAGCAACAACAAAAACTCGAACAAAAAGTCTTTGCTACTGGTTCCAACTCGTGACACGTATCTTGCAAAATGCAAGCTAGCTGCTGGTCACTAAATTGATTGGGGAAATTATATAAGCGAAAGCCAGCACATTACGTAAACTTGGTAATTATTTGGAATATGTTTTTCGGCACATACTGTTTCTTGAAAAGAAAATAACATCAAATAATTTCATTTAGCTACAGCTCATTTACCAGGTTATTTAATAGCTAGCACGCTAGCAATCTTGCTAGTTTGGATGAGGCATACACTCACCTTTTCTTTCTCGTTTTCTTCAGGTGTAGATGCCATGCTTCGAGTAGCAGTAAACCTATCTAGCTAGCTAGATAAGTTTCCGAACAACAGTTTACAGGAAACTCATTAAATTCCGTTAATGTATTTAACTAATATGTCCAATTGACAGACTACGACACTAAGCCACCCTCCCTGACACTTGCCACTAGACTACATAACTTCGCACTGACCGTAAACGTTTCTGATTGGACTATGCGAGGTTCTATCACCTTTTCCTGTTACGTTTTCTGCTTATTAATACAACTGTACGAACTGTGGGTGTCTTTTTGGATCAGAGTGGTCGGTGGTTTCCAATAATCACTTCCGATTGGTCGATTAATCACGTGTTTAAAGGTGTATTATGGTTTATGTAGTTTTAATGAATCTCGTGAAGTAACTGTGAAACCGTACGTGTCGAGACAATAAAACTACAAATCCCAAATATTTATTAACGTAATACAGGCCAGGGTAGGTTGCATAGTACACAAATAAAAAGTTGCACTACATTGGCGCGCTGTTTTGACGAAGAAAGAAAGCGGACAGGAGGATCTAGATCTGTTTTCGGCTCACTTCTGAAAGTGCATTAAAATGCTATTTTCAAACTCTTCAAAAAGTAACATACGTCGACGATATATGTATTACATACTAGCTAGTTTGGTTTTGATTTCTCGATTATTGTAATCAATTTAGTTGTACTTATTGAGCGTTATGAAACAACTGGAGATTGCGTGAGTTAAAATAGAACGTCGCCAATTGTTGTATGCAATGTTTATATACAGTGTTTGAATTAAATAATATCGTTGAGAATGAGTACATTACTACCACCAGCATAAATATATATTTGTTATAGTTGGTCGTAGTTGAAGAATGAAGTTCTGTCAGCTGGTTTACAGAGTCAAGTGTGTGGACCCTGCGCGGCTGGTCACTGGGCGGTTTTCTCTCGTGGCCACTGGTTCTGTTTCTTGCATTTCCACGTCTTGTCTCAGCAATGCCCGTAAAAAGACTAGCCAGTACAGTTCGGTGGACACAGAAAAGTACTCCTCACTCGTAAAATCCGTAGTTTCCTTAAGAATAAGCTCCCAGACCCCAGCCAGCCTCGAAGAGGAGGATGGGCACATTTATGGTCCTGTTGTCAAATCAAAACCCGCCACAAAACGTTCTCCGAAGACCCCCTTCCCGCTGGTGAACAGCAGAACGATTTCAGACCGGATTGACCTGATGTCGGAAGCGGAGCGGGGACCCCCAATTCGTATCGCGCTGCAGAGGGGCGCGGGCAGATCCACCACCCCGAGCGTGACGCGTATTCTGCAGCAAACCATGCCGCCCGACCAGGCGTTTTATTTGGAGAGGTGGAAGAAGAGAATGATTGCCGAACTAGGAGAAGAAGGGTTCAAGGAGTACACTTTGAGTAAGTGTCTGTAATCGTCGCCACTCTGTTTTACCCGTTTGGCTTCTTAACGGTGCAACAATGCACTGATTCCCTCTATGCATGTTAACACGCTGTTATCAAAATTCCATTGCACCTTAAGGCATTGCAACCTAAGACACTGACCTGAATCGTTAATTTTCGTTTCAGACATTTTCCGGCAGGGAAAACAGTTCCACACAGCCTTGGAGACCATTCTCATGGCAGGGGAAGTTCCAGCAGAGGATGCAGAGGCCTCGGAAGCTGTGGAAGGATACTTGGAAAGCATTCAGCATGTGCTGCAGGACATCAGCGACGTTCGGGCCATTGAGAGTGCAGTTCAGCATCAGTCGTTAGGCTACCTGGGCTTGGTAGACTGTGTGGCCCAATTCAGGTGCAAATTACTCAAAGACCATCCACCCATATGGGACAGCCCTTTTAATGATCAGTAGGCCTTAGTCTTCTTTATGAAGGTACACTATTGGCCTGATTGGCTTTGGATGGAAAGGCCTTACTGTGCCTTCCCCCTTCCCCATGCTTTATTGTTTCGAACATCTACTCTGGCACTCTATACCGTCTAATTTAATAACATGATGCATGTTTTGTACTGTATTTTTTCTTGTTGTGATAGGCTAATCATTAACATAATGTACCTTTATCAGAGAATAACGCTGAATGCAGTCTTTTTTCACGTACAGGGGTAAACTTTGTGTGATTGACTGGAAGACGTCAGAGAAACCCAAGCCCTTTCTTCACAGCACATACGACAACCCCCTGCAAGTTGCCGCCTATATTGGGGCCTTAAACAATGATGACAATTACAAGTACCAGGTTGGTAAATGTGTCTGTTTGTGATCATTTGCCCTTGCTCTGGGGTCTGTACTTCAGTTTTCTCCATATGCTTCCCTATAGGTGGAGAGAGGCTTGATTGTCGTGGCCTACAAAGACGGCACGCCTGCTCACCCCCACGCCATGACCTCTGACCTCTGTCAAGATTACTGGACAAAATGGCTGCTCCGGCTGGAGGAGTTTGTGGAAAAGAAGTCCACTGCCTCAGAGCTGTAAAATGGGATTCTATGCAGGGAGCAATCTTCTGACTTTCCGTTACTTTTGTAAACTGTTGTTTTCTCCAACAGAAGATTCCCCAGACCACCTTGTGCGCGGTGTTTATATTGCATTTTATTTCTGTATTAATAAAAGAAAACATAGTAGTTTTGTTGTTCTGTCCAGAGTGCACCTCACTTAAATTGAATTGTAGTCATAACTGTAGTTGCTAGAATTTAACGGGATTTTCGGTTTTGGACTAGTCACGTCTTGCAGTTTTACCCATTTCTGAGTTGGGGCTGTTTTTGCAGGGTTTCAGCATCCATTTTGAGAAGTAATATAGACTTGAGATTCATGGATTTTAGCTACAAGAGCATCATAGACAGATGCTGATTCGGTTATTTCACAAAAACATTTATAAATCCTCCGAAAGGCAATCTCATGGCATTAAACAAAACCATTTTGCGCAAAAGCAAAATTGCTTCAGTTTTTTGTTCGCCAACACAGCATTATGGTTTAGTCACTGTATATGTACACAGTGTCTCCCCTTGTTAAGCTGGTTTCTGCATCCTGAACCTAAGTGGGACTGTTTGTACACTGCATAAAAGTCTGCCAAACTAGAGGGACTGAGATGCTTTTTCCTTACATTCAGATAAACTACAGTTAAACTGTAATTAAGCTGGGAACATGGCTGCAAGGTACACATTTTTTGTCACTGGCTTATACAAAAAAAACTTTCAAACAAGGTTGTTTATTTTTCAAAGAAGATTGACCCTTGTTAACCGCAAGTAGCATTTTGTCATTGTGCAGTATGAAATTAAAGTATGCTGTAAATCAGGCTTAGAAATTGTGCCATTTGGCCACTAGATGGGGTAGTATGACAAATTACATGGGCCACAGTGCCACTCATCTGAGCAAAAACAGCTTGTGGTGATATGGAAAGGAATTCATGGGTCTGTGTGATCTGTTGTTTTCTGGGGGGGTATTTAAAGGAGTTATTTCCATGACGAAGATGAACATACTACTTTAAAGCAAAATGTCCTGAGTTTCATGAGAATAAGTAATTAATTGGATTTGTTCCATTCAGGTTTCTATAAAGACATGTTTTGTTTGTAACCTAGAGATGGGTCACTGATGGGTGTGGTATAGCCACAATGAATTTGTGGCAGTTCTAAACTAGGTCACTAGGGGCATCTGAGGCCACCAAGAAATTTCTATGAACATCTGTTATTTACATTAGACATTGCGTGTTTACGGACAATATGGGGCTTAAAGAACGGCCGGTTTCGCATCAGGAAGCATGCACTGGGTGACCTGAGGATCTCTGAACCTTTCGTACTGCGACGGGGTACGTAACAGAGCGTTCCTCACGGTTGTGCTCATTTCGGGGTGAAATGGTGATCTCCCGACATCTGCTCACCATTAGAGATGAATTCCTCCTCAGTCCCCCTGGAGTCGAGAGAGAGCGGAAACCGCTGAGGCAGCAATCTTCACAGGTCTGAGCTCCGCCCTCCAACCCTTACCCCTCCCACAGCGAAAACATGTGCAGGATGTCAAGCGGAGTCCCATCGATTAAAGCAACAGGGCCTCGGCTTCCACAGCAGGAGCCCAGGAAAACAGCTGCGAACCAGACAGGGACGTGCAGCTCACCAGCCACGAGTCTCCACGCTAGCGCTAACCTGTCAAAAAATGCCTCGAGGCTCATTTTTAAAAAATCTTTCAATTTCCCCACACAGCACTTGCTAGGATATGACCCCCACCCGTATGACCATAGTACTGATTAATTTATAAGCAACCAGAAAGCACTTTGGAGTAATCTCCATCCAACGAGCATTCTACATTCTACTACGTCCTTATTTTCTTGGTTGTTTGTTACATTACACCATCTTAGTTCTCTTTACAGTTATGATGTCCTAGTTTCTTGGTAATATTATGATTTTGTGTGCACGTTATCGCACTATAACGCTGGTGAACTGCAGTGTCACCTGGCTTAATTTTGTGTCTATATTGAGTTTGACACCCATGCCCTTAACTTTTTTTTTTTGTCTTTTTTAGTAGCTTCAAAACCCACAACGAGCCTGCTGTTTCACTTGCGCAGTCCCAGTCTCAGCTATAATACCCTGGAGGAATTGGCAATGGGTTCAGTCCTCACTCTACTTTGCAGTCATGGTCTCTCTCTCTCCACAGTAGCTTACAACGCAAACACAAGTGCAAAGATGAGAGATCGAAGTGGAGCAGCTCCCTAGGTGGCGCTCGTCAAAAGAGGCAGCCAAGTGTGCCAAGTTCAGCCTTGATTCACTAATTGCCCTTCTGCGAAATTAACCTAACCAAAATCAAACACTTATTACACCGAGTGAAAATGTCAAACTCGGTGTCATTTTAAGACTACAAGCCCCAGAATGCCCTATATCAGCCATTAGAAACATCTCAAATGTCCTTCATCACACACAAAGACTGTCAGGACCAATTACAAGCATGACCCTAAATGTAAAAGAAATATCAAAACTACTGCAGAATGTGAAACCCTTTAAATTGTTTTATTGTCCAACATTAATTGCTTTTCGACCAAAATGATGATACAAAGCTTTGTCTTCAAAGAGTATTTATGGGGACAAAAATTACTTTTGTACCTTACTGAACGTAAACCAGGCGGCCCTGTAGGAGGGGTCTTCAGTAAAGCCCAGTTTTTTAAAGAGCCTGTAGGACAGCTGGTTCTCCTCCTCGATGAAGCAGTACACAGGGTAACCCTGGGCATGCAGCCTTGTTGCCATGGTACTTATCAGGACTGTGGCATAGCCCCTTCCCCTGTGCTCTGGGGCTGTGTACAGTAGCCCCAGGGCACAGTTAGCATAAGTCAAAATCCACGCTACCGCTTTCCCCTCCTCGTCCAGCAAACAGCATGAGGGGAAGTGACAGATCATGTCCCGGATCATTCTGGCAGAGAGCGCCCCCTGGCTGAACTTCCAGGTTCTGTTCACCAAGTCGACGTGGGACTCGTCCAGACAGGACAGCTTTAATGTCAGATTGCTGTGAAAATGCAGAGGGCGGAGAAGCTGTGATGTGTGATGGAAGCCACGCATCGACCAGCAAGTTAGCCACTGCTTCTGTCTCTCTGTAACGGATACCTCCCCTGGATCATAAAAGTTACCTCAAAGTGCTTTTTTCAGAGGAATGACTTTCATGGTTGCTGATTTGCATTACTGTATTTGCATTCAAATGACTGCTTTAGATTTTCCAGTCAAATGTTAAAGCACAATTAAGGACACCAAGAACTACCCCTTCAAAACTGGGCACTTTCGAGTGAGGGAGCCAGCAATCCGACAGAGCATTGCATTATTCTCTCTGTAAACCAAAATCCATAGCCCGTTCAAATGCAAATAAGGAATTTTGGAAACAAGACCCAAACAAGAGAAATTCTTCATTTACCAGACCCTGCATCTTAGTTCATTTTTTCGCTGATGGAGGTTCGCTTTAATTCTTGAGGCAAGTCCAACTGGCAGTCAATGTTTACAGTACCTGTCCCACTCGGGGAGACGACTGAGGTCTTCGAGTCTCATCTGACGGGCCACAGCGTCTTTCTCAGCCGATACCCGTCTGTCCCCTGCAATGCACATCACCGTGTCCTCATGACACAGGTCAAGACCTGGGAAACAGAGGATCAGCAGACACATGGCCTAAACTCAAAGCACACGTCTAAAACACAGTCATCAGTTTCCTCATTTTTACTGGAACTGATGTCATGTAACTATCAGTAAAGGTTCTCTCTTGTTCCAAGGTGACCTTGAGATCAGAACAAACCACCCACTTCAAAATATTTATTGGTGTTTCACAAACTAGCTATGTAGTGTGGAAACATATTTTATGATGGTTTACCTACTTAAAATATATCTTACAAGACTTATTCCTCAAAAAGGTTGGAAGCATGCTGCATACTGCCAGAAAAACAAACTGATGAAACTAGGAAAAGATAATGATTAGTAAAAGTTTTGACCAAAAAAAGTACAGCGTGTTACCTAGGCAAAAAAACTCCTGCCAGGGTAAAACGTCAGTCTGTCCCAGGATTTTCCGCAAGGTTGGCTCATCTTTAGTAAACATGCAGATGGTTTTGAAGAGGTCCCCTTCCTGCAAACAAAATGCAATAAACTTTTAGGAGTCTGAGGCCTTGGTCTCGACTGCAGTTCTTAACCATTAATTCAACCCCACATGCCAGCTCGACCACTCTGCTCTGCTGCAACGCTGTGATTTGCACGCCCTGTCATCCGAGTGAATGCTTTGTGCTCGTCCCGTCCATGACGTGACATAGGGACAACATAGCTCAGGATGTAAGAGTGGTTGTCTGGCAGTCGGAGGGTTGCCGGTTCGATCCCCCGCCCAGGGCGTGTCGAAGTGTCCCTGAGAAAGACAGCTAACCCCTCATTGCTCCCAACAAGCTGATTGGTACCTTGCAAGGCAGCCTTTCGCTGTTGGTGCGTGAGTGTGTACGTGAATGGGCGAATGAGAGGCATTAATTGTAAAGTGCTTTGGATAAAAACACTATATAAATGCAGTCCATTTATGAAGCTCCTCCACCCTAGCTCCCCAGTGGTGGAACAAATTCCCCATTGCTCTACGAACCACTAGGTCACTGCCCATTTTCCGCCATAGTTTGAAGACGCATCTCTTCTAACTGTACATTGACTAACTCTGCTCTGACACTACTCTGCAGGAGTATGCCCAATCCTGGATGACTGTCTTATATCACCTGTATCTTGATCTTCTAGCACCATCATTTTACACTTGTATCTTCATCTAGCACTTTTGTGCTGCATTTGTACATCGTCTTTATGTTGTAGCTCTTCATCATATCTCTTGTAATCATGCCTCACTAGTAGTCTTACTTGCCATAACTTCACTGAATTAGCCTATGCTTACTGCGTGAACTAGACCTCATGTTCATGGCTTTGGATAACTGACACTTAATGAGAACTGTATCTTATCGGATCTGCATTCTGTAGTTGTTCCAGTGACCTTTGGTACGCACTTACTGTAATGTCGCTTTGGATGAATGCGTCTGCCAAATAAATGTAACATAATTTAAGCGTTCAGAAGCTGAAAAAATACAAGGCTGATCTCCCATACCTCTTTATTCTGTGGTAGGCAGAGAATTGTAGTGAAGTCTGGCCAATTGTCCACTAAAACATCGACTGGGTCAGACTGTCTTCTGTTGATTAGGAAGACGCAACCATACACCTTTAGAGAAAAAAAGAGCATGGCTTAGTGGAGCCCATTATCTGCAAGCTTTCTATCAATGTTCACTGCATGGCATCTTTCTGACTTTGAGAACTGATTTATTTAACTGAATTGCTTCCGTAGCATATATTCAACTATAAACGTTAATGTTTTTTTTGTTTTTTTAAAGCAAAACACTATCCAAAATGTAAACTGATATGGGTTCACCTGCTGCGATTGTGGTAAAAAAACCTTCAGCAAGGTCTCAACCGTATGAAGCTGGTCTCCAGTGAGAACCCTCATTGCACTCGAGTCGGATCTGCGAAATTCCACAAACAGCGGGAAGTTAACAGTTTACACAGTAAACCAGAGGAGGGCGAGAGAAAAAAGAGCGACTTTACCTTAGCCTATTTCCCTTCAATCAGGAGAGACCCAGGGAATGCAAAAACATAGATCCCAAATTACCGTTAAAAAGAGGAGCCTGGTGCCTCAAATTGTTTGAGAAAGCGACGAGTAGCCCACTGTGTCTGTCCACCGGTACGATTTATTTATTACTAAATCCCAGGTTTACCCTGCCTGTGCCTGGCAAATAAGCTGAGCCGTCACTACTGCTGACGTCACTCACAATGCACTTTTGCAGCCAGGCAGAGTGACAGACCGTGTGTTGTGACGGAGAACATCTTTTTTGTGTCATTTAGAGGCACAATTTGTGCATTTTAGCGTTTGAGTCACTTTTCAAAAGTTATTAAAAGTTCCAAATAAATTTTAAAAGTAGCTAAATTTGTTGCTAGGTGCTTTTTGAAAAAAAAAGTTGCCAGGGTAATCTGAAAAATTACTAAACAAAATTGCTAAACTGGCTTCACCCATTGAACTGTATAAGAACCAGGTTACCACCAACTACACTGACGGTTTGATTGAATAGAATTGAATGGAACCATGTGACCACGTTTCCCTTCTAGGTCTTATTCAGTGTAATGTTTTACGTTAGAGTATTTAATATGGTTTTACCCCATGGAAGGAACGATAGCCTAATTTTCTCTAAATGGAATAGGTGGCGTTAGGAATAGTTATTTAGGCCTATGAATAGCAAAGGGATTGAGCTGCTCCTCCCGTGTAGCGCATACACATATGTATACATCTATACATGTATGTCTATGGGGTGGCGTACATATGAACTGGAGCGGGTAGGAGGAGCCAGGCTGTGAATCCTGGGGGAAACTAGCCTCTTGCTCGTGCTCGCAAAAGAGCTTGCTGACCATTGAATTAAATGTAGAAAACCAATGTGATTTAACAACTAAAGAAAACCACTTCGATCAGTTTTTTTGATCATGAATTTCAATAGGAAGCAATAGTTGTTTTGATCAAGGTGTTTTGGGAAATATTTATTATAATTAACATATTGTATTATATATGACATATTTCACAATCTGCTTTTCATATGAAACGTAACGATCGTTATTCGAGTTTCAAAATACTATCGGGTAAGTTTTATTTTACCTTGAAAAGTCTGATATTCCCCATTCATTTTACTGACAACTCCAACTTTTTTTGTCAGCTGTGAACAGAGGTGGAAAGTCGAAAGTCCAGGGGTGAGAAAGTAGAAGCCCCGTCATGCGTTTCTTCAGCCCATGAGCTAAGCCAGTTGATTTCACTAGCCTAATTAGTTCTACCTCCTAGCTGAAAAATCATGCACATGGTCGAATCCAGGTGACTGGAACAAAATACCGAGGATGACTTTTTTCTGAACCTGGATTTTCGAACTCTGTGAAGTTCTGACTGTGAAGCCTATTCTGATACATCTGTGCAGGGAACTCTCTATTTTCTGCAGTCAATTGAAGAGTTAATCACAGCCTCATACTCATTCAAGGTGCAGGTGTGTCATGTGCACTGTGATGTAGAACCACGTGGACCATATCCTATCTTCTTAATAATTAGTCCAGTACGAGGAAATTTCGGAGTTTTAAAGTACTGTCCAAAATAATTTAATTTGGTCAGGGCGAATTTGTAGTTTTGAATGCACTTCAATGGGGACATTTTATTTTTTGTCCCCAGAGGCTTACTATAGCCTACTACAATAACCTTGAGTAACCACTGGAGTTTGCTAGCTTCACAGAGAACTGCAACATGAAAAAACCTTTTTTCCTGCAGCCATCTAAAATAACTTATTGAGCTGCAACGGGCCTTGAAGATGCTTGCCCTCACTGGGTGATGCCTACATAAGGTGAAGATTTACTTATTTAAAGTGACCATATGTCATTGAAAGCAGAGTAAAGCACCATGACATTATTATCAAAAGATTCATGGCTTTATCCTCTTTCTAACAAGACCACATATGAATATGTCAGGAGGCAATTCAGCTCAGCTATTGAATACCTCCACAAAATAGAAATATACTCCTGCTTCTTACAACGGATGTGATGGATGTAAATTTTGATTGCAGGACTCAATACCCTGTTCTACATAGACATTAGGACTTTCAGTTGATTATTTCAATCGAATGTCATGGATTGACATCCAAACTTAAAATGTAATGGATGTCAAGAACTGAAGAGTTAGTTATCATTTTGAGCATTCACAAATTAGACAAGTTACCCCTTTGGAATCTGAAGTTATTCAAACCTTGAAAATCCACATGCATTGTAAAGATGGTTTCTGACAGCATAATACATAATATTAACTTCTCAACTCTTGGGATTGCAGCTAAACTTACAACATAAATAAAACAATAATTAGATGCCAAATTCACTGTTGTCTAGAGCAGCCGGTAGATAGCTGGTGAACTGGATTGTTTTGATTTCAGGAGCACTGTTGTGTAGTCCTATCATACAGAAGAGGAGAAATCTGAGTTCTAGTGTGATCAATCTTGCTGATAGAAAAATGACAGACTTTTCACAATTCTACTATTTATCACTAATAAATAGTCATTTGGATTTAATTTAGTCAAACTTGAGCTGAACCATGGTCTCCCATAATCAGTGTATGCTCTGTCCCAGTGAGAATATACTGAGTTCCACTCACAATTGGGTGTGTAACGATACGGGTGCTGGGACCCAGGCGCAGAGTGGGGGGAAAAAAACAAAAAAAAAACACGAAACTCAAGGGGAAAATTAACAAAGACTTTACTAACAGGCAAACCAACAGGGAACAAACAAGGCCACAATGGGCAAAAACACAAACTCATAAAAAATCGAAATAAAACAGAAAACAAGAGGAACTCACAAACACGGGCAGGGCAGAACACGGACAGGGCAGAACACGGGAAGGCAGAGCACAAGGGAAGGTCAAACAAAACACAGTCAGGAACAAAATACAGGCAGGTACATACGGTCTGAAAAATCAGAAACAAACACAAGCAAGGCAGAACACGGGAAGGCAGAGCACAAGGGAAGGTCAAACAAAACACAGTCAGGAACAAAATACAGGCAGGTACATACGGTCTGAAACATCAGAAACAAACACAAGGAACCAGCACCCAATTCAAGGGAACAGAGAACTAAAATAGACAAGGGGTAACAAGACACAGGTGAACTCAAAAAACAATCAAACCAAAAAAGGAGGGGATAATAAGACACAGGTGAACTCAAAAAACAATCAAACCAGAAGGGGATAACAAGACACAGGTGGGAACAATGATGGAATAACGAGACAAACAATAATACAATAAACAGGGGGGAACAGGACACAAAACAGAAGTGCCGCCATCTGGCAGCCCAACAGGGAAAACGCAGACAAGAACACAGGACCATGACAGGGTGTGCCTCAACAAAAACACAAAAACCACCAGTGGGAATTGCAAGGGGGCTTCAGCTTGTACTTTCTAAATTTGAAGATATGAGGATGGTAATGAACAATGCCCCCCTACCCTCTTTAATGTACCCGTTCACTGTCAGTTGAGGAAGGAGATTTGGGTCTTGTAATGCAAGGACATGAACTAGACCCCACTGTCTTAATGCAACACCTTTTGTGGCAGCGACATCCTTCAACATGGTGGCATGACGGATGTCAACCCCTTTGGAAAAAAAAGGGAACTCCATTCACATGGTGGAAGAAGAGGTAATAATAATAATGATGATGATAATAATAAGAATAAGAAGAATCACAGAGGCCAGCATTAGGTGACGAGATGGGCAGTTTTAATAGGTGCATTCAGTCTGTGGTGGAATAAACGGGCCAGCTCATAGAGATATTCGGTTCTCAACCACCTCAGCACCGCATGTAATATCGCTTTCTGCTGATATCTGTGATTTTCGCTAACAAAAAAAGGCACGTTTCCCTATTGGGCCCAATTCATTTTTGACAGCAAAAATTAAAATACTTACACTCAAATATTGACGTTAACTCTATTAGGAAGAAAAATCTATTATTAGTTTTCCGAGGAAAAATATTTTTTTTCCTACAACACAAACGAAGATGTGAATTTACTTTTTTTCATTTTAGCCGATGTCTGCACTATTGTACACGCACCTCGTACACGTGATTTAGACATGTGACGAAGGACACAAGTGAGCATGTCTGTTGAGCGGAAAAATTGTACTTTCTGATTCTGATGAACTCAGCATAGGTTTCTATTCGCTTCGCTGTCTCTACTTATTGTACTCTAAGACGCTTAGACTTAGAGTACAATAGTAGTACTCCACTTTCCTCGTAGTGGTGAGCTCAGTCGACCCCTAGGGAGCAGAATAGGGAAGAGACGTGGCTCGATTGTTTCACGAGCTTCTTCCGTTGTATATTGCTTTACACCAGCTAGGGGCAGGTGGAGCTCAACAAGGTCCGTTTCATGTTCATTTTTAGGATTTAATTAGCTCTATAATTTACGCTGCATGAAAGGACATTTATCTGTTATTGATCTACTGCAGAACACTGCATCGGTGAACGGATGACAAAAAAAGTAGTTCGGCATATCCAAATTAGAATAAGGTAAGATTAAAAAGACGCCGACTTAAGAACAAACATAATGTTTGTGCTTAATGCATTTTTGGGGAAATAAATTGTAACAGTGGGCAACCTTGCTGTTTAAGCGCAAAGCCTGGGTTAAAGTCGCTGCTTGCTCTAGCACTCCCTTGGAGTTGAATTTTCCCTTCAACAACAAAAATACGCAGGAGACAAGTTAGATACCTTTACAAGTTAGATATTAAGCTTGTTACACTCCGTATGCTAAAGGTCAAAGTCGCCTTTCATCAGAACGAAATTGTTGATAGACGATCTCTAGCTGTAGGCTTTTTTTTTTTCCTCAAAAATTTTACCAGTATAAGACATGCTTCTTTATAGGTTGTTAGCTGCTTATCTTGTCTTTCAGGCTTAAAAAGATGAAAATTTTAAATAAGGCCGAATTACAGCAAGCGGAAAAGGTTCTGCAGTCACACTTACCAAAAAGCTCCAAGGTACTTATAATGTTTACTTTATAGTTTACTTTAGAGTATTTTGACCGGTTCCACAAATAAGTGAAATGATAATTAAAATAAAAATGAACAATGAAGTAGCCTGCATGTTGAAAACAGCTATGTATGGGATACATTTAATGGATTTATTAAAAAATTATTGTATTTAGTCGTTTTTGAAAATTTGCAGTGTTTTGTGCATGTATTTAAATATTTGAACTGTGTCATTTATTTCCTTGTTTCGGGATAATATTTCAAATTTGAGTATTGTTAATACATGCAATCAACTGTATATGTTTAAACTCATGAACTGGTTATAAGGTGTTTATAAAGTGCATATGGTCACGAGATCTGTGTGGTAGAACATTTTGATATTTTGTCCTTTAGGTGTATGGATATCTGTTCGGTATGAATAGAAACAAACCACATACATTGGAGGTTATTGTAGACTCCTGGCCTGATTTTAAAACAATTATTTGTCGACCACACCCAAAGGTGAATACATAATACAGTAAGCGTTTTTGTGTTCAGTAACTAATTCTGTTCATTTAGTCAGTTTCTGAATTTTACTGCATCTTTATTAAATGTGAATACATATTTGATGTGTCCATGGTCTGAGGAACTAATTTTTTTTAACTGTATGAACAGAATGCACATATTCTGCTTTACAAAAATCAACTGAGTTTCTTCAGCACTGATGAGAAGATTCTTAAGAAAATGTTGACAGAAGACAAGGACTTAGACTGGAATAAATACTTCAGAATTGGAGGTAGAGAATTTTTTCTTCTTTTGACATTTTTAGCCATTGCAACCATAATATAATTTAAGTTATTGTTATTATTCTTATTAGTAGTAGCAATATTATTATTATTATTATTATTATTATTATTATTATTTCACCATGTGATGGGGTTCTCTTATTTTCCAAAGGGTTTGACATTCGTCATGCCACCATGTTGAAGGATGTCACCGCCACAGAAGGCGCTACATTCAGACAGTTAACTCTAGTTCATCTCCTTGCGTTACAAGACCCAAATCTCCTTCCTCAACTGACAGTGAACAGGTACATTAAAGGGGGTAGGAGGGGCATTGTTCATTACCATCCTCACATCTTCAAGTTTAGAAAGTACAAGTTGAAGCTCCCTTGCAATTTCCTCGGGGGGGGGGGGGTTGTGTTTTTTCATTGACACAGAGCACTCACTGTTTATGGGAGGTCACAGTTCAGCTCAAGTTTATTAATTAAATTAAATCCAAACAACTGATCACAAAACCTGCCATTTTATTTTCACTCAGTCCTCTGTTTTCCTGTCCTTTCCCACAGTGATATGGAGGCCAGGATCTCCTCTCTGAATGAATCCCATGTCAGTTTGGTGAATAAAACCTGGAAATTTGGAGGTGATGAAAAAGGTTTCCAACTAATTAAATATCTCATAAGCCACTTCCCCACCTGTTGCATCACTGATGAAGAAGGCTGTCCAGTTTCTTGGGTGCTTCTATATGATTACTGTGCCATGGGGCTACTGTACACAGCCCCAGACTACAGGGGGAGGGGCTATGCCAAGATCCTGATAAGCACCATGGCAACAAGGCTCCATGCCCAAGGTTACCCTGTGTACTGCTTCATTGAGGAGGAGAACCAGCTGTCCTACAGGCTCTTTAAAAAACTGGGCTTTACTGAAGACCCCTCCTACAGGGCTGCCTGGTATGAGTTCAACTACTAAAATAGTGTTGGGAACATCACAACTAAACTCAATGCTGATGTGACTTTATTCAATTACTCTATACACAATGCAGCAGTGTAGCTGGATCTCAATCAGGTTGTCAAAGATAATGTACTGTTGGGTTGAGAAGGAAAGCTCTAATCTTGACTTGTAATAGAGAGGCAATGCAGTCAGGAAAACAGTTCACTTTTGATCCAATTAGAGAGGTCTCTTTTTCTGCAAAAAGCGTACGCCTGCCCACAGTCAGATATCTAGTGTTTAGATTTTGGCCTTAGAGAAACAGTGAATTGGATACAATATTATATTGTTTCTAAGAATGTAGGCAGTCCTCCCCTCCTCGAGGTCTCAGAGACCATGCATGTCTACATGCCTTGTTTTGTTATATAGAAAATATTTTGACTGAAGGCGGAGGTTACAACTGACTGACATTGACAATTATCTGAGAGATAAACTTCCATGCTTTTTATAGGTATTCAATTGCTGAACAGAATCATATCCTGACATAACAATGTTTGATCTTTTTAGTAAGAGAGTTAATTCTGCAGTCTTTTAATAATAATTGCATAGTGCTTAGCGCTGCTTCTACCAACGTAACTTCACATTAATCAGTAAGTACATGGCTATTTTTATACAGTCTATGGTACATGGTCAGCTTTTGGGTATGCCAGTCCCTGTCATAAATGAACCTGATTAAATAATGTACAATTTCAATTCATTATTCTAATTGACTGCTTCTTATTGAATTTAATTATTCAATCTTAAGACCTGATATAGCGTTTGTTTTGACTTGTGGGGTTGATTCCAACAGTTTGCTGTAGACTCACCTATTCATGAATTTGGCTATTTAATTGAATATTTTCATTTTAAACAATAAATATTAAATTAAATCACATAAAATATTTTATATGCAGGTTAGGTGAGGGGTTTTAGTACACAATACCACTTGTGTTCGGTATTCAGAGTGCTGAACATTTTAACAAGGGCATTGAATAGCAAAGGGATTGAGCTGCTCCTCCCGTGTAGCGCATACACATATGTATACATCTATACATGTATGTCTATGGGGTGGCGTACATATGAACTGGAGCGGGTAGGAGGAGCCAGGCTGTGAATCCTGGGGGAAACTAGCCTCTTGCTCGTGCTCGCAAAAGAGCTTGCTGACCATTGAATTAAATGTAGAAAACCAATGTGATTTAACAACTAAAGAAAACCACTTCGATCAGTTTTTCTGATCATGAATTTCAATAGGAAGCAATAGTTGTTTTGATCAAGGTGTTTTGGGAAATATTTATTATAATTAACATATTTTATTATATATGACATATTTCACAATCTGCTTTTCATATGAAACGTAACGATCGTTATTCGCGTTTCAAAATACTATCGGGTAAGTTTTATTTTACCTTGAAAAGTCTGATATTCCCCATTCATTTTACTGACAACTCCAACTTTTTTTGTCAGCTGTGAACAGAGGTGGAAAGTCGAAAGTCCAGGGGTGAGAAAGTAGAAGCCCCGTCATGCGTTTCTTCAGCCCATGAGCTAAGCCAGTTGATTTCACTAGCCTAATTAGTTCTACCTCCTAGCTGAAAAATCATGCACATGGTCGAATCCAGGTGACTGGAACAAAATACCGAGGATGACTTTTTTCTGAACCTGGATTTTCGAACTCTGTGAAGTTCTGACTTTGAAGCCTATTCTGATACATCTGTGCAGGGAACTCTCTCTCTATTTTCTGCAGTCAATTGAAAAGTTAATCACAGCCTCATACTCATTCAAGGTGCAGGTGTGTCATGTGCACTGTGATGTAGAACCACGTGGACCATATCCTATCTTCTTAATAATTAGTCCAGTACGAGGAAATTTCGGAGTTTTAAAGTACTGTCCAAAATAATTTAATTTGGTCAGGGTGAATTTGTAGTTTTGAATGCACTTCAATGGGGAAATTTTATTTTTTGTCCCCAGAGGCTTACTATAGCCTACTACAATAACCTTGAGTAACCACTGGAGTTTGCTAGCTTCACAGAGAACTGCAACATGAAAAAACTTTTTTTCCTGCAGCCATCTAAAATAACTTATTGAGCTGCAACGGGCCTTGAAGATGCTTGCCCTCACTGGGTGATGCCTACATAAGGTGAAGATTTACTTATTTAAAGTGACCATATGTCATTGAAAGCAGAGTAAAGCACCATGACATTATTATCAAAAGATTCATGGCTTTATCCTCTTTCTAACGAGACCACATATGAATATGTCAGGAGGCAATTCAGCTCAGCTATTGAATACCTCCACAAGATAGAAATATACTCCTGCTTCTTACAACGGATGTGATGGATGTAAATTTTGATTGCAGGACTCAATACCCCGTTCTACATAGACATTAGGACTTTCAGTTTCAATCGAATGTCATGGATTGACATCCAAACTTAAAATGTAATGGATGTCAAGAACTGAAGAGTTAGTTATCATTTTGAGCATTCACAAATTAGACAAGTTACCCCTTTGGAATCTGAAGTTATTCAAACCTTGAAAATCCACATGCATTGTAAAGATGGTTTCTGACAGCATAATACATAATATTAACTTCTCAACTCTTGGGATTGCAGCTAAACTTACAACATAAATAAAACAAAATAATTAGATGCCAAATTCACTGTTGTCTAGAGCAGCCGGTAGATAGCTGGTGAACGGGATTGTTTTGATTTCAGGAGCACTGTTGTGTAGTCCTATCATACAGAAGAGGAGAAATCTGAGTTCTAGTGTGATCAATCTTGCTGATAGAAAAATGCCAGACTTTTTTCACAATTCTACTATTTATCACTAATAAATAGTCATTTGGATTTAATTTAGTCAATAAACTTGAGCTGAACCATGGTCTCCCATAATCAGTGTATGCTCTGTCCCAGTGAGAATATACTGAGTTCCACTCACAATTGAGTGTGTCTCAACAAAAACACAAAAACCACCAGTGGGAATTGCAAGGGGGCTTCAGCTTGTACTTTCTAAATTTGAAGATATGAGAATGGTAATGAACAATGCCCCCCTACCCTCTTTAATGTACCCGTTCACTGTCAGTTGAGGAAGGAGATTTGGGTCTTGTAATGCAAGGACATGAACTAGACCCCACTGTCTTAATGCAACACCTTTTGTGGCAGCGACATCCTTCAACATGGTGGCATGACGGATGTCAACCCCTTTGGAAAAAAAAAGGGAACTCCATTCACATGGTGGAAGAAGAGGTAATAATAATAATGATGATGATAATAATAAGAATAAGAAGAATCACTGAGTCCAGCATTAGGTGACGAGATGGGCAGTTTTAATAGGTGCATTCAGTCTGTGGTGGAATAAACGGGCCAGCTCATAGAGATATTCGGTTCTTAACCACCTCAGCACCGCATGTAATATCGCTTCCTGCTGATATCTGTGATTTTCGCTAACAAAAAAAAGCACGTTTCCCTATTGGGCCCAATTCATTTTTGACAGCAAAAATAAAATACTTACACTCAAATATTGATGTTAACTCTATTAGGAAGAAAAATCTATTATTAGTTTTCCGAGGAAAAATATTTTTTTTCCTACAACACAAACGAAGATGTGAATTTACTTTTTTTTTATTTTAGCCGATGTCTGCACTATTGTACACGCACCTCGTTGTACACGTGATTTAGACATGTGACGAAGGACACAAGTGAGCATGTCTGTTGAGCGGAAAAATTGTACTTTCTGATTCTGATGAACTCAGCATAGGTTTCTATTCGCTTCGATGTCTCTACTTATTGTACTCTAAGACGCTTAGACTTAGAGTACAATAGTAGTATTCCACTTTCCTCGTAGTGGTGAGCTCAGTCGACCCCTAGGGAGCATAATAGGGAAGAGACGTGGCTCGATTGTTTCACGAGCTTCTTCCGTTGTATATTGCTTTACACCAGCTAGGGGCAGGTGGAGCTCAACAAGTCCGTTTCATGTTCATTTTTAGGATTTAATTAGCTCTATAATTTACGCTGCATGAAAGGACATTTATCTGTTATTGAGCTACTGCAGAACACTGCATCGGTGAATGGATGACAAAAAAGTAGTTCGGCATATCCAAATTAGAATAAGGTAAGATGAAAAAGACGCCCCACTTGGTAAATGGACTGCATTTTATATAGCACTTTTATCCAAAGCGCTTTACAATTGATGCCTCTCATTCGCCAGAGCAGTTAGGGATTAGGTGTCTTGCTCAAGGACACTTCCACACGCCCAGAGCGGAGTTTGAACCGGCAACCCTCAGACTGCCAGACAATCGGTCTTACCTCCTGAGCTATGTCGCCCCGCCACTTAAGAACAAACATAATGTTTGTGCTTAATGCATTTTTGGGGAAATAAATTGTAACAGTGGGCAACCTTGCTGTTTAAGCGCAAAGCCCGGGTTAAAGTCGCTGCTTGCTGTAGCACTCCCTTGGAGTTGAATTTTCCCTTCAACAACAAAAATACGCAGGAGACAAGTTAGATACCTTTACAAGTTAGATATTAAGCTTGTTACATTCCGTATGCTAAAGGTCAAAGTCGCCTTTCATCAGAACGAAATTGTTGATATATGATCTCTAGCTGTAGGCTTTTTTTTTTCCTCAAAAATTTTACCAGTATAAGACATGCTTCTTTACAGTTAGCTGCTTATCTTGTCTTTCAGGCTTAAAAAGATGAAAATTTTAAATAAGGCCGAATTACAGCAAGCGGGAAAGGTTCTGCAGTCACACTTACCAAAAAGCTCCAAGGTACCTATAATGTTTACTTTATAGTTTACTTTAGAGTATTTTGACCGGTTCCACAAATAAGTGAAATGATAATTAAAATAAAAATGAACAATGAAGTAGCCTGCATGTTGAAAACGGCTATGTATGGGATACATAAATTGATTTATTTAAAAAAATTGTATTTAGACGTTTTTGAAAATTTGCAGTGTTTTGTGCATGTATTTAAATATTTGAACTGTGTCATTTATTTCCTTGTTTCGGGATAATATTTCAAATTTGAGTATTGTTAATACATGCAATCAACTGTATGTATATGTTTAAACTCATGAACTGTGGACTGTAGTTATAAGGTGTTTATAAAGTGCATATTGGTCACGAGATCTGTGTGGTAGAACATTTTGATATTTTGTCCTTTAGGTGTATGGATATCTGTTCGGTATGAATAGAAACAAACCACATACATTGGAGGTTATTGTAGACTCCTGGCCTGATTTTAAAACAATTATTTGTCGACCAGACCCAAAGGTGAATACATAATACAGTAAGCGTTTTTGTGTTCAGTAACTAATTCTGTTCATTTAGTAAGTTTCTGAATTTTACTGCATCTTTATTAAATGTGAATACATATTTAATGTGTCCATGGTCTGAGGAACTGATTTTTTTTAACTGTATGAACAGAATGCACATACTCTGCTTTACAAAAATCGACTGAATTTCTTCAGCACTGATGAGAAGATTCTTAAGAAAATGTTGACAGAAGACAAGGTCTTAGACTGGAATAAATACTTCAGAATTGGAGGTAGAGAATTTTTTCTTCTTTTGACCCTTTTAGCCATTGCAACCATAATATAATTTAAGTTATTGTTATTATTCTTATTATTATTAGTAGCAATATTATTATTATTATCATTATTATTATTATTATTATTACTATTATTATTTCACCATGTGATGGGGTTCTCTTATCTTATTTTCCAAAGGGTTTGACATTCGTCATGCCACCATGTTGAAGGATGTCGCCGCCACAAAAGGCGCTACATTCAGACAGTTAATTCTAGTTCATCTCCTTGTGTTACAAGACCCAAATCTCCTTCCTCAACTGACAGTGAACAGGTACATTAAAGGGGGTAGGAGGGGCATTGTTCATTACCATCCTCATATCTTCAAGTTTAGAAAGTACAAGTTGAAGCTCCCTTGCAATTTCCTCGGGGGGGGGGGGGGGGGGGGGGGGTGGGGGTTGTGTTTATTCACTGACACAGAGCACTCACTGTTTATGGGAGGTCACAGTTCAGCTCAAGTTTATTAATTTAATTAAATCCAAACAACTGATCACAAAACCTGCCATTTTATTTTCACTCAGTCCTCTGTTTTCCTGTCCTTTCCCACAGTGATATGGAGGCCAGGATCTCCTCTCTGAATGAATCCCATGTCAGTTTGGTGAATAAAACCTGGAAATTTGGAGGTGATGAAAAAGGTTTCCAACTAATTAAATATCTCATAAGCCACTTCCCCACCTGTTGCATCACTGATGAAGAAGGCTGTCCAGTTTCTTGGGTGCTTCTATATGATTACTGTGCCATGGGGCTACTGTACACAGCCCCAGACTACAGGGGGAGGGGCTATACCAAGATCCTGATAAGCACCATGGCAACAAGGCTCCATGCCCAAGGTTACCCTGTGTACTGCTTCATCGAGGAGGAGAACCAGCTGTCCTACAGGCTCTCTAAAAAACTGGGCTTTACTGAAGACCCCTCCTACAGGGCTGCCTGGTATGAGTTCAACTACTAAAATAGTGTTGGGAACATCACAACTAAACTCAATGCTGATGTGACTTTATTCAATTACTCTATACACAATGCAGCAGTGTAGCTGGATCTCAATCAGGTTGTCAAAGATAATGTACTGTTGGGTTGAGAAGGAAAGCTCTATTCTTGACTTGTAATAGAGAGGCAATGCAGTCAGGAAAACAGTTCACTTTTGATCCAATTAGAGAGGTCTCTTTTTCTGAAAAAAGCGTACGCCTGCCCACAGTCAGATATCTAGTGTTTAGATTTTGGCCTTAGAGAAACAGTGAATTGGATACAATATTATATTGTTTCTAAGAATGTAGGCAGTCCTCCCCTCCTCGAGAAAACGTTATTGGGGTAATTTAAAGTCCGCTGATACCCTAATCTAGGCTGGTGATCTATGGGTCTGACAATTATTGACAATTATCTGAGAGATAAACTTCCATGCTTTTTATAGGTATTCAATTGCTGAACAGAATCATATCCTGACATAATGTTTGATCTTTTTAGTAAGAGAGTTAATTCTGCAGTCTTTTAATAATAATTGCATAGTGCTTAGCGCTGCTTCTACCAACGTAACTTCACATTAATCAGTAAGTACATGGCTATTTTTATACAGTCTATGGTACATGGTCAGCTTTTGGGTATGCCAGTCCCTGTCATAAATGAACCTGATTAAATAATGTACAATTTCAATTCATTATTCTAATTGACTGCTTCTTATTGAATTTAATTATTCAATCTTAAGACCTGATATAGCGTTTATTTTGACTTGTAGGGTTGATTCCAACAGTTTGCTGTAGACTCACCTATTTATGAATTTAGCTATTTAATTGAAAATTTTCATTTTAAACAATAATTATTAAATTAAATCACATAAAATATTTTATATGCAGGTTAGGTGAGGGGTTTTAGTACACAATACCACTTGTGTTCGGTATTCAGAGTGCTGAACATTTTAACAAGGGCATTAACTGTTGGAACTGCTGGATTCAGAAAATAAACATGTTTTTTAATTAATCCTCGCTTGTCCGGCACCTTTATACCCTCTTAAAGAGGCTGTGGATTGATTAAACTGTTAGTGATTAAATATGAAGGCGATCCGATACACTGCCTGGCCAAAAAAAAAGTCGCACACTCTAATATTTCGTTGGACCGCCCTGGATTTTATTATGGCGTGCATTCGTCGTGGCATTGTTTCAACAACCTTGTGCAATGTCACAACATTTATTTCTGTCCAGAATTGCATTAATGTTTGGCCAAGATCTAGTATTGACAACGGGAGAGTCAAACCACTCCGTAAAGTCTTCTCCAGTACATCCCAAAGACTTTCAATGGGGTTAAAGTCAGTACTCTGTGGTGGCCAATTCATGTGTGAAAATGATTCCTCATGCTCCCAGAACCACTCTTCCACAATTTGAGCCCAATGAATCTTGGCATCGTCGCCCTGGAATATGCCCGTGCCATGATGGGATAATCTGGTACATTCAGGCACTCAGCTGACATCATTTTATTGCCGCATAACATTGCTGAGCCTAGACCTGACCAATTGAAGCAACCCCAGATCATAACACTGCCTCCAGAGGCTTGTACAGTGGGCGCTGTCCAAAAAAATCCAAACAGCGACTTTTTTTTGGCCAGGCAGTGTACAATAATAAAATGATTTGTAAAAATAATTTTAAAAAATAAAAAAAGTATTACCAAGGGGTTATTTGCTTTCATAGTGTCGGTCTTTCTCTAGACTGATTTTTCCCTGTGGCATATCAGTTGCGCCCCTCCAAAAAAACATAAAATCAAGCTTTTTCCTTTTGCTCCCTCTGCAACTTTATGTCAATACATGATATGCACTGCCTCCTACTGGTTAAGTACTCAAATGCAATATTTAATATTTAAATAAGTTTAGACAGAAATTATTGGAGGGTGGTCACGCTTGACTGTATCTTAAATGCCTAAAATGTAAGGTAATGTAAGTATAAAAATAATATAGTGGCAAACTGAAGAAAGGGAGAGAAAAAAATTGCAGTGTTTTAACAATCATTTATTTAGTTCAAATATGAATGATTTATTGCATAGCTCGCTTTGCCAATACGGCACTTATTTCAGTTATGAATAAGAAATGCCAAAAAGAAAGATAAAACAAAAAAATATGAAATTGTTTTCATAACACTGGTGAAGAAATATGAGTGACATAACACGTGGGTTAATTCGGTGTCTCCAAGCAGGCAGAGCAAGCGACTGTTAAGGTGATTGAACTTAAAGTAATGCAGCCGTTCTCCGTGATGTTCTTAGGCCACACAAGCCATCTTCATCATTTCGTACTTTTCAGTGATGGGATGCTTCCATACGTCAGCATTGCATCTTATGGGCTGAAAGAAATGTGAGAAAAATGAAGTCAGAGGAAGTTTGTGTGTGCAAAGGCTGCTTTGAAAAAACAAACACAATACTATGAAGAACGGCATGTCTACATTGTTCTCACATTCCAAGGAAATCTTTTTTTAAGGTGAAGACCAGCAGAAAGTTTAATCATTTCCCCTGAGTTTGGAATGGGCAGATACATCACATAGGTATGCCTGTATCATAACTGCAACATCCTCCATCAAGGGAAGAGAGAGGTGTGCACTGATAGTGTGGAAGCAGAGAGAGGTAAATTGTGTGTAAGAACGTTTCCAAGAAGAGCACTCATCTTCTTTTTTCTTATGGGTATTTGTTCATGGCTGTTTCCATATGCTGATCGCATGAACAGGACTGCGCATTAAAATTTTGCCAGCATTCATCGCCTTGTATACCTGACGTATGCACAAAAACAAAGGTCTGCACAAGTGACATGAATCCCTTTTTTTCCCCATGGGAACATTTTTAAGAACAAAAAGTAAGAATAATTTAAGAAGTGTTTTGTGATTGAGGCCTAATGAGGAGAGACTGAGAAACATTACGGATGCGATCATCGGGTCCGTGTACACGACACACTGCGTCTCCTCCTTCTCCTCCTTCTCCTTCGTGCAGTTCGTCCTGGCCATCTCTACTGTGAGGACGTACATCATTCCGACAACCACCTGCGTTCAAAAGCAGCGCATGCACCACGTCACCTTGCATTGCATTTACTAATCCAGGGAGGTCATGAGAAATGCAACCGTGTGAGTTACATAAGCAAGGGATACTGACCAGGCTAACAACACTCCTTTTCTTTTACCAGAAACGGTTTACTCACAAGGGGGATACTGACCAGGCTAACAACACTCCTTTTCTTTTACCAGAAACGGTTTACTTACAAGGGGGATACTGACCAGGCTAACAACACTCAATTTTCCATAAACGGTATACTCACAAGGGGGATACTGACCAGGCTAAACCTTTGATGCTATGACATCATGAGTTCATTGTGCAAAACTGAAGGAGATCATGATGACAATAATGGGCCACTGAACGTTTTTGTGTGTTTGAGTGTCACGGAGCGACATAGCTCAGGAGGTAAGCGCGGTTGTCTGGCAGTCGAAAGGTTGCTGGTTCGATCCCCGCCCTGGGCGTGTCAAAGTGTTCCTGAGCAAGACACCTAACCCCTAACTGCTCTGGTGAACGAGAGGCATCAATTGTAAAGCGCTATATAAATGCAGTCCATTTACCATTTAGTCAAAAACCGTATCATGATTTGTAGCACTAGCTTTAATTTTATTTCAACTGAATTTGGAAGACAAATCTGTATCCAAGAGAGTTTGGTGTACATTCACCTTATAAGAGCATATGCTAGATTAATGCAAAATATAATGAAAATTAAAACTGATGGTATTATTAATGGTCATGAACCAGCATGATGGCAAAATTGCCCATGTTCATCAAGAGAATTTTAAGACGAACTGTTCATATAAGTACCATTTTGACAACCGTGCCAAATTAACTTTGGTGTGGTAGATGTATAAAAGAATGAACACTTTCAAGCTCATGGTGGATTCACAAGCAAGCAGTTGCATCCTTGCAACACCCTGAGTATGCTGAACATACCTAAATGCTCATTTCAGTTTGCATTGTGTTGGGGTGGTTTGAAGATGGCACCTGTTGCCTCTTTCGCAGTGATAACAGGGATATGGAAACTGGGCTTGAAAATAAGAAGTGCCTGTTGTCACAGGGTTCACTCGATATGGAAGTAAATACTCTCAAATTCAAGCTGATGGTCTGCACTTTAAACATATTAATTGTTTCATTTCAAATTCAAAGTGCTGGTGTGCAGGGCCAAAACAACAAAAAAATTGTGTCACTGTGCAAATAATCCTTGGGACTTTTGAGGGCGGGGTTTAGAAAAGGCCTAAATGCATTTTATATGCATAATACATAGATACCTAACAGTCTTCATTTGCATAGGCATGTATACTCAAAGATATAATAAAAATAATGTCGACTCACATCCAGAATAACATCACCAGTCAAGAAACAAACAGGTCCTGCACAATATGTTTATGCTAAAGTCCACTACTAAGTAATAATAATAATAATAATAATAATAATAATAATAATAATAATAATGAACCAACCAAATCTGTTACCCCTTTCTCTAGCAATGAAGAGGTTTGAAAGTAGGCTAACCCAGTTTGCAAATCGGATAACTAACCTGTTGCTTAATGTCGTCTACTCTTGTCAATTTTCTGAGAAAAGGAGTGTTTCCCCATCCGATGATGTGGTCGACAGTATACTGCAAGGCGTCTTTGACTTCTTGTTCACTCGGGTCCGCATTAGTGGGTCCTCCGATGATAGCCAGACCACTTGCCACTGTAAAGAACAGGGCGAGAAGCGGCACCGTAAGCTTCCAAATCGCTGACATTTTGCAATAAGCGTTCTGTTTGTCCAGACTAAGCACTTGTATATAAACACTGGCGTCACGTCATCTCTGTTGAGCAGATCCATGCATGGATTTGTTTGGTTAAAACAAAGGTTGTCATTAATCAAAGAAAATTTGAGGTTGAATTTACGGTTCAGAGCTGTACTGCAATCCATTGACCTTTCCACAGTAATCCCGCCCCGCCACATCCAAATTTCTTTGGAAAAGGGTTGGTTTGTCTCCATGAGATATACTGATGATAATGGTCTCATTATCAGACAAACTGTAGACACGTCTTACAGAAGAAGAGAAATCGAAGTTCTGACGTTATCATTCTTGCTGATAATTTTTTTTCACAATCTAGAGGTGATAGCCCCCCCACCCCCGGATACCCCCCTGGACCCCCCCCCCCCCCACTCAACTAACTCCAATGACTGTACCTTGCACTGCCGCACCATGCTGATAACATATTTGACATATGTATATCTATCCATTGTCTATACTTTTTATAACTGGCTATACTGTTTATAGCCTACCATATTGTATTCATATTTATTCAATTTCATACTGTATATACCTTTTTTTTCATATTCCATATTCTATATTTATATTATACATATGTACATAAACTGCATTTTACTGCTTCTTTTGCACTTCTGGTTAGATGCTAACTGCATTTCGTTGTCTCAGTACGTGTACTCTGTGCAATGACAATAAAGGTAAATCTAATCTGATCTAATGACTCAGTATTACCATTACCAGACAATCGGTTGTAATAATCAAATAGATGCAGAACAATTAGAAAAGAGTAAGTATAAGTCTTTATTTTGTGCCAAGCTAGCACTTCAAGTGCAAGACAGTGGTGGTACAATTGGGGCGGCAGAGTGGTATAATGGGTAAGGAAATGGCCTAGTAACCTGAAGGTCACAGGCTCAATTCCCAGGTAGGACATTGCCGTTGTACCCTGTGCAAAGTACTTAACCTGCATTGATTCAGTATATATCCAGCGGCATAAATGGCTGAAACAAATCCTATGTAGAACGTTGTGTGAGTCGCTCTGGAAAAGAGCGTTTGTTAAATGCCTGTAACGTAATGTATAAGTTATGTAATGTTATACAGTTATGCTCTGTAGGCTACAGTTGCTACACGAAACCGTAATTAGATTACCACTTTTGCATTGAAAGAGTGTGACAAGAATTCACTGGCAACGAATTCCCCGCTGTCCTCCCAACATAAATTCAAAATACTGAAGTTATCTTGTCTGGTTAGGTAACTGTGAGTCAGACACTAATGCATCACAGGTCGGAATGCTCAACTCCTGCGGCCTTCAGCAAAAAGCCAAACGGAGTATGCAGCTGGATAACTAAATTTTGTTTTTCCACGGAATGCGGTGGCTGTCTTCGGTACTGACAGATACAAGATTTCACAGCCGCTTTTAGTCTGAACCTCGGGCCTGGGAATTCACTGTGTATGCCGGTCTTCGTTCCAACCACAATCGCGATCCCATAGTTTAAACAAGCTGCTAATTTTTCTTAATTCGGTGCTTTTCGTGTTTAGAGGGATTATTTACCTTCTTAAACCATATTACGTCTGAAATAGTTCTGCATGTCACAAGGAATAAAATTCTGCCTAACCCTGTTTCTGAAGATCCACCGTCCTGCCAGTTTTCGCACCAACTCTAATTTGACGAACCTACTAATTAGCTACTCAAAAAGATGTCTATCTGTTGAATGAGGTGTGCTTTGTTAGTGAAAACATACAGGAAGTCTCCAGGAACAGGGTTGGGCAGCCCTGTTCTAGCATATTGCCAGTAAGAGGGTGCTGTCCTCTTGCTGCCCTATAGGCCAGACTAGAGCCCTGTGTTTTTATTCGGACAACTAGAGATAACTGAATCGTCTACATTTTACAGATTATTTGTGTAAAATGTAGATTACTTGGCAGAATCCTCAAGTCATAATATTAACTAGGCCTACGTCTTTTATAACTGGGCGTAACTTTGATCGAGGCCATAGTTCACCATTTGTATTAAACACTGCAGGACACGAATCCACTCTAGACTGTATAACTACGTTGTCTGTCGATGAAGGCGATTTAACAGCGATATTTTGGCAAAACACCGGAATAATTTGATTCATTTTTTAAAATTGGGTTCAATTATTTATTGTTACACAATCTGAGCACGCGCGGATGTCCATTTTACCTGAACATGTTATCAAAGTGAGATAAGTGCTCTTGATCTGTTAGAATGTTTGTAGAGTCGTAACGATCATACTTTCAACATATTCTGAACACAGAATTATTGTTGAGATCCATTATCATTTATAAAAACACCACAGAAATGAGTAACCATCAGCTGTTTTCGCTGTCTTGGCCCATCAACCAAAAAGTGTCGCAAATGACCAAAGTTCACCCTATGCAATGCTAATGTATACTGTAAAAAAAAAGGTTCTATATGGAACCAAAAAGGGTACAATAGAAATGTTTATATATGGCCCCAAAAAAGGAATGGTTCTATTTTTTTAAAAGAACCCTTAGGGTGCAATGTCATTGAGCCATTTTAGTTCTATATAGAACCTTTATGAAATACATTTTAAGAATCCTATTGAACTTCTTTTAGTTTTTTTTAGAAAGAAAGGTTCTTTGTTCTTTGAATAACCAGAAATAGTTCATTATTATTATTATTATTTATTATTATTAATAATAATAATAATAATAATAATAAATATAATTCATTAAATGTGACATTCTGTTTCGAAGAAACAAGAATCTCAGGGGAAAAAACATTTCAATTTATTCAGATTTAACAGTGCAACAGTACAGTATAAAATAAGAATAAAGCCTCTTTGCTGTCAATAAGGTCTATGTTTTGAAGCTGTTTCCATGTGCCGTCGGTACTCCATTTCTCAACATCCATGTGAAATCAAGAAGAAATAGACAAATACTTGTAATAAATCAATAATAAAATCATTTCATGGTTATTGTTATTCCCTTTTGGAACTACAAACAAAATTAAAGCAAAAAACTATTTAGTCAATGAAAGCTGAACAAGCTGTAATGTTGCTGACTGTTATTGTTAGCTAGCTCACTGTCTGTCTATTGTTGTTGATGATGACAAATAAATAAATAAATAAATAAATAAATAAATAAATAAATAAATAAAATATTGTTGTTATAATGGTTGTATATCTTTAAGGGGTATAATCTCTTGAGGAATCGTTTCTTTGGAGGAGTCAGGTCTCCCTTGGGTTCTCCCGGTTAACCCGGAACGGCTCTTTTTACTTCAGTCCATGTTTCAGATTTTACTCAGCGCAGTTATCCAGCTAACTCAGTAATCCTGTAGTATACCCCCAGGTCTCCCTTGAAAAGAGATCTTTAATGTTACTATAGCAGCTACACGCCGACCTCAGCAGAGGTTTGCAGGCTATTCAACTTAGCTAACGTTAGGCTTCGCTTTGAGTCAAGTCTTGATGGCAAACCAGAGACTGTAAAAAATATGGACAAAGCTACTGTGACGTCACCCATTGACTCTCCGTGGGTCTCTAAAACACGTTTTGAAGCTCAATGGCGGGCGCGGCCATTTTCTCGATTTGGAGCCAAAACCATAGAGTTAAGCGGTCTTGTGATTTTTAAAATTTGATTGACAGTCCGGTGCGGAAAAGCCCATCAACCTGAACGAGGCTACCTGACTGTCTGTCGGTATGTTTTAAAATATATCATCAGATGTTTACGGAGTTTCATTTCCATCCGTGACTGCACTGTATCATGTAAGCACGTTATATGTATGACATTAAAAATAAAATTAGGCTGTGTTCAGTTATCTTCAATTTATGTTTCTCAGCAAAACGAATATGCTTAGCTAGCATATCAGCTTGCCAGTGAGCTAGGTAGGCTATCCGTGGTTAGCTCACGCATTAGCAATATGAACTACAGGGGAAGAACATCGACTACACTGATGGCCAATCAATCAGAGATGTGTAGGCAACTGGTGATTTGACTAGGCTAATTTTCATATAACTGTCTGGTAGACCTGCTGTTAACCGAACAAGTTATCGTCGTAGGTTTTCGCCACAGTCAGTTAATGAGCCAGTAACTGCTACTAACTACTCTATCGCCGTTTGTGGTGTTCACTTGCTGGGTGACGCTAGCTGACCGATCGTTCGCAAATCACTTTCTACCGAATAAAAATTAACACTGTCAGCGGTGATTAACAAATCTACCAAGTATTTTAATAACTGATCTGCAGGCGTGTAAATATGACAACGCACTTTGTACAGCAAGTTTTCCACCTGTTGCATGAAGACAAAAATAATGTACATTGAATTTCTAATTATTATTATTTTCTTGCTAGCTTCTAGCTTTGTCACATTCGTGCAGCATAGCCCAGGTAGACATTTACGGAATGTAGCCTACACTACTGACAAGCCGTCAAACACGTTTGACAGATGGAATATTTGCCGGTTAGGGTTAGCTAGCTAGTCAAATGGCTTGGTAGCCGAAGTTGCGAACTGTTTTAGCATAGGCTACTGGACTACCACATATAGCAAATAAGCGTTAGCTGATTACGCTTTCTGCCAACTAATTATTTGGTTAAGTGGGCTAAAGGAAATAGTAAAAATGACTCGGCTACCGCAAAACTTCAGAGGAGGGTTATTTTATGGTCGTCTAGTGCAGCTGTAAATAGCACACGCTATAATGAAACCACTACAAAATGGGATGCCTGCATTTTCTGACTTCGCACAGGTGGACCGTGGTCGGAGCCACAATGTCAAGGCCAAGAGACGCCACCTCCCACCCCAGTGACCACAGATTGTAGCCCCTACTGTAGCTCAGTCCTCCGCAGTAATCCGGAAGTGACGCAAGCTGTACCTCATTGGTCCAGAACAAATATTGGCACTGTGCCCAAATGACGCAATAAATCACGAAATCGACCCATGGACAGTCATAAGACGAATAAAATACACATATTATGACTATTTATTCTTGTGAGAAAAATTTATTGACTTTGTATTTTGATCGCATTTCTACCGTAGAATTACATGGAAACCGGATATGAAAACACCTATACTGGAGCCATCCGTAGTGGCGCTAGTGAGCAACCAGGAACTACAACACCAGGAAATGAGCTTCAAAAACGAAGTCTGGTTTTGGCCGCTTGTGGCAAACACATGGACTTTAGCTAGCTAAGTTAGCTACATTCCCAATCATTACTTTAGTGACGTCACTGCAACACGTTTTAATATGAACAGGCTTGCTAACAAATAATGATCTTAAATAAGTTTGTTTTCTTTGTTTTTCATTGCTGGTTTGCTTTTTGATTATTCCGTTTCTCTATTTCTCTTCTCTCTGTCTGTCTCATTTTATGACAGTTAGTGTAGGAGCCAAATCTTTGTTATTTGATATATAAATATTAACATGTAATTTCATTATAGTATTCTTAAGTGGTAGTGTTCAGTTATAGATCAATGTTGCTATGGTTTAGATAATTAGCGCATGTCTCTTTAAGAAAGAAGTGGCACTGTGTAAACCTGTCAATCGAATAGTCCGGAAGTCTCTCGGGTTTGTTAGAGAGTGGATCCGCACGGTTTTTCGACCATGTGTCAAGTCGTTAGTTTAAGGAGAAAAGTGTAAAGGAAAGTCTATATTTACTTTTGAGTCATCTATTTCATTTGTGTACTCTTTGTTTTTGGATTCTGACAATAAAGAAGTTTCGTTTAACTCGTACACGCGTCTCCTATGGATAAAAACGGAACCTACAGTTCGTTTGAATCAGATTTGTAAGGAATAACAAGGAAAATAAAATACAGTCTTAAAATGATTTTAACTCTACGATGCTTTTGAGAAACCGGGCCCTGTTCCGTTGCCTTGTAAGTTACGTAGGCCTATAGATAGCTAGCATTTAGATGCGTGTTAGCTATAATATATCACATGTAATGATAGCCAGAGCCGTAGATAGTCTTTTTTCTCTGTGAATATTCTTGAACTTCAGTTACTTACTAGTCAACTTTATTCAAGTCAAAACTAACATTAACTGCGCTAACAGTTAAGTCATACATTAACAGTTGGTTAATCACACAAATGAAATTTCACATTTTCATTTCATTTAAGTTAATGTCAACGTTGCAGAAGATACAATCTGCTCACTCACTCACTCACTGTGTCAAAATGTAGATTGTACATGATTGAACCTTTTAAGAACCTTAAAGGTTCTATTATTTTTATGATAGAACCTTTTTTGAAATATGGCTCTAAAATACTATTCAAAGAACATAAAGGTTCTATATAGAACCCCAATGAACCTTTATTTTTTGCAGTGATAATTTCAGCCCAGGTTGAAGTTGTTGCTTACTGTAACACTCTCTTTGAGTCGAATTTGCTCTTCAACAACCAAACAGAAGACCACGCCCTTTAGTAGTTAGATATTAAGCTAGTTAAACTCCATATGCTGAAAGTCAAAGCCTTCCATGAAAACAGAACTGTTACTGTTATATGTAAGCTATTTCTTTTCTCAAAATTTTCCTAATATGGGGTAAGCTTCTTTGCAGGTTGTTTACTGCTTGTCTTGTGTTTCAGACTTAAAAAGATGAAGATTTTAAATAAGGCTGAATTACAGCAAGCGGAAAAGGTTCTACAGTCACACTTACCGAAAAGCTTCAAGGTACCTGTAATGTTTACATTATTAGAGTATTTGAAATGGTAATTAAAATAAAAATGAACAATGAATGTTAAGAATAGCTAAGTGTGGGATAGATTAATGGATTTATTAAAAATAATTGTATTTAGTCATTTTTTAAGATTTGCAGTGTTTTTTTGCATGTATTTAAATATTTGAACTGTGTCATTTCAAATGACACTTACTTATGTCACATATTACCTTAATTGTTTCAGGATACTTTTTGAAATTTGAGTATTGTTAATACATGCAATCAATGGTATGTATATGTTTAAACTCATGAACTGTGGACTATGGTTATAAGGTGTTTACAAAGTGCACATGATCACAAGATCTGTGTGGTAGAACATATTTTGTCCTTTAGGTGTATGGATATCTGTTTGGTATGAATAGAAACAAACCACATACACTGGAGGTTGTTGTGGACTCCTGGCCTGATTTTAAAACAATTATTTGTCGACCACACCCAAAGGTGAATACATAATACAGTAAGCGTTTTTGTGTTCAGTAACTAATTCTGTTCATTTAGTCAATTTCTGAATTTTACTGCATCTTTATTAAATATGAATACATATTTTATGTGTCCATCATCTGAGTAACTGATTCTTTTTTAACTGTATGAACAGGATGAACACACCCTGTTTGACAATAATCAAGTGAGTTTCTTCACCTCTGATGAAAAGATTCTTAAGAAAATGTTGACAGAATACAAGGTCTTAGACTGGAATAAATACTTCAAAATTGGGGGTAAAAATGTTTTTCTTCCTTTTACCTTTGTAGCCATGCCACTCCACAATAATAAAAATAATAATAATAATAATAATAATAATAATAATAATAATAATAATAATCTTTTTATTATAATTACTGTTCTCTTGTTTTCCAAAGGGTTTGACATTCGTCATGCCACCATGTTGAAGGATGTCGTCACCACAGAAGGCGTTACATTCAGACAGTTATCTCCAGTTCATCTCCTTGCATTACAAGGCTCAAATCTCCTTCCTCAACTGACAGTGAACAGGTACATTAAAGGGGGGGGGGGGGGGCTTTGTTCATTACCATCCTCATATCTTCAAGTTTATAAAGTACAAGCTGCAGCCCCTTGCAGTTTTCACTGCTGGTTTGTGTGTTTGTTGAGGCACACCCAATTGTGAGTGGAACTCAGTATATTTTCATTGGCACAGAGCATTCACTGTTTATAGGAAGTCACGGTTCAGCTCAAGTTTATTGACTAAATTAAATCCAAATGACTAATCACAAAACAGGCATTTTTATTCTCTCTCAGTCCTCTGTTTTTCTGTCCTTTCCCACAGTGATATGGAGGCCAGGATCTCCTCTCTGAATGAATCCCATGTCAGTTTGGTGAATAAAACCTGGAAATTTGGTGGTGATGAAAAAGGTTTCCAGCTAATTAAATATCTCATAAGCCACTTCCCCACCTGTTGCATCACTGATGAAGAAGGCTGTCCAGTTTCCTGGGTGTTTCTATATGATTACTGTGCCATGGGGCTACTGTACACAGCCCCAGAGCACAGGGGGAGGGGCTATGCCAAGATCCTGATAAGCACCATGGCAACAAGGCTCCATGCCCAAGGTTACCCTGTGTACTGCTTCATTGAGGAGGAGAACCAGCTGTCCTACAGGCTCTTTAAAAAACTGGGTTTCACTGAAGACCCCTCCTACAGGGCCGCCTGGTATGAGTTCAACTACTAAAATAGTGTCTCTTGTTGGGAACATCATAACTGAACTCAGTGCTGATGTGACTTTATTCAATTACTCAGGAAAACAGTTCACTTTTGATCCAATTATAGGGGTCTTTATTTCTGCAAAAAAGCGTACGCCTGCCAACAATCAAGACCGTACAAAAAAAATGTACTGTTTACAGACATCCTTTGTCAAATATCTGGTGTTTAGATTTTGGGCTTAGAGAGAGAAACAGTGAATTGGATACAATATTATATTGTTTCTAACAATGTGGCCAGTCCTCCCCTCCACAAGCAAACATGGCAATTTGGGGGCAATTTAAAGTCCGCTAATACCCTAATCTCTGAGTCTCAGAGACCCTTCATGGCTACATGCCAAACATATTCCTTTACGTTTGAATGAAATTTGTGACATTTAAGTGAAATCAGTGAGTGAACATCTTAATGCCTATGCAGATAATGGTGTTCAGGCCTGATAGTTTAAATCTTAATTTTTTTTAGAAGCAATTCCAGTTTCAAGCGGAATCCAGCCTGGTATGATTTTGTTTTTTTTTTAATATGGAAAATATTTTGACTGAAGGTGGAGGTTACAACTGACTGGCTTTGACAATTATCTGTCTACAAATATCATCCTGTTGTAGAAGCAGAGATAAACTTCCATGCTTTTTTTAGGTGTTCAAGAGCTGAACTGAATTACATCCTTACATGTTCATGTTTGATCTGGTTAGAAAGAAGTTAATTTAGGAATATTTTGATACTAATTGGATAGTGCTTAGCCCTGCTTCTAACAGCATAGGTTCACACTAAGCAATAAGTAAATGGTCATTTGTACTTATTGATTAGTGTCAATAAGTACCCCCCCCCCCCCCCCCCCCCCCGCCTCCCTCCTTTCCTTTTTACACCATGACTCAGCATCACCCAATCAGGGCAAATATCCTCAAGCCATGCTGGGTAAGGTATTTAGGATGGCCACAGGAAAAATTTGTTGTGTGGCAGCTGGTTTTGGAGCCTTGGAGAAGATTTTTTTTTTTGGCGGTGGTTCCTTAGTTGTGTGTTTTTTGCTAGTTTCCTTTAATCCTGTGGCACTTAAACTAGAAGAGGGTGACACTTTGACAAGGTTGTTTTTCTTTTCTGGTATTTCCAATTTTCTGTTTAATATCTTCTGTTTTTTAATTTAGGAGTAGTGATCCTGCATTCAATAAAGAATGTACAATTTCAATTGATTATTCTAATTGACTGCTTCTTATTGAATTCAGTTATTCAAACTTAATACCTGATATAGAGTTTGTTTTGACTTTTTGGTTGATTCCACTGGTTTACTGTAGACTGACCTATTTATGAATTTGGCAATTTAATTGATAATTATCATTTTAAACTATAATTATTCAATCTAATCATGTAAAATATATTTTATATGCAGGTTAAGTGAGGGGTTTTAGTACACAATACCACTTGTGTTCAGTATTCAGAGTCCTGCATACAGGGAGGCAGTGTAGTATAATGGGTAAGGAACTGGTCTTGTAACCTTGAATTCCTGGGTGGGACACTGCTGTTGTACCCTTGAGCAAGGCACATAACCTGCCTTGCTTCAGTGTATATCCAGCTGTATAAATGGATGCAATGTGGGAGTCGCTCTGGATAAGAGCGTCTGCTAAATGCCTGTAATGTAATGTAATGCTGAACATTTTAACAAGGGCATTTACTGTTAGAAACGCTGGATTCTGAATATAAACATATTTTAATTAATCCTCACTTGTGCAACAGCTTTATATGCTCTGAGAGAGGCTGTGCAACCGTGTGTCTGTCAGTACCAAGAACAACCACCTCATTTGGCGGAAAAGTTAAATTCAGTTTCTTGCCATCCAGCTGCATATTCCCTTTGGCTTTTTGCTGAAAGCCTGTAGGAGTTGAGCATTTCCGCCTGTGGTCTATTAGTGCCAGTCTCACACAGTTACTCACACAGTCCTTATCAGATACCAGATAACTTCAACATGTTGAATTCTAAATCATGTTGGAAGGTTAGAGAGGAATTTTTTTTTTACCAATTAATTGTTGCCACACTTTTTCAACACACAAGAGCTGATTGGTACCTTGCATGGCAGCCTTTCACCGCGTTGGTGTGTGTGTGTGAATGGGTGAATGAGAGGCATCAATTGTAAAGCGCTTTGGATAAAAGCGCTATATAAATACAGTCCATTTTCCATTTACCAAGCGGGAATCTAAGGGCTATTTCATCTAGCAATAGTACAGAGGGTAGCTGTATAACATTAAAGAACTTGTACCATCACTGTCTTGCATTTGACGTGCTAACTTTACACAAAATAAAGACATACTTACTCTTTTCTAATTGTTTTCGCAAATTTACATCTGCTTGGTTATTACAACTGATCGTCTGGTAATGACAATATTGAGTCCTCACCTCAGGATTGTCAAAAAAAATTAAGCCATTTTTCTTCAGCAAGACTGATAACATCAGATCTTCGATTTCTTCTCTTCTGTAAGACGTGACTATAATTTGTCCAAACAGTTCTGCATTAGAAGTTTTCGAGACCATTATCATTATTAGGTCTCATGGGGACAAACCAACCCATTTCAAAATAAATTGGGATGCGACGGGGCCGGATTACTGCGGGAAGGTCAGTCGATTGCAATACCGCTCTGAACCGGAAATTCTACCTCAAATTTCCCTTTGTTTTAACCAAACGCATCTGCGCATGGGTCCAGCCAACAGCTCAGCAGAGATGACCTGATGCCAGTGCTCATAAATAGTTGCTTAGGACATACAGAATGCTAGGCCAAGTCTAGGCCTATATGTCTTTTATAACTCGACGTAACTTTGATCAAGGCTGTAGTTCACCATTTGTATTGAACACTGTAGGACATGAATTCACTCTAGTCTGTATATCCAAGTTGCCTGGATGAAGGCTATTGATAGTGATATTCCAGCAAAACAGAGGAATAACCGTTTCCACTGTATGTATGCTGAATTAATTTGATTCATTTTTGTTTAAATTGGGTTAATTTATTTTTTACACATTCTGAGCATGTGATTTTTTAAACAACCTTTTTTTAACACACAAACTGTCCATTTTACCTGAACACGCCATCAAAGTGAGATAAGTGCTCTTGGTCTGTTAGAACGTTTGTAGTGTCTGAACGATCATACTTTCAACATATTCTGAACACAGATTTATTGTTAAGGTCCATTATCATTTATAAAAACACCACTGAAATGAGTAACCAGCTGTTTTCGCTGTCTTGGCCCATCTACCAAAAAGTGTCACGGATTACCCAAGTTCACCCTATGCAATGCTAATGTATAATTTCAGCCCCGGTTGAAGTTGTTGCTTACTGTAACACTCTCTTTGAGTCGAATTTGCTCTTCAACAACCAAACTACTCAGAAGACCACGCCCTTTACTAGTTAGATATTAAGCGAGTTACAGTCCGTATGCTGAAGGTCAAGGTCAGCTTTCAAGTCAATTGAATTTATTGACATTATACCATTATACCAGTATAACAAAAAGTCTTGTTCGCCAGTCTCTCGGGTGCAACTAGACATAAAAACACAAAGACAAAAATAAGTTAATAAAAATAGAATAGAAAAGAGTTTTAAAAAATTAAAAGTTATGTATAAGAAGTGCAAGTCGTCATACATAGCCATCTTTGCAAGTCTTGCAGTGCCATTAAAAAATTCCCGTTATTGCACAATTGCACTGTCCATAGTCAGGCATAGTTAGGCTTTCATCTGAACAGAACTGTTGCTAGACGGTCTCTACCTGTTCACCCCTAAATTTACCTGTCGCTATTTTTTGGGAATGGTACTAATATAGGCCATGCTTCTTTGTAGGTTCTTAGCTGCTGATCGTGTCTTACACTCTTGAAAAGATGAAGATTTTAAATAAGGCTGATTTACAGCAAGCGGAAAAGATTCTGCAGTCATACTTACCAAAAAGCTCCAAGGTACCTGTAATATTTACTTTATGAAGAGAATTGACAGGTTCCACAAATAAGTGAAAAGATAATTAAAATAAAAATGAACAATGAAGTAGCCAACATTTTGATATGTGTGGGATAAATTAATGGATTTCCACTTAAGAGAGGCTGTGCAACCGTGTGTCTGTCAGTACCAAGAACAACCACCTCATTTGGCGGTCAATATTTAGTTTCTCGCCATCCAGCTGCATATTCCCTTTGGCTTTTTGCTGAAAGCCTGTAGGAGTTGAGCATTTCGGCCTGTGGTCTATTAGTGCCAGTCTCACACAGTTACTCACACAGTCCTTATCAGATACCAGAGAACTTCAACATGTGGAAATCTAAATCGTGTTGGGAGGATAGAGGGGCATTTGTTGCCAATGAATTCTTGTCACACCCTTTCAACACAAAAATAGGAATCTAATCTATACTGTACTATTTCATCTAGCAATAGTACAGAGGGTAGCTGTATAATATTAAAGGCCTTGTACCATCACGGTCTTGCATTTGACGTGCTAACTTGGGACAAAATAAAGACTTGAACTCACTCTTTTCTAATGGTTTTCTCAGTTGAGTCCTCATTAAGCCATTTGTCTATCAGCAAGACTGATGCTTGATTTTATGCACCGGTTAGAAATGGGAATGGCTGAAATAGCCAAACCCACTAATAAGAAGGGGTGTCCACATACTTTTGGAAATGTAGTTAATCTCTCAATAAACCAAAGCATTTAGGCCTTCTCTAAATACTGCTCTCAGAAGTGCAGTGGCTAACATAATTATCATTAATAGTAACATCTGTTTTCATTTTCATTACATTTAGCATTCATCCTATGAGTGGTGGAAGTAACAAAAAATGTGAAACACAAAATTGATTAAATTGCAATTGCGTTAAACGGTGAATCAAATAATACAATCAAATTGAATACTGCATCAAATAAACTGCAATTAAATTAAATATTGAAATGTTAAGACGCTATCAAATTAAATAATGCATCAGTCATAAAATTGAATTATTATATATCAGTTGTCCCTAGAGAAAAAAAAATCAAGCTTTTTCCTTTTTGCTCCCTCTGCAACTTTGTCAGTACCTGGTATGCCTCCTACTGGTTAAAGTAAGTACAGCAAAAGCAATATTTGTATGTAATGGTACTGCTCTTTAAAAAGTTTAGACAGAAATTATTGGAGGTTTGAGAAATGCACTTATGCAAGTCACTTTGGATAAGAATGTCTGTCAAATGCCTAAATGTGAGGTAATGTAAATAGGAGAATAGTATAGTGTCAAGCTTACAAATGAGAGAAAAACATCGCTGTGTTCATCATTTATTTAGGTCAGATATTAATGATTTATTGCATAGCTGGCACTGCCAATTCTTTTATTCTCTTATCTCATCTATGAATACCAAATGGCCAAAGGAAAGATAAAACTACAAAATATGTAACGGGTTTAAAAACATTTGCTGAAGAAATACAGTTGATATAACTAGTGGGTTAATTCGGCATCTCTTAGCAGGCAGAAAAAGCTACACTATTAATCGTAGATTATTGGAATTAAAGCAACGTCGCCGTTCTCCGTGACGTTCTTAAGCTGTGCAGGTGTTTTCCTTCAGCATCATTTCATTAAGCCAGGGTCTGCTCCACACTTTGAAAGTACATTCGCCGGGCTGAAAGAAACGAGAGAAATTAAGTTAGAGGAAGCGTACGCTTAGCAAAGTTTGTGTATGCAAAGATGTCAGGAGAAACCAATATAATGCACTGTAAAGAATGCTACTTCTACGTTGTTCTGACACTCCAAGGAAATCATTTATTGAAAGGTGAAGATAAGCAGAGACTATCATTTTCCACCCACAGCTTGGAACGGCCACACAGCAGATCTGTATAACTGCATCGTCACTGTAAGGTCCTCCATTAAGGGGAGAGAGAGGTGTACACTGACAGTGCGGAAGGAGAGAGAGGTAAGGACTGAAAGTGCTGAAGGAGAGAGAGAGGGAGGGGGGGGGGACACAGATGCGATGTGGAGGTGGAGAAAGTGAAACATTACTTTTGCGATCGCTGGGTCCTCGTGCACGGCACAGTTCTCCTCCTCCCCCCCCTTTCTGCAGGACGTCCTGGCCATCTCCACCGTGAAAGTGTACAGCACTCCGGCAACCACCTGCGTTCAAAAGCAATGCGTGCACCACGTTACCTTACATCACATGTACAGTGGTTATCCATGGGCATGGAGACCATCATGGGTGTTACATCAGCGAGGGGGCTGCTGACACCTGACGCCCCAACAGCACTCTTACACCAGACCAGACACTGTGTCCTCACATTATTGTTAAAGCATGTATGCAGGTTAATTCAGAACCAGGACTAGAACTAAGAAATAATCATTTTAAATACACGCAATAATATAATTGACTGTACCAATGCCACAGCAATCAGGAGAATTGCATTAGCGAGTGCCTGTGGTGAGGATGAACGTGCAACCATAATGCAGTCTGAAGAGGAGGGTCTAATATCAGGGCTGCCCAACCCTGTTCCTCGAGATCTACCATCCAGTAGGTTTTCATTTCAACCCTAATTTGGCACACCCAACTACTAATTAGCAGATGAATGAGGTGTACTTTGTTTGGGCTGGAGTGAACACTTACAGGACAGCAGATCTCCAGGAACAGGGCTGGGCAGCCCAAGTTGATATAAACAATATCCACTTTGAACTGTGCCAACCGTGCCAAATTAACTTTGGTGTGGGCAGGGTTTCCCCCAGAAAAGTTGTTAGGCCCGGTATCTTTTGACGGGGGCCCGGCGTGGGCCAGCGACAGACTGATGGTAGGATTAAGGTAGGGCCCTATAGTTTCTGTGATAACAGAATCACGGACGGAATCGCGGAATTGAGAATTTAAAAAAGCTATAACACAGATTCCATAGGGCCCTACATTAAGTCAGTGCTAAAAGCTGACTGGAGATTTAAAAATATGACTATGTAATGTTGTTATAAATAAGTCATTTATTCAACACACATTTAAAAAAAAATCATTGGAATCGTACGCGTCAGAGCTTATCGGTGGCTTGCTAGGTAACGTTAGCTTGTGATAGTTGGAAGCGTCAAGTGTTGAACGTCACTACGCACATTGAGAGTAAAGAACACGGATCTCAGGCCTGCTGTTTTCCTATAGTGCGTTCACGTTTGAACCAACAGATGTCGCTGGGGAGCTTTCCAACCAAACCGCCCCACTGTAACTGTAGTTTAAAAAACATATTAAAAATACATTAAAAAAATTTTTTTTTCTTAATTCCCCGAATCTTAGGCCCGGTGGGTGGTCAACTTAGGCCCGGCGGGCTGCCGGGCTTGCAATACACTGGCGGAAACCCTGTGTGGGAGATGCATAAAAGAATGAACACTTTCATGCCCATGGTAGGTTCGCAAGCCAGCAGCAATGGCCAGTCGCCAGGATACAACACAGTGTCCCTTGTGTTTCCATCTCCATGGTCACAGAACCCTGTTTAGAGTCCAAGAGGACGACTAAAGAAAAGAAAAAAAAAAAAAAAAAAACTACATTCCAGAACCACTGCTACCTAGAAAATAAGACTTGGATCACAGTAGGAGGCAAACCAGATGCCATTACAGAACACAACAGTAAAATTTGGGCAGGGCGGCAAAGGATGGCACTTGTCATTGAAATGAATGCCTTGTTCAATGCAGGCGGCACAACTGAACTTTCGGGACAGTACAGGGAGGAAAAAGCAGGACGGCACAACGGAAGATAAAATATATGTTGCTATGGTGATGTTGCACAGTTATTGTTTTAATGCAGGCGATTTCCAACATGCACAGGAAAAGGATGATCGTGCTTGGTATTTCTCTGTATTTATGTTCGGAAAAAAGGCAACAAAATTAATTTCTCGTTTTCCATATCCATGTTGTGCTGTGTTGCACCACATTTGGTTTGGAATTCCGTTGAATATAAGGAGGAAAAGTTTTAACTTCAACGGCAAGCGTCCTCTGTCCATTGCTGATGGCAGCAGCAGGATGAATTCTGAAGTATACAGATACATCTGCTCAGATCCAACCAAATGCTTCAAAGCTCATTGGACAATGCTTCACCTTGCAGCAGGACAATGACTCCAAACATACTGCCAAAGCAACCAAGGAGTCTTTCAGGGCTAAAAAGTAGAATGTTCTTGACTGACCAAGTCAGTCACCTATCCTGAATCAAAAATACAAGCGTTTTACTTACTGAAGATTAGCCTCAAGAGAAAAAGCCCCAAAACAAACAGGATCTGAAGATGACTGTAGTACAGGCCTGGCAGAGCATCACCAAGGATGATAACCAGCAGGGGTATAGTGCACCAAAACCCTTTGAGGGTGCACAAACTCAAACAAACAAACAGACTGTGGATGGTTTATATCCACAATACAAAAACATTTTTATTCAATCATCTGTTTCTCCTATTTTTTCCTGAGAGTGAAAGTATTACACTTCCAACAGGAACAACACACACAGCTGAAAATACACTAAATATATCAAAAACATATTGAGGTAAATGGTGTGCTGTATTGTGTCCATTGAGGGTCAATGTGCAACCCTGTCCCACTGAGGTAATATCTTGTGACTGTTTTATTATCTCTGGTGCCAACGGACTCGTGATCAGAACTAGCAACAGTGGAATTGCGTGTTATGCATTCAAACGATAGAGCGCTTCTCGTCACATTAATACCGCGAATTAAATCAACCGGCAGTAAATTGCTTCGGAGAAATTCAACTCGTCGCTACACAAAACAATGCACAAAAAACTTATTGGCAGTCATTTCGGTGTCAACCCCCTCTGATGGTGTCACCCGGTGCGGTCCGCACCCCCCTAGTGACGCCTCTGACTAGCAACATGGGAAAAAAGGGACTAGGGGTTTACTGTACAATGTTCTGTGCCATATTTAGAAGAATACTTTTGACTCATATTCAGAAGTCAAAATGAATTTTACAAATGAGGAATTAAAATAAAAATTTTAAATGGGGCACAGTTTGGGCATGACGCCAATGTAACCAGTGATGATGTCTGCAGGTTGCAGACTTCAGGCAACCATCAAAAGCAAAGGATTTATGACTTAGTATTAAGTATGATTACTTTGTTTAAGATTACTGTAATATGTGCAATTACTTGGGTGGCCTAAAATAGACGAACTTTGTGTGAAAATGGTTGAATTTCCTACAAGGTTCACCCGATATGGATGCAAATACCCTCAAATTAAAGTTGACAGTATGCACTTTAACCAGGTGGCAGTGTAGTATAATGGGTAAGGAACTAGTCTTGTAACCTAAAGGTCACATGTCTGCTAAATGCCTCTATGTAATGTAATATAAAGATGAATACGGTTACATCTCAAATCCAATGCGAGTACAGAGCCAAAACAATAAAAATTGTGTCGCTGTCCAAATATTTACGGACTACACTATAATTTTCGGGGGATTTTTAGAGTAGGGGCCTGTAGCCGACCACGAAGCAGGATTACGGAGTTAGCTGAACTGCACAGAGCATCCGGAATAGCTTTTTACTTCAGTCTAAGTTCCTGATTTGGGTTTTAATCAGTGCAGTAATCCTGCCATGTTGCTTTACGAAATAGGCATACCCCCTGCTTCGTGATACAGGCACCATGACTGAGACAAACATTGGCTTATTAAAGCATATATAACACAATAGCCTTAATTTGAACTAGGTATGTATACTCAGACATAACAGGGATAATGTCAACTCACAGACATAACAACATTAGCAAAAGAGACGGGTCCTACACAGTCTATTATCGCTAAAGCACACTAGGCAACTAAACGAAGAGTCTAATGATGATGATGATAATAATAATCTCTTTCTCCAGCAGTTAAATGTTTAAATCTCCTTGCTCTAGAATTTGAAGTAGGCTAACGCAGTTTGCGTATAGACCGACTAACCTGTTGTTGAGCCTTGATTATTCTTGTCACTTTGCTGACGAACAAAGCGTTGCTCTTGAGGTTGACCTGGACGACAGCAAACTGCAAGGCGTCTTTGACTGGCTGTGCATTCAGGTCGGCTTTAGAATTGCCTCCGACCAATTGAGCTCCTCCGACCGACACACTTGCCACCGCCAAGAACAAGGCGAGAAGCGGAACCGTAATCTTCCAATTCGCTGACATTTTGAAACACCCTTCTGTTCGCCCGTACTAAACACTTATATAAGCACTGGCGTCAGCTCATCCCTATTGAGCTGTTGGGCGGATCTTGGGCGGACGCGTTGGTTGAAACAAAGGCTGTCATTAGCCAAAGAGAATTTGGTTTAAAATTCACGCTTCACAACTGGATTGTAATTGGCTGAGCTTCCCGCAGTTGGCCAATCCCACCCCACCGCAATTTAGTGTTGTTTTCGTCCCGACGGGCTACGGAGCTAATGTAACTCTGAAATGGCACGATGTGCCTGGAAATGTTTCCGTCACCACTATTTCTTACGAAAGTTCATACAGCAACTCCCTTTTAAAATATTTATTGAACCACCAGACGCTAACGTGTTTCGGTGATAAACTCGGTCGTCGTTGTTCAATAAATATTTTGAACAACGGGAGTTGCTGTCTGAACCCTCTTTTTCTAAAAAAAATTCAGTGGATTAGCACCCCTTTTTGCAAGCCACTTTTAATTCTGTACACGACTATGAATCGTACATTTCTGTGATACCCTTCTGTAAATTTTTATAATTTTTTCAGCGACATGCCACTTTGTTTTATTGGTTATATAACTGCCAGGTTGTCTTCTGAATAATTAGTGATACAGATCTCACACTGCGTGACTGAATTGGAAGAGTTCGTGTTCTGTATTTTTCATGTACACACACAACAGCACAGTTCATAAAAAATCACACAAATGTGCATGACAACACTGAAGTGTTTATCACTGGATCATTCATTTTGAAATTTAATTTTGTTTAAACTTTTTAGATACATGCCAAAAGCAGGCCATTAGGCCACCTGTGTTTTTTCATTTTTTTATTTTTATTTTTTACTTTAGGTAGAGAAGAATTCAGTTGATATATGCACATGTATTGAGTGACAAACCAAAGTATAAACTTTTTTCAATTTCTACATACAATAACACAAAAAATATATGTTTTACTTAAAAAAAAAAAAAAATCATTGACAATTTCCTCAAATTAGCTTTCTTTGGTTTTAATTAAAATTGATTACAATGGATTATAATTGAAGTCTGTCATTTTGCAAAGTGGGAGGTAGAAGGGTGTGAGGGAGGTTTAGGGGTAATTGAGTGAAATCTTATCTACTGTAAGTTTAAAAAAAACAAAAAACAAAAAAACACAGTTAGCCTAATGCCTTTAGTCTGTAGTGCAAGTCCAATAGGCACTAAAGTTGCAAGGAATAAGGAAGAAGGAGTTATAGGTTTATGTGCACAGGGACATAAACATTTCCTGGCTGCAGTGATTTGTCAACTACATCTGCTGGTCTAAAAGGATGTGTGTCTGCAAAAAAGCCATTGCCATATGTTATTAACAAGAAGAAAACACTTCAGCGGGCTAAGCACCACCGACTCTGGACCAAGAAAGATTGAGAAAAGGCAGATCCTTTTAGACCAGCAGATCATGTGTTGCCATTTCACTGTAGTCAGGGAAACTAGTTTCTCTCTAGTTACATAGAGTTCTCCCTGTAGTTGTGATGCAGTTTTACAGTTGTTTCTTTTGCTAGACACCACAACATATTTGTCTTCTGCCTCTGATGTTATCCTTCTTCTTTCTGGTCTTCTCCTGTTAACATTACTGTCCATCAAGTGGACCCTTCCGAGTGTGTACTGAGCACTGCACCTAGGAATCATAAACTTCTTTGCAATTTCTCACTGGGAATGGCTTTGCCACAATATGTTTACTTGGCTCCGCACATTTAAGCTCAACTCCTTCTTCTTTGCCATATTTCTTGCAACTTTCGTGGCAGCTCGTCTGGTCTTCAACCTCCCCAGACACTCCCACGTCACTCCCCTGCTTACTACCCTCCACTGGCTGCCTGTTATAGCTCGCATCAAATTTAAAACATTGGTCCTAGCATACCAGGCAATCAAGGGATCAGCCCCAGCATACCTCCACAAGATCTTCAAACCCTACATGCCAGCCAGACCCCTTCGTTCCGCTACCTCAGGACGCCTGGCACCTCCCCCTCTTCACACCTGCCCTTCCCGAACATGTCTCCTGTCTGTTCTGGCCGCACGATGGTGGAATGACCTCCCTGTGGAGGTCAGAACAGCTGAGACACTGACCCACTTCAAGCGACGACTGAAGACTCACCTCTTCAGGCTGCACCTCCCCCCATCCCTCCCTACCTCCCTGTAATCTCGTAATTGACTTGTAAGCTTAGGGTCGTAACTAGGTAGCTGTTTCGTAGGTGACTTAGTTAATGCAATTGTCTTAACTACTGCTTGCATTTTTGCATAGACTGCGTTGTTGCTGTTCTCGTTTGTGTTAGTGTTAATCAGTTTAACCTTCAGGGTCCAAGTTGAACTATGCGGTTGTTCCCTGCACTTGGAACGGTACTTCTCTCTAGGGTTTTCGACATACTTGTTCCTGGTTATGGTTATACACTTTGTTGTACGTCGCTCTGGATAAGAGCGTCTGCCAAATGCCTGTAATGTAATGTAATGTATTTTACCTACACTATAGGCCAATGGTATTAGGCTACCTCTGGTCAAAAAAAAAAAAAGGTAGGTAGGATTTCAGTCAATATACTGTAACCAAAATGATTGGATAAACTTCCAATCATTTGTTTCATTTTAATTAAATTGTATTATTTTTAGGAAAGTCATGTCTAACATTATTTTTAAGTAAAACTCATCTTTTTGTGTTATTATAGGTAGAAATAGAAAAAACCACCAATGTTTGTACTTTGGTTTGTTTTTCAATAAATACACATAAATTAACTGATTTATTCCCTACCTAAAGGTCTTTAAAAAATAAAAAAACCATAGATGGCTCAATACTTTTGGCCTGTACTGTACTTCACAACATAAGCATGATCTTTCATTTAAATGGGCCACAGTCTTCATCAGCAATAGCCTTAATTCAAGTCTTGACTCATTCCAGATTTCTCAAGCAGGCTAGGTGTCTGTAGGAACAGTTGTTGCAATGCAACAGGAAAGTACAGAAATAAAAGTCGGAGTATGTCCGAGTTCACCACATGTCGGCAGTGCCGAATCACATTTTACCTCCTGGTGCATGGAAGGCGGTGGTAGTTCATTGGTACTTCTCAAGCAGAGATCGCGGATACAACTTTAGTCACGTATCGGCTATGCAGACATTGGAAGCTTTGCAGTGAGTAAAATTAAATCGTTTCCAAACGTAAATATGTAGTTTGAACGATGTAATGAACAGCGCAGATGCAAATAAACACATTATATAGAGCTGGACTTTGTCCTTATAGGTAGCTGGCGAACCGACAGAATGCGATTTTAATGGTTGAGGTGGCAAGGGTCGAATTACGCACGCATTAAAAAAATAAGTTAAGAAGGTATGCCTTAAAAACACTATCTGAAGTAAACCCCAGTAGTTTACTTTAACTTTCACTTGTACCCGTCGAACATTTTGCTGAAACCAAACTTTAACTTAAAAATGAAATCAAATGTGTTGCGCATTGTGTCGCATTTTTTACTCACAATTATTAGCTTGTCCTGGCCAAGTTAAGGTGGCGACGGTTCAATGCGATATAAGCTTCCCTACAAGTTTAGGAGCCATTGTGACGGTAGGTAGCATGGAAGTATTGACAGTGTCAATTCAGTTCAGTTAGTCGGCAGTCCAGTTAGACACACCAGAATCCAACTGGCAACTCGTTAGAACACAGGCTTAATTTCAATTAGCATCAGCTTTGTGTGAAATTTTGATTTAAATAATACGCAAATGAGAAACAAGAAATACTGAGGAAAAATATGAGAATAGTGAGAAATGTTACAATCACATTTTTAATTAATTTTAAAATGACCTGAATAACTGGGGTACTGAAGTGTTAATTGTGGCCTACAAGTAGCTTCACTATCGTGCCACCAACTGACAGTGAAACCATGTGTGTGTATGTGCTCGTGCGTGCCTGTATTTCACAGGCACGCCCTCTCCAGCATGGACCCTCCTCAGCTTCGGGTCCTGGTGGTGTCGGGTGGGGTGGCTGTGGGTGGCCTGCTGATGTTTTACCTGCTTCGTGGGAGGAAGGCCAGAACCATCCCTCTGGGTGACGGCTGGTGGGGGCCGGGGGAGAAGCCACAATCTGAGGATGAAAATATTTATCCCTTTTTGGTCAAAACGTCAGATGAGGAAATTCAGGTAAAGATGGTTTGGCTGCTTAATGGATTTTTTTCTCAGTGCTACCTGCATGGAGCAGTTTTCAAGAGAAGGAAGTGGAAAAATGGACACCATTCACGAGAACACTATAAACTATTGCTCTATTACATGAATATACGAGGGCAATGATATGAAGAAACATTTTGGGAGAAGCTTTCTTTAGTGTGCTCAATGTGCCAAAAAGGAGTTTTGAAGAGCAGGATAAAGGGATAGATGCCAGTCCTTCCATTTCCTATTTCACAACACCTTATTGTTGCATAGTTTTTTGCAATCATGCATTGTTGCTTTATTAGTCAATTGTAGGAATGTGTGCAATAACAGTGGAGTTGTTATTGCAGGACTTTTTTATAGATTGAACAAATCGGTCAGCCCTTGCGAAACACACTGTTTGTTTTCTTGCTCTTAGGACCTTTACAGACGCATCGACCAGACCAGGTTCACTGACCCTCTGGAAGACGGGTGCTTTCACTATGGTTTCAACTCCGCCTACCTCAAGAGAGTGGTCTCCTATTGGAGGGACCAGTTTGACTGGAGAGAGCAGGTCAAAGTCCTCAACAAATATCCACATTTCAAAACTAAAATTGAAGGTGAGCACTTTCAGTGTAATTCTGGAAATAATGTCATGGTCTGCGACACTGAAGGTTCTATTTTGGTGACATCGCAAGTGCATACGGGCCTGGGTGCAAGTGGAATTGCTTGTTTTGTCTCAAGAAAACAGAATTTATTTTGCCTGTGCCAGGATCGGTAGTTTCAAATGACCTGCAGTAAGCCCATTTGTGTCAACATTGGTTGGGCAGCACAATTTGGGGTGTGTCAGTAGAATTGTTCAGCCCTGTGTAAGTTTGGTGTTGAAAAATGTTTGAATTTAAAATAAAATAAAACAATTAAAATAAAAGTAAATAAAATAATTAAAATGACTATGACTCACATGTATGGCAAGCATAGCACTGTTAGGGTGTATAAACACCTATTAGTCTATGAGACTGAAGCCCTTATAGGCTAACACTTAGCAATGGGAATGTTAAATTTACCTTGAATGCAAAGGTACTGGATGGTGTGTACAGGCTTGGCCAGCTGATCAGTCTGCACAGAAACAACATCAAGTCCATGAAATGCCCTCTTCCAGTGATATCCCATGCCATTGATCTTGCTGTGGTGAACAGTTGGTTTGAGTACCGTGAAGACAGGAACATCCAGCAGGAGTCCCTGCCCCATGCACAGTGGATCTGCTTTAGTTCAAGATGAATTTGGCCCCTGTGCATGCTGGGAAGCCTCAGACAGTGAAGAAAGGAAACCAAAGGAAGATTATTAAAAATGTGTGGATGGACATGCTGATGGACCATATGCCAAACTTTGACAATGTCTTAGGCCCCTGTGCATTCTGGGCAGCCTCAGACAGTGAGGAAAAGAAGCAGACTAAGCACTTAATCTCCTGATGAAGCAGGCCAAAGAGAGATTGCCCATTATAAAGGTGTGGATGGACATGATGATGGACCACATGCCAAACCAAAAGAATGCCAATGGAAAACGAGTCATCAGTTGATTCAAGAAATTCATTGTCTCAAGAAATTTGTTGTCTGAAAAAAGGGAGGACATGTACTTCGTAAAATAAGTAAAGTTAATGCTCCAAGATATTAATCTTTTTTTTTTTAAACAATACGAGTTCATCAAATCTTATATTTTACATTTTAGCATGTTTTTTGCATGAGTAAAACATAATATATTTGATATATAGATATATGAACAGTCTTTTTAGCTGTTATTAAAAACAGTCACTGCAATAAATCCCTGTGGGATCTAAAGCAGCCCGTGTCTGCTTTTCATTTTTTGTTCTCCTGTTGTGTTTTGCGAATCCCCAGGACTGGATGTGCACTTCGTCCATGTGCGACCCCCCCACCTTCCCAGAGGGCAGGCCGCCCGCCCCTTGATGCTGGTCCACGGTTGGCCGGGGTCCTTCTTTGAGTTCTACAAAATCCTTCCCCTGCTGACTGAAGACCCAGATGGCCTGGTTTTTGATGTGATCTGTCCCTCCATCCCAGGTTATGGCTTTTCAGAAGCTCCACACAAACAGGGTAAGAGTCATGCGGCAGGGTGAGAGTCATGCAGCAGGATCAGAGTCATGCGGTAGGGTCAGAGTCATGCGGCAGGGTCATGCAGCAGAGTCAGAGTCCTGCGGCAGGGTCATGCAGCAGAGTCAGAGTCATGCGGCAGGGTCAGAGTCATGCGGTAGGGATAGAAGGACTCTCCGGTGGTACTGAAATTCAGGGCTGACGCAGTGTTGAATGGTGTCTTGTCTGTGGGTAAACAGTCAGCCAAGATGGCCTGTTCTTGTGATTGTGTGTATGCATTCTTTTGTTTTTTGTCCTTTATTTTCTGTTATTTTTTCCTCGTCAGCGACAACACAAACTGATGTGATTGTTTTCTGACGATAATGGTGCTTTTCATTTCTGTTGTTTAAGTCTGCATGTCTCAGCCAAATTCACTGCGGCCAAATTCCAAAATTCTTGCTCTCCTGTTCTAATCTAATCTATATTCAGAGATTAAATTTGGTGTCGTGTAGGAAAAAACGTCAAACTTGATTAAAAATGACGTTTGTTTTTGCAGGAATGACAGAGATACGGGAAACGCGGTGTGGATTCAGCGGGGATAATCTGAATCCCGTTATCAGGACTGAATGGCTTTAAATACCCTGTCTCCAAACTTTACTTTCTAAGGCGGGAAGCATTCAAAACAACGTGATTTGATTTAACGAAGCCTGGCCTCCCTAAATCAATCAGTCTGTCTATCAGTAGTGTCCGATGTTCCAGTTTCAAGAGGCCTAGCCTGGAAACAGTCTGTTGTCCTACTGTAATTGAGTCTCCTTGTTTTGAATGGTTGTTGATCACCCACTCCCAGTTGCTCTTCTATAATTGAGAACTATGCCTCTCAGTGGCAGCTAGTCCTCAATTATACTTATAGCCTTCATTGTTCTTGTAAGTTGGCTGAAACTACCCAGGCAGCAGGTATGGTTGATTTGCCAGTGTTTGAGATTCTTACAATGGTATAAGAGGTAAAAAGCAAATATGAAGCAAGGGCAATAAATCTAATTCATACTCACAAATTAAGTGAACACAGGCCTGGTTTGTTATGTTATACTTTGTGTAGTTGGACGTGAAACAGATTTAAAATGCAATCCAGTGCCTTACAGTTTCATATGCAAATAAGAGAAATTTAAAAAGACCCAGAAAAAAGCACCTCTTAGTCTTAAGCATGTGTTGGACTCGCCAGGGACCGGATTATTGCCAGCAGCATTCTGCTGAAACTATATGTATTTGGATCACCAGAATGCTGTCAATAGTAGCCTGTTCCTGTGCTAATGTTGGGCATGTAATTGCATTATTTCCTGTGTTTCATCAATGTTTTCTGCAGTCTTTTCTGAGATGGTTCATCTAAAATGAAACATTGGTTTACCAAAGCATATGAAGCATAGCGAAAGAGAACAGGACAGCCAAGAAGACACTGTAATGACAGAAAACTAGAAAAAAATAATTTGATACTATTTAGTATTTATCGCTGTTCCTCAATCTCTTGTTTGGAGCAGTCATTTATTAACCCGCAATCTTTGTTTGTTCTCCTGGGGTTTCTCTCTTTAAGGATTTAACTCTTTGGCTTGTGCGCGCATCTTTCACAAACTGATGGAACGGCTGGGCTATTCCGAGTTCTACCTGCAGGGCGGCGACTGGGGCGCTCTCATAACTACCAATATGGCCCAGATGAAACCAGAGTGGGTCTCTAACACTTTTCCCACAGATAATACATTTCCTCACCCTCTAATGAACCAAAGTACAATACAGGAAAAGGAAGGGCTGTGTACTTGTGGTTTTAATTAATGAAAACCACAAGTACACAGCCTTTCCTTGCCCAGTATTGTAATTAATTAATTAATATTCAGATGTGATTTTGTGTGTGAAATTAGATGTATCTGAATTATTAAATTCCTGTTCTCAAATCATATCAAGACCATCGACTTTACAGAACTAGCAACAGTTTTTTTAAAATGTGCTGCTGTTAAAATAAGTTAAGGGTACGTGTTTCAATTCAACATACTTGTTCCACAACTTCATCTGTGATAGCTCAGTTTATATTGTGGTGGGGGGAAAAAATCAATGCATGTTTGTAACTGAGGGTCCCTCTCACACTGAACCAGTGCTATAGCCTTCCTAACACTGACCTGGTGCAGATCTATAGTTCTCCTCACGAATACAAATAAGGCTCATCTCTGCTGCCCCCTGCAGGTGCGTGAGGGGCCTGCACCTGAACATGTTTGCGGTGACCCAGGGAGGGCTTGGCATGCTGCTGTCTCTGATCATTGGACCCTACCTGCCCTTCCTGGTGGGGTTTACCCGGGAGGACGTCAGGCGGCTCTTCCCCTACATGGAGAAGAACGTGTACGAGATTCTGAGGGAGTCTGGCTACATGCACATCCAGGGTACCAAGCCAGACACTGCAGGTGAGGGTAGCAGGGCCCGTGGGGGGTGGGGGGGAACTTTGGCCCGGGTCTGAGGGTTGGCCCAGGATGCGGGGTGTAACTGTTTTTTATTTGCTACAATATATATTGCGGGGGGGGAGCCCTCCAAATATATTTTGTCCCAGGCCTGACGATGCATGGCTGTGGGTGCTGAATATGGGTGCTGAACCAAAAAATGGACATGCCAACATAGTCACTTCATAGGGTGTTGAACCACCAGCACCTTCACTTCTGGGATACTGTTGCATTTCCATTTTTGTACATCACCTGCAGGCTTCCACGAGCGCCATATGTACTCAAAGGGCAGGTTGTCTGATCAGTGGTGATGTGTTGGAAAGAATCCCAAAGCGTGGCTTTCAGGGCAAACAGTTCTTGTGTTGATTTTGTAGTTTTGTCATCCCAAATGATCCAGGATAAACATGAATGTGGATAGCAGCTTGTACTGTGTGTAGGGTACATACATATGTGTTGACACTGGTGTGTGAAAATTACCACTTAACCAGTGAGCTGTGCTTCGGTGTCCCAGCTGCTCTGACTTTGACTCTACTGCCCTCCACAGGCTGTGGACTGAATGACTCCCCTGTGGGCCTGGCGGCCTACCTCCTGGAGAAGTTCTCCACCTGGACTGACTTCCAGAACAGGAGCCTGGAGGATGGGGGACTGGAGAGGTAAAAGACAGGGGTCTTAAACTCAAGTGCTTAATTTAAGTCCTTGATTTGCTAACGGGTCTGCACACTGTGGCAGTTTCCGTGGCAATGTCCAAGGCCAGAATTGGCTCCTGATTGAAAGGAAAGCAAAAACCAGCGGAATGTGGCCCTCCAGGACTGGATATTGAGACCCCTGGTATAAGGTGTGATGGGTGATATGGGTGTTTGATTTTTAAGTGTGCTTTGTGTTTACTCAGTTTCACTTTGTCTAATGTTACATTTTAGTTTAAAGATCTGAAACCATTCAGTGTGGCAAATATGCAATAATAGGGGAAATCAGGAAGGAAGAAAATACTTTTTCACGGCACTGTAGCCCAGGGTTTGTTCAACATTGTCTGTTTGAACCATTTGGAATATGACTTAGGGTCTCAGAAACCACTTCACAATGAGTCATTCATGAGACTGATTTGGTGAACTTCAGCTTCATATGGCAAGTGTGTCTGTCATAGTGGGACACACTTTAGTATTCATTTCTGCTTAATGATATGCAGGAAAAGACTTTTGCACTCAGTCACAATTAAATGCTGCCGGTGTGTGAAGCAATAGGTCATCAATGAATGAAGGACCGATCTGAAAAACTCACTGTCTACACACGTCTTCAAAATATAGAATATTAATGTTATGTTGCTTTCATAGCTAAAACAATGAATGCAAGGTGCAAAAGTAAAGGATTTAAAATCAGCAGCAAACATTCATGTGCCTTCCTGTCTGCTTGAGGAATTAAACATTAAATATTTCTTTATTTCAAAGGCATCTGTGCCTCGAAGGTGTTCTGCAGTATGTGGACAGCTACACTGCTTCACACTGTTTATTGATGTAAAAAAAAAAACTTGTGTTTTAGAAAGTATTCTCTGGATGATCTCCTGACGAATGTCATGCTGTACTGGACCACCGGATCTATCGTCTCTTCGATGCGCTTCTACAAAGAGAACCTGAGAGAAAACCCGAACAGTAGAGTGGACGGAAGGTACTGTCTGACCAGCACACTTGGCTTCAAGAAGAGGTCTTTAGCATGGGCTAGTTCGCTGGGGCAGATGCAATGGTCAGGGGCACCACCAGGGATTTTGGGCCCCATGAAAAGATCTCGCAGTGGTCCCCACCACCCCAGAAAATCCTGTGTTGTAATATTTTCTTTAGGCACCTGTCAGTCTGGGCCCTTAGAATCGTCCCGCCATTATGATGCCCCTGGCCTTGGTACAGCGGTGGGCAATGAGGGCCGTATCTTTTCTGGTTTTCACACCAACTTCTGACCTTAATTAGTTAAATAACCATAACATTTACACCAGGGCTGCCCAACCCTATTCCTGGAGATCTTCCGCCCTGTGGGTTTTCATTTGAACTTTCATTTGATGAATGATTGTTGAAGACTGTTCTTGTATTTCTATATGAAATGTTGACTGATCTAATCTTTGAGTGAACCAGTGAATAAGGTATTGGCCACTTTACTCAAACAGTTCATATATTTACCAACAGTGGTTAAAGTCTTTAAATTCAAAGAGTCAACTATGAAGATTTCCCCTCTCCCCATTAAAAGGACCATAAATGGGCTGTAATTTAGCAATTAGTCTAATTTGGGCCACAGGTTGAAAAAACTGCTGGATTAAACAAAAGGATTTAATTCAGTATAGAACAGTGTTTTCCTGTCTAAACTACGGTCGAGTTGCCCAGCACTGCGATACTGCCGTGGGCCACACCCAGCTGTGTTTTTGTACCTCCTCAGGATGGCCGTGTATGTTCCAGTGGGACTGGCGGCATTTCCCTGCGACCTGCTCCACTGCCCCCGGCCCTGGGCCCGTCGGAAGTACAAAAACATCCGGTCCTATTCCTACATGCCCCGAGGGGGTCACTTTGCTGCCTTTGAGGAGCCTCAGCTACTCGCCGACGACTTCAAGCAGTTTGTCAAGAAAGTGGAGAACATTTAGCCTCATTAGCATTTTCTCCCACTGGAGTGAAGAATGCAATTTCACTGGCATTTAATGATTTAATGATGGATTTGCACTTATAACAATAGTATAGCAATGTATCACAATGTTAATCATTGGTTTGATCACCTGCTCTGCACTTACTGGTTGTGAACATGCTTACTGTGCTTCCTGGTTGGTTATGAATGTGCCAACTGTGCCTCCTGATTGGTTAGAAACTTGCTTATTGTGTCTCCTGATTGGTTATAAACATGACTAATGTGCCTCCTGATTGGTTATGAACATGCCTACTGTGCCTCTGTTAGTTTTGAACAGGTCTACTGTGCCTCTCAGTTGGTTATGAACAGGCCTACAGTGCCTCCTGATTAAAATGATGTTTTTCTGTTTTTCCAAATGAATTACTTTGTATTAGGGTCTGCTGAGTGCCAGTAAAGCATTTCGTTATAAACACTTTGCAAATTAAGCCTGAAATTGTTGCATATCCCTCATGTTTTGGAGATCTGCTTTAGAGTCTCCGTCAATCAGTCATGAGTTGCATCTTTATTTCCAATACTTCAGCACAAAGAAGAAGTGTATCTGTATTCTGTACAATGTGACAAGATACTGCTGCATTAGCTTAATTAAAATATATTTTTAGAGCTTGAATATTAAACAAGATTTTTTTAAAAACTTTAAAAGCCTGTGCATTTATGTACTTACCCCAATACTGCAAAAGCACCACACAGTTTCAGTGGAAGTTCTGTGTTGAGCAAGAAATGAAGCTATATTTAAACCAAAATAATGCACGACATCCTATTTCAAAAATACTTTAATTGATGATTGACTGGGGGTTAGAGACAAAATATATAGAGTGCTTGGTGATGTGTTCATCATCACTAGTTCATCAAGTATTGAAAAGTCCTCTTGAGGATTAAAAGCTGTCCAAACAATACTCACACCACATACATGATGCCCAAACATTTCTAAATGCTGCTAAAATCAGACCTCTAAGCAAAGGCATTAAAATCACAGAAGCAGGCTAGCCATTCGCACAATTTACATTCATCTCCTGTGAAGTACAGCACCAATAGGCTCTTTGGCTTTTCGAAAGACTGGAGCCAAAACGGCGGAGCCTGCAAGTTCCATGTTCCGTTTTCCTCCCTAACCTTCAGCCCCGAGGCTGCGCCTTGTTGCCTTTCCGCGGTCGCGTGTGTCATTTGCAGAAGCCTTTGATGGTGACGGGGGCCTGGAACCACACGTAGTCGTCCCCGTCATGCGGTCGCGGCGGCCCGGGGACGGAGGGGTCGCAGGAGAGGGCGATGACGCGCCTCTTGGGCCGCGCGGGAACGCGGTAGTCCAGCCTGGGCCGGAACCAGCCCACGCCGCAGTCCCGGTGCGCCAGGGCCAGGACGCTGGTGGCCATGAGGCGCACGGGCCGAGCGTCCGACAGGATGTCGGCCAGGAAGAGGTCGTGGAAGAGCCGGCGCAGGCAGGCGCTCGCGCGGAGGCTGCGGTCGGCCGCGCCCGCCGCCAGGGCCTCCATGTTCACCTCGTACGACTCCTTGGGCATCACGGTGGTGCCACCCAGCAGGAGGAGGACCCGGGGGACCCGGCTCAGGGAGAACAGCACCTCCAGCTGCTGCAGCACCTCCTCCAGGTCCTGCAGGGTCCGCTGGCACTTCCGCGAGTCCCAGCCGCTGGGCTTCGCCGGCCTCCAGCCAACCACATCCTCACTCTTTGGCCAGGTAAGGGGGGGGGGGGGGGGGGGGGGAGAATAAGAGACCATTACGCACAAATACCACCTGACCTTACACCTGTGTTATAGGGGTGTAACGATTCATTGATCAGCATCGATGTAACGGTTCAAAGGCCAGCGATCCAATCCAGATAATACAATACGCAAAAACTAATCGCTCAAATCATAGATAAATATTTATTTAAATGTCCACAACCTTACGGCAGTTTGCTCTCTAGCAACACTGCCAACATCACTGTTTACATTTTTGACTCAACCTCACCACTCGCTCTAGTGCCATTGTTCCGTCTGTTAAACATGACAACAGTAAGTTCATGCCCTAACTCAACCTCATTTTTATTGTACGTGTACATTGCAACAGGATTGTGCTAGCTGGATCATACTATATTGATTGTTCCTATATTGCTATATTGCATCGTATCGTAGCATAATATTGTGATATTGCAAAATATCAAACCGTTTGCTTCAAGAATTAAAATAGCATCTTATTGTGGTGAAGCCTGAGGTTCACACCCCTACCACATTACAGCTGAAACATTATATTCAGTTATCAGATGCTCTTACCCAGAGAAACGTACAATGTAGGAGATGCATAAGCACAGCCACCTGATATACAAGCGATAGTGCCAGACCTAGCTAACGACATTCCCATACCACATTACTACAGCAGTACTGCAAATTCTGAATATTTATCAAGAACTAAAATACTGTTTCTGACAGCATAGAGATTACGGTCATTACAAGCCCTCAGAAAAGATGCATAAACACTCAAATCAGAGCTCTCAAGTGGATCAGCAGGTAAAAGGGCTTGCCACTAGTGCACAATGGGCCCTATAGCTGTGCAAACATCCCCTTAGCTCCTCCAAAAATAATGCAAGCTGTAATCAGTTAGAGAGATCCCTCTGTTTGTCAGCAATAGCTCTCCTGTAGTACCGAGTAGCCTGATTCTGTAAGCAACTGGTCCACTTCAATGCCAAGTGTGGACAAAACTTGTGAGAAACATCACAGAACAACCAAGGATTTGTATCATGCGTATTTACATTCATATTTGAGCATTTTACGATTTCCTACAATCACTTAAAACAGCTGAACCCCACTGTATGGTATGAATCTTTGGATTTTTCTGTGTAATGTCTAATTGGAAAGAGATCTGCAATCACTAGCACATAAATAATCGATTATTCAAGTATGTATGCTATCCTTCCTAGACACACTCATTCCTACAAACCTCACCCGACTGGCCGCTTGCTGCTTCTTCTGGAAGCCCACAAGCTGATCATAGGTCATGGGTAGCTGCTGTCGCAGGTAGAGAACGCACTTGAGGATCTCGCAGACAAATTTGCAGCAGGTGTCCTGCGTGACGCTACCGGGAAAAACCACGGCCACACACCCGTCTTCTTGTGCTTGGTGCGCAGATTCCCCGTCTTCGCTCTTTGCTACCTGGGACGCCGCAGCGTTTGCGGCGTTTCTCAGGCTGGCCACGAGTTCCGACGAGGGGTCCAAGTGTTTCAAGTACTCTTCCTTCTCTGACGACACAGAGGAGTCTGCACAGGTACAAGAACACAGAAACGGTCTTTTGGTGGGGATCGTTTTAAATTTCACATACACAAAGGAGGTTCGCTATAATTGTACACTGAATTTAATTGATTAAATAAAACCGCGTACCCAGGATTTGACAGGCTCACCGAGTTTTTACAGGTACATAAACAAAAAAAAAACATGACAGCCACCCATTATGCAAACCTGCGCGATCAGGTCAGCAGTGCCTTGAAAATCTTCTCACTTGTCTTCATAAAAGCAGACCATGACAATTCAAGATGCGTTTACGCTTTTCAACTACATTTTGTTAGGTGTGACACATAACACTGTCAGCCCACCAAACTGGATTAGTGGTTGTCAAGTTAAAATGAACACCAATTAACTATCGTTAAAGAAAGAGTATGTCTGTAACACGAGTTAAATACTACGCTGGACACCAAAATCAGTAGGTGGTTTTCGCAAGCAATCTTGAACCCAGTTCACTGATAATACGTCTACTTTAAAACATCTATTTAAATTAGCATTTCTAAACTGCTGCGAATGGTAACGTATAGTCGAAATGTTTATTATATTAACAACTGTAATCTCTTCATTAATTTAAAAAGATGACTAAGCAAACAAGGTTTCTGACTGTTATAACCTCGTTATCATTTTAATTTGCATTTCTCAAAATCGCGGTTATAGAACATACCTGTCACTGCTAGAGCAGGAACGACGGCAATACAGCAATTCTCCTTGTTTTCTTCTCCATCCTGTGAATCTCCTATTGAATGACAATCACCTGTGGTGAAATCTTTGTGTGTCCTTATCTCATCTTTCGTCCAGGTACTTTCCTGGGACACGACTTCCGATGGAATTTCAGAGCTTTTACAAACGGTGGGGTTGCCGTGTACACCTCTGGGCTTGCCCTCTGTCTCCTCCGAATCGTCGCGATATAAATTAGCAGAAATGTCTTCTCGAAAGTCTCCACCTTCGTGTGAAACCCTCCTACGATCGATTTCTTGTTTGTCTTTTCCATCTTCCCCTACCGGGGCTAATTCCCTAACCCTGTCCTCCGCCATCTCCCCAGATCCGCCAGAGCTGTTTGAATTTTCCTCCTGTTTGAACTGCATCATGGGAAACCATCAGAGCCGGAAGCCAAAACCTATTTTACGATGATCAATGGCTTTTCACTTTTAAAACAGAATTAACTCTTTTCAGACATAATTGAAAAATCATTATGAATCATTCATTTTATTTTCACCGCAGGATAAAACTACATTATTTAAACATAATTGCGCGCGTGTATTACGTCATTTCCTATTGTAATTTACGTCAGAGAGTTCGCTAATGTTACAGCGGCCTCTATGTACGTTTAATTGTTTTTTAACACTGGGTTTTAAACAGTGAGGCAAACAATGGTGAATTTTTTGGTTTGTAATAACCACAGAACTGTTTTGCGGTAATAATAATCTATTCGCGCACACTCGTCACTGGTTGTTAACTTCAGACCGGCGGTTCAAGTAGGCTACTTGACCTGGTCAACGACTGTACGCTGTTGTACAGCAGTATCTTTATCTGTTTAGGCAAAGAGGCTTTTCATTAAAATCGGACTTCTTTTTAAAGTAATCGTCTATCATTCAACGTTCCAGAAAATGAAAGCATTAGTTCATCTGATGTTAAAAGTATGTGAATATGGGACATTCAATCTTTATGGCATGCATCTGACATCATACGTCCATAAGAGGGTAAATATTACTTAATAGACATAACTGATTTTGTGCAAAGTGCTGTGTACCATATAAGAAAATCAAATATACTAATACTACTACTAATAATAATACTTTTATTGTCATTATGATGATTATTATTATTATTGGCGGTATGGTGCTGCAGTGAATAGCACTGTCACCTCACAGCCAGAAGATACCAAGTTTGAATCTTGACCATGGGCCTTTTATGTGTGGGGTTTGCATGTTCTCACCGTGTTCATGTGGGTTTCTGCCAGGTTTCCTCCCACAGTCCAAAGACATGCAATGGGCTAATTGAAGACTCTGAACTGCCTGTAGGTGTTCATGTGTGAGTGAGTGGTGTGTGGCCCAATGATGGATTGTTAACCATCCTGGGGCAGGATACAGGACTGCATGCACCCCCCCCCCCCCACCCCCGCCAGCTTCTGCTAGCATTATCAGTTTGAAGAATTAATAGTCACTGGAGCCCAGCAGCTGAACACTCTATTTTATGTCTACCTTTTTACCACTAATTTACTTAATTTTCAAATGCTCTCTTATATTTGTGTGCCTATTATCACTGCTGTGACGCATATAGTTTGACCCCTAATGCTCTATCCTTAGAGCATGTGGAAAGGAAGGTCACAGTGAGACTGAATTTGACTAAATTCCTGCAGTCTGATTGGTAGATGATTAGCAAAGCCCATCTCTAGACATTGGGTGAATATCTCTAACATCAGTGTCCGTGTGTGAGCCTGATCTTCGTCTCCTTTGCAGTGGTCCTTTTCTACCCCATGATGGCAGCAATATGCAAGATATGATCCCGAAGTGAAAGTTTATACTTAATTCACCGGACACAACATTACAACTCATGCAATTTGAGCTCTGCACACTATATCTTGTTGCGAACGTCATTCTGTCCAACCCACATAAAAAAAATATTATTTCATCAGTATCGAAAATGTTCAATATAATCACAAATAAATGTGTTGTCCTAGGTTACTTTTTGTTATGCCAAAAATTTGTTAAAAACTATATCCTTCTGAGTATGGTCATAGTATGTTAATGTCGCTATTAAAACTTAATTACCCAGATAACAACAGGAACTGCCAAGTTATCAAGTATATACAGAATTCAGCAAATCAACTGACAATAACCGTGACATAAACGAAACTAAGAGGGACTTCCTATATTGCTGATGCAAAAGAAGGGCAACACATCAGTATAATTTCCCCTTCGAAGTTACAGCTAAGCGGCAATGCCTAAAATTAACTTCAAATGTTGGATTGACGGTCGCATTGCCCAATAACTACACGATATTGAAGATCGCCGCCCTAAATATTAGAGTATTCCGGACGTACTCATTAATATTAATAATAACATTCTATGACGTATATCCGCATCTGTGTGAAAACGACACGGAGACTGAGTTGTTATTTTGTAGGTAGCCTGCAGCCTGGGGAGGCGAGTCCGCTAACTAGCTAGCTAGTTAGCTAGCTAGCCACTGTTTATTTTTAAGCTTGAATTTGATTTTCCTCACTTGCTTTTCTGTTACATTTATTCAAGTAACTGGTCCAGTTCCGGACATAACAATTGTAAAGCGGTTTAAGCAGTTTTTAAGCTAGCTATAATGGATCCTCTGGTGGCAGAGCTCTTTGGTGCCAGTTCCGGATTGAAGTCGGGTTCTCAAGGACTGTGCTCTGGTTCTGGCAACGGGTTTGGAATGGTCTCCAAAAAAGCATGTTCGAAGAACGGCAAAAAAGTAAAGAATCGATCAGCCAGGAACACAAAACCCAGCAATAACCCTCCGTATCTACCTCCAGAGGTGAGCTGGAATTCCAAAAACGTCTGGAGTTGGTGCAGTTAAACCGAAAGCTCGATACGGACCTAGCGAATAATAGGCATGATCTACCTACATTTTCAGAAAGCTGACTGTGTATGTCGTATTAGACTAGCTACTAACTTAGATACTGTTAACCTTACTTGCCGCAGAACTCGAGGGCGAGCTAGCAAGTAAGAAGTTGCAGGGTTGTGTACTCGCAAGGTGTTCAACCGTCCGAGCAGAACAAAATAGGCTCTTTACTTCGTGGGAAATTATCTTATTTATAAGTTGACAAGCTAATGTAGCTGACTGGATGTCGGTTTTTAATACGCGAGACTGTCATTGCGAGCAAGCCCCATTTTTGTGACCGCCGGTTAGGTAGCTGTTTTTTTTTTTTGCTTCCGTTTTCTCTGCAGTTACAGTGAATTGGGGTGTGTAGATAACGATGCCGGTCAATCATGCCACCGACTAAGCTTCTGTAGTGTAGTTCAGTAGAACATCCAGTATCCATCGTGTTATTGACTAGAGAAGCTATGGCCGTTTGCAATTGTAAATACTGTTGGGAAAGTGGGTGGGGGCGATGCAAGTCCAGCTGGAGCAGTGTCTTTTTGACCCTGAAAAATAGCGCTGCGCGAAGGTTGCTTGGATCTGCTGCAATTAATTGTACAGAAAATAGGAAGAACGGCACCGAACAGTATTTTCATTGTTAATAGTATTTAATTTCACGAGCTGTTATAGCTGTGACTGGGTTAGTGTTCCACTTTCTATGCTAAAATATTGTCAGTCATGGTAGTTTCAGTGGAGCAGCTTGTCAGACCTTAATGAAGTGTCAGCAATAACCACGGCAATTGCTGTCACACGTCTCGCACTTAAATCATGTCCTTGGATTATTCACAGTCGTTCATTAGGACATATATACATTTGTACCCTCTTACAAAATCATTTCGTTGATGTAGGCGTGGAGCCCTGTGATGGCTGCTGTGTTGGGTTGTAAATTTTGCTGGATGGGAGTGCCACTCACCGGGACTGCCGTGTTTGAGTGTAATATGAGGTCTCTATTTTGCCACGACAGACTAAAAATATCACCGTGTTATGGGGCCGCGGCGAGGACGCTGGTACAGTTGTAGTACGTGTTGTCAGGTATACGCGATCATGTAGTAAGGATATATGAGCTATATATTTTTAAACTTAACGTGGTTTCCTGCAGCTGATCTGTGGTACGTACGCGGGAAAATGGAGCCATAGCAACCATGCCCTAGGCTAAGGCCAACATATAGCGAACACCTCAGGCACAGTTACCACTTAGCTTACCTTTGTTTGGGTGTCATTCCATCGCACCAAGATCTTGGCTCAAAGGTTGCGGACTCTGGCTCTCAGTGTAGAGTTACTTCGTGGCATATATGCTTCTAAACTAACTCCCTGCTTACGGAAGAAACAGCTCTTATGTCTAGCTGACATTTGCACGTCTGAACTTGCCCTTTTTCAATAAGAAGAAATGGCTCTGTGACTGAGGCATAGGAATTATAAAGACCTATGTGAATATGTAGGTCATGGTTGCCCAACCCTAGAGATACCCTTGTTGAACTGTTAATTAATAGTATCAGGTGGGCCAAATTAGGGTTTAAATGAAAACCTACAGGATGGTAGATTTCCAGGAACAGTGTTGGGTAGTTCTGTACAATGTAGGTGGAATAGCTAGTACATTACAAAGACAGAGTGATAAACAAGACAGTCTAATTTGACTAGTTTTGCAAACAAGTCAAATGAGACTTTATGGATTGTGGGATCTTAGCCTATTGCCATCTCCTAAAGTAGCATAGTACTTCCTTTTTGTTGCTTAAACTTTTGGATTTTATGCTGTTATTCCATTTGGGTATCCACACACAAGTGAAAAAGCAAAATCATACCTGTTACTTGAAAACCAAAAGTGCTACTGAATTTTGTGAATGCCAATGAGAACATTAGAAAGATTCTATTGATTTGTGATGGAGTTCATTAAAATGCTTGCAGATTTGTTGGGGGTGAAGGGGTGGGACCCACATTAGAAATGTAATGCCTTTTAGGGAGCCATCAAATGCACATACTAGCATAGTCAAGGGGACTACAGACTCATTCCAGGACCCACCTCCAAACACTCCCGTGACCCATTTCGAGTCCCGACCGGAGTTTAAGAAACACTGGGCGTTGTTCTCATGGCGCTCTGGAACTAACCCCTGTGTTGTCTTCTTTATTGCAGGCTGAAGAAGGAAACATAGAGTACAAGGTAAGCATCCCAGACAAATACTATGGGTGTACAGAATTTATTTTGAAATTACCAATAATAAGATGCATGAATGTGTTCATACACTTTAATTGTTTAGATGGAAGTAAAATTAGAAAACACTCCTGCAGATCCCTGACAATTCGCAGCTAAGTGTACAATTGGTACTGGGCGGCGGGAGCATGGTGGTTTTATGAGCGTCTGGTGCGCGGCGTGTCCGCGTCGTGCGTACACAGCTCGGTGATGAAACGCGAACAACGCGGCGGCTGCCAAAACGTCGCGTCTGCCCTGTGGCCCGAAACTGCCGCGGGGTTAGGAGGTTTAAGAGAGCTCTTTTTAGGTTCCTACCAGCTGTCACCTCTCAGAGACAAACAAAGCGTAAAAAAGGATCCTCCCAAGCCTTGGGGCTGGGAGCCCTGTGGACTAATATATGACCTCTGTCCATTACACACATTCCTGTCAGGGTGCTCCAGATGAGGACGTCCCCAGTAGTGCAGGAAGAACTGCCGCGGTCAGGCATGTCAAAGGCCTCACAAGCGCCTTGCGCTCCGCGGGCACCTTCTCGCGCAGTGCGCGGGTCTGCGCCCCCGTAACAGGAAGTAGCAGGGCGTGCGCGCAGGAAGTGCGACTCTGACCCTGCGCCCCTCTCTGCAGCTGAAGCTGGTGAACCCCACGCAGTACCGCTTCGAGCACCTGGCGACGCAGATGAAGTGGCGGCTCCAGGAGGGGCGGGGCGAGGCGGTGTACCAGATCGGCGTGGAGGACAACGGGCTGCTGGTGGGCCTGTCGGAGGAGGACATGAGGGCCTCGCTGAAGACGCTACGCAGGATGGCAGAGAAGTACGCCGCCGCTCCCTCCCTCAGCGACACTCGCAGTGCTTGACTCATCAGTACCGCTAACTTTTGAGCTAGTGTTCCTCTTATTCAGGCAAACCCACCTGCCAGCTGCTCCTTATCTGACTGTGGCTGCACTGCAGTCTCAGCAAATTGGCTACATTTGTTAGGTTGTTAATCCTTGAAGTTGCCTGAGCCCTTTAATGTAGGGGTCCCCGACTTTGGCCCTGGAGGGACCAGGTCGTTTTTGAGGGTGAGGTGAGGTCCTCTCGAACGAGGGTTCCTGCTCCAATGAGTGTGTATCTGCGCAGGGTCGGCGCTGACATCACCGTTCTCAGAGAACGAGAGGTGGACTACGACTCGGACATCCCCCGGAAAATAGCAGAGGTTCTCATCAGGAAGGTGCCTGACGATCAGCAGGTGAGCCATCACCCTTCCCTGAAGGTGGACCAAAGTGCACCGCTGTGCACAAGATACTGTGGCGCTAACGTCCACGTTTGCTACTTTCTCTGCCTCATTGAATACCCGTCCCCTTTAATAATACCTGTAGATACACATCTAGGTATATATAGATGAATTTTGAATTAACTTTTTTTTTTTAATCCACTTTCTTTGGACGGAGAAAGCAGAGAGGGTTATGGATAGAGGTGGGATCACAGTACGGAAAGTGGCGTGGCGGGGAGTCGAACCCCTAGCCACACAGGGATGATTTGTACATGGCTTGAGAGTCGCCGCTCTACAGGTTGAGGCACGCGGTGAGGCCGCTTCGTTTAGAAACCATAGCCCGAAAGCTGCTGCATTCACCCGGTCAGCTGTGAAGCGGTGGCTGCTTTGTTTGTAAATGGCGCTGTGTGAAATGAAAGGTTGGGTGATTAACTGACTGTGCTTGTGTGCAGTTCCTGGACTTGCGGGTAGCGGTGCTGGGAAACGTGGACTCGGGGAAGTCCACCCTGCTGGGCGTTCTGACCCAGGGCGAGCTGGACAACGGCCGGGGACGGGCGCGCCTCAACCTCTTCAGGCACCTCCACGAAATCCAGTCCGGCAGGACGTCCAGCATCAGCTTTGAGATCCTGGGCTTCAACAGCAAGGGAGAGGTGAGCCTGTGTCACCTGCACTGTGTCACACTCCCCTATGCAACCTGCACTATGTCATACTTACCTATGCAACCTGCACTATGTCATACTTACCTATGCAACCTGCACTATGTCACCCTCACCGATGTGACCTCTGACCTTCGACCTCTGACATCTAAAGGTGGTAAACTACAGTGAGTCTCGAACGGCCGAGGAGATCTGTGAGAGCGCTTCCAAAATGATCACGTTCATCGACCTTGCCGGCCACCACAAGTACCTGAAGACCACCATTTTCGGCCTTACCAGCTACTGCCCGGATTTTGCCATGCTGGTGGTGGGAGCCAACACAGGCATTGGTGAGTTGTGGTATTGTGTGTTTTGTGTAGTCTTTTGTTATCGGGGGAGGGCGACAAACTTAGCTCAACGTTTAAACCTCTCACAACGTGCAGCTGTCAGCTTCCCCTTGGATCAAATAAAGGACATAAAGACTGAACCAAGCCTCTCCAGTTTACCACATTTCATTTTCCCCTCCAGCCAGGCCCAGTTTACTGCATCTAGACATTAGAGACCTCACATTAACTCCACATAAGCTGTGATCTATGATGGAGTAAGACGGACTGGCTGGAAGTTTGATAACTGTGCAGCACTGGCCATTAAGTGGCAGCTGTAATCATCCAGATTACAGCCAGAGCCGCCATGTCCGTCACAGCAGGCTGTCCGCCTTTTAAGAGAAAAGAAAATGGAGCACGTCGCATTGCTGTGCCTGAGCATGCTGCTGCGTGACTGCACGGTTGCACGCCCCGGCCATTTAAAAACGTTGCGATCGCTTACCTGAGTGCTGATGTGAAACTTGAAGAACTTAGCCTGAAATTAAGCGCCGTTTTAAGCACTGAAAGGAAATCTGCGCACCTTCAGGTACTGTATGCAATTTACATCCTTATTTGGGTTATTTACAGCGTGGGAAGTTCTGAAGTATTAAGGTTATTTAAGTATTCTAGTCTTATGTTTGGGATCTGCATTTTATAAGTGTGATAGCACCCCCTGTCTGGGAAATCGATATTCGGCAGTCAGATGTAAACGGCTCCATGTTTACGCGAGTGATGGTGTGTGTAACGGACTGCGGGAGACGATCCTCGGGTGTCACCTGACCGTCCGCTGTAGCGGGCCGTGTCTGGTCTTGGAAAAAGGCTCAGCCGTGCAGGGGAAAGGGGAGAAGGGACAGGGGGAACTAGGGCAGGAACGCGCCGCCGCCTGACGAGCGCGGGACAGCGACACGCGACACCGTCCCGGCTAACGGAAACCAAAAACCCGGTTACGCAACAGCAAGCAGAGCGCGGGGTCTCTTGAGCGTGGGGGGGGGGGGCGAAGGGGCGAGGCCGTGCTGTATTTAGGGAGGTTTGTGTACGTTCAGCGGAACAAACAGTCCCATTAAGAGGGCTTGGGGGCGGGGCTCTGGTTAGATTTTGGGCGGGTCTCGACGCCCGCCCTGGCCAGCTGGTGACCCCGGCTCAGTTGAGGGCTCAGCTGAGGGCTCGCAGCGGCGATCTGATGCCCCGCTCAGCTGATGAGAGGCATGTTGGGAACGCCTGCGCTATCAGAGCAGGGTTAGCGCTCCGCAGCTATATACAGCACAGCAGGCCTTTCACATTCCCTCCTGTGACCCAGCGCTCGGCCGCCCGCTGCATTACAAAACACGGGCATTACCGCTGCCCACTCCCTGCCTTCCAAAACACGGGCTTTACCGCTGCCCCGCTCCCTGCCTCCCAAAACACAGGCATTACCGCTGCCCACTCCCTGCCTTCCAAAACACGCCTTCCAAACTGGCATTACCGCTGACTGATGTTCACACCTTTTTACCTGAGTGGATTTCTCACTGACATAATAGAGGTCAGAAAGTTTCTCACGTTAGCCTGGTGCAGTTTATGTAATCCTGACCGAGTTGTGTTTAGCTTATCTTTCCTCTGGCTTATCAAGCTCTGCACAGCCCACACGTCACTCACACGTCTCATTCACACCATTCTGGCCATCTTAATCTAATCTCGGAGTAGAAATACCAGGAGTGGTTCCATGACGTTTAGGGTCAATGTAACCCAGTTGCATCCCTTCAAATACTGAGGGCATTTTAAAATGAACTGTAAGAACTTGTTTATTTATTGGAACATTCAAGAAATTGGTTTATTCTGAATAAAATTGTCAGAGTAAACAAATATTCCAGATATTCTAAAAAGTATTAAACACACACATCAGCAAAGAATTCAGATTTCAGTTTCCTGGACCTTTAACAGCCTTCACTGAGGATCTGTCTCTGTCTCCCTCCCTCACCCGCCCCCCCTCCCTCCCTCGCTCCAGCGGGTACGACGCGGGAGCACCTTGGCCTGGCCATGGCCCTGAAGGTGCCCATCTTCATCGTGGTGAGCAAGGTGGACCTGTGCCCGCGTGGGACGGTGGAGCGGACCGTGCGTCAGCTGGAGCGCATCCTAAAACAGCCCGGCTGCAACAAGGTGCCCATGCTGGTGTCCAACGAGGACGACGCCGTCACCGCCGCCCAGCAGTTTGCCCAGTCGCCCAGGTAACGCAGCGCGCTGCAGCCCCGTGTCTCTGACGGTGTGTGTGTGTGTGTGTGTATGTGTGTGTTTATTCTCGATGTTTGTGTGTATGTGTGTGTATTCTCTTGATGTGGTGTGTGTGTGTGTATTCTCTTGACGTGTCCACTCTGTGTCTCCTGCAGTATCACGCCAATCTTCACCCTGTCCAGCGTGTCGGGGGAGAGTCTGGACCTGCTCAAGGTCTTCTTCAACATCCTGCCCCCACTCAGCAACAGCAAGGAGCAGGAGGAGCTAATGCAGCAGCTCACAGAGTTCCAGGTACTACAGCGCACACTGCACACACACACCACACACACACTATACACACATTACACGCACTATACAAACATAATAAATACACACTGCACACTTTATACGCTGGCAGAAATGGACATTCATCAGAGACACTGATTTGCAACTGAGCTGAACTGATTGGTGGATACACTGATTGGCAGTTGGGCTGATCTCATTGGTGGATGCACTGATTGGCGGTTGGGCTGATCTGATTGGTGGATACACTGATTGGCAATTGGGCTGATCCGATTGTTGGATGCACTGATTGGTGGCTGGGCTGATCTGATTGGTGGATACACTGATTGGCAGTTGGGCTGATCTAATCGGTGGATACACTGATTGGCGGTTGGGCTGAGGGGGGAACATGCTTTTTCTCTGCAGGTGGATGAGATCTACACAGTGCCGGATGTGGGGACAGTGGTGGGAGGAACTCTCTACAGGTCAGCCGGCCTTTCGCTAACCTGCGACTCAACACGGCAGTGCACGGACATGCTTGCATGTACACACACACACACACACACACACACACACACACACTACACATGAACACACTACATTCGTATACACACACATGCACACTCGCATGCACACACACATGCGCTATGCACTACAATATGAACGCTCACACACACGCATGCACACGCACACACCCACATTAGGAGTTGTCCATGGTAATACATGCTGGCATTAAGAGAGTAGTGTGGAGTGGGGATAAGACCGAGTCTCTCCAACGGAAAGCTCTGCAGCCTCGTCGTACACCCACACTACCGCTTAGGAACACAGTAAAGGAATTTACCAGCTGCAAGGCCGGCATTTTGTCTTCACCGCCTCCCTCTGTCCCCCCCACCACAGTGGGATCTGCAGAGAGGGGGAGCGGCTGGTCGTGGGGCCCACTGACCAGGGCCAGTTCCTGGGGCTGAAGGTGCACAGCATGCAGAGGAACCGCTCCACCTGCAGGGTGCTGAGGGCCGGCCAGGCCGCCACGCTGGCGCTGGGGAACTTCGACCGCTCGCTCCTCCGCAAGGTCAGGCTTCCCGCCGAAAACCTCGCCCGGGTACCCCCACTGCTAACCCCCTCGCGCTTCCCGCCAAGAACCCTGTCCTGAGAGAGCCGGCCTCGCTGGGGCGGCCGTGTGCGCAGGGCCAGAGCCGCTAACTCTGCCCCCGCTGTGTGCGCAGGGCATGGTGATGGTGAGCCCGGAGATGAACCCCACCATCTGCTGGCGCTTCGAGGCCGAGATCGTCCTGCTCTTCCACGCCAAGACCTTCCACAAGGGCTTCCAGGTGACCGTGCACGTGGGCAACGTCCGGCAGACGGCCACAGTGGAATGCCTGCACGGGAAGGTGGGTGTTGCCATGGGAAACCGCACAGGCCACAGATACTGTACGCTCCCCGCCCCCCCCCCCCCCCCCCCCAAGTTATTCATTAAATTTCTGTGCATTTCCATAATTAAAATGCAGGGGTACGCCTGTGCTGTTGCTGCCTGGCTGTAATTTGTCCCTCTCTCTCTCTCTGTCTCTCTCCCCAGGAGGAGCTGCGGACGGGCGAGAAGGCGGTGGTGCTCTTCCGCTTCATCAAGCACCCCGAGTACCTGAAGGTGGGGGCCAAGCTGCTGTTCAGGGAGGGCGTGACCAAGGGCATCGGCCACGTCACCCACCTACAGCCCGCCTCCCTCTACCAGCAGGACTCGTAGGGAGGCTGGCGATATCCCAGCATTCTCTCCATAGCTCCTTCCTCCGAATGCCTTTTTTCTCCCCCCCCCCCCCCGCTCTCTTTGTAAATTCTGTCCCTGGGTTTGCCTTCACTCGTGTGTTTCCTCCACACCCCCTTGTTTTCTCCCTTACCTCCAAAGACCTTCCTCATATTTTAACTGAATTTGTTTCTGACGGCCTTGGGTTTTTGCATTTCAAATTGCGGCATCCTTCTCTCTCTCTCTCTTTTTTCTTTTCTTTTTAAAATGTATGGCATTGTGGACTGTTAAGTGGGTGGGGGGCAGGGGGGCGGGTTGTGGGTTCTTGAGTACTCGCCAGGCTCACGGTCGGCCCGTCTTCCCCAGACGGGCGTGGCCGAGGAGCCGGAGCGCCAGGTGTTTGTCAGGTCAGTAGCAGAAGGTTCCAGGCCCTGGGTCTGGAGGGGACGCCGTATCAGAGCTGGACTGAGCATGAGCGCACCTCCACAATTTCACCCTTCCTGTTCAGGCCAGTGTTCGGTTACAGCTAAATCAGTTCTCATTGGTCGAGCTTATTGCTCTGTCATATTGGCTGATTTCTATTGGTGGAGCTCTGCTGGAAGGAAACCCAGCAAGGCGGAGCGTGCTCCCCAGAGCCCGGGTCCGGAAACACTGCTTTATGCAGTCTCCGAGGCTGCCGTTCAGAGAGAGATTTCTAAAATTCTCATCTCTGAACTGCAGCGAGTGCAGCGAGAGAGAGAGGGAGGATGAGCGGCTGTCTGGGCGGGCGTGCCCCTGAAACCAGGTGGAGTGCCGCTTAGAAGAGTTTACACGGGGATGTCAGACTCCAGCCCCGGAGGGCTGCCGTTCCTGTTTTTCTGGCCTCCTGTCAGTCAGGACATTAGCTGCTGGAGTGCAGAAAGGCAGCAGAGGTCGGGTAGACCCTGTGGCCCTCCGGAATCGGAGTTTCACGTCCCTGCTTTCAGAACTACATCTTACAAATGTGAACGAGGCACTGAGCTGCTCCATAAACGCAGTGTGACGGGGAGGTTCGGCGGCACCCAGCGCTTTGAAATGTTTACAGTTCCAAAAAAAAAAAAACCAATCCACGAGCTAGCTGTAGAGGGCGTTTCCAGGAGACTTTGTCTCCACGGCAGCTACCAGGACTGCTATGAGCCGAGGAGAGAGTGCCAGGCACAAGCCCCTCCCCTGTCAGAAACCCAGCACATCTCCCATTGGCCGTGTGGGCCTGGGCACACAGCGAATGACCCAGACCTGGAGGAACACACAGAGTATTTTCCTTTGAGGTCAAAGGGCATTTAGGGGGTCAAAGGACATTCCTTTGTTAATATCAAGGGAGCTTCTAACACTTGTTACTGAGAGGACTACTTCAAGCTACAGTCCCGTTCTATGGAACAGTGGGGGTGTGGTCTCCCCAAAAAGTCTTTCACAGCAGACTAGCTTCTCTTCTTTCCCCCCCCCCCCCCCCCCTCAGGCAGGTCACGTGGGTACCTTACCCATTACCCTGGTACATTTATTTTCCTTGTTTGGAAAATCGCGAACAAGAATTTTCACAACGCCTTTCATGTAGCCCTGGCTGAGAACCAGCTAGTGGAATCCTACCTGCCTATTTCAAGTGCTTTAGTTGCTTGGGATAATCGTAGATCTCTTGGACAGCATTCCAGTTTCAGTGCTGCCTATTCAGTTCCCTCGTTACTGAGAGAAAATGTCACACCTTGGTATCCTCTAATGTTGAGACTGACAGTCAAAATATAAAACAGAACACTGCTGACTTGCACAGCGCTGAACGCCAGTGTTCCTCGGTGGTATGTGCTGTGCACGAATGCTGTGCTTTGCGTGTGAGGACGTCGGTCTTAATAGGGCCCAGTGTGGACCGCCCTATCGGTCCAGTAATGCAGGTCAGCATCTCAGCTTTATCTTTTGTAGTTTTATCACTTTATATTTACAGTGGGGGTCAAACTCAGTGCCTACAAAAGAGGGACTACATTTGTGTTTCTTCTTATTGCACCCCGTGATTTTAGATACATTTTTAAAAAATTTGATTTGGTGCTACTCTGAAACGTAGTTTGATAACTGTACACTGAACGGGGACAGCGTAAGCGCGTTATTGAATGCCATGTTCAGGACTTGAGGACTGTGTCAGACTTGATGCATGTCGTGAGTGAAAAAGAGGAGAGGGTGCTCCCTCTGAAAAAACAGATGCAGTAAAAAAAAAATTTAAAAAAAACTCCCCGTCCGGAGGCCTTCAAAACGTATTGTGTGTCCACCGTGTGTTTGCCCGTATTCATATGTGGTTCTCGTGCAATCATAGACAGAAAAGCAAAAAAACGAATGTATACGAACCAAAACATTTTATAAAGGGGAAAGCTAATCAAATTGTTTCAGATAAAAACCAAATGCTTTTTCGTTTTTACTTGTTAAATGTGTTTCTTCTTGAATTTGTGTGTCATCACGTTGTCGCCCAGTTTCCCCGTTCCCCGGGTCGGAACGTGACGGACGGGCCCATGTCAGCACGGGTGTTCTTTTTCACCAACGCAGAAAAAGTGTTTTCTTTTACTTAAAATCTAATCTAATATTTTAATCTGCTTTTGGAGTGAAGTACTAGAGATTTATGTACAAATCCTGTTTGTATATTACGGTGTACATAAATAAAATGTTTTATTACTGATTTCTGTCCTGGTGATATTTTTGGTCATGAAAACTATTTTGAAAAATGGGGACAATGTCCCTCAACACGTGCATCTTAGTGTTTATTGAGAATCTGTTTAGATTCTGTAGATCTAAAAACAAAACAAATTCACCTGACTGCATACTACACCAAACGTAAAGATGTCCAGCAATGTTTAATGCATACAGACATTTTGTTTGTATTTGCAGTAATGCATTAATTATTAATAATGCGTATTTTTTTCTGGTTCGCCCTTTTAATAAATCTGGAGCAAAACTGATCGATACTCCTGGAAGGTTGATTGCATCATCAGAGTCCATAGACAGATGAGTCTCTTTAATGGCAGAAAGACAGCCGTCAGTAATTCATTAACCTGTGAGCGACGGATCTGATGAAACAGGGCTGTAACGGCTGAACAGCTGATGCAACGGGCGGCAACAGGGTTCCTGTGTGTCACCGTCAGCCGAAACCCCTGCGTACGACAAACACCCACGCCCGGAAAATTAGCATTCTTCCTTTAAGCACAACACGCCCACAAACACAATGGAGGCAACAGAGCGATGCGGTCAGCTCCTTCACCCAAAAACAGACAGAATCCTCACTGATTTCACAATTGAACAATTGGCAGTTTGGTTTTTTTTTTTTCTTTCTTTTCTCCAAAAATAACATTAACCGGAAACACAAGAAATGGCCGTATTTGTCATTCGTGGCAAAGTCGCTTTTTCAAGACCGAATGATATGGCGAGCGTTGGCTTATATTTCAGTTCTGCTACGCTTTTTTTGTTGCAGTCAAACAGGCTGAATCTACAGTCGCCAATAGCACATCCCAGTCACCAGTCGATAACGGAGCAGCAGACCTCTGATGAACCCCACACAAGCTGGTGTGAAGTGTCAGTCTCCAGGATCAGTGGCATTATGGACTGGGTGGGGCACCGGCTCAAAGTCTTGTTAGAACCAGAGAACAGAAAACCTTCACCTTCGCCCAGCCACACACCAGTGCTCCCATCTACACAGACGCTGGAGCCAATTACTGCAGCGAACACCAGTCAAACACAACCATACTCTCACTGAATCTTTCAATCCATTGCTCCTACTAGACTACTTTAAGAAAGGCCATTTTAAGACACTATTTTCACAATAATTATTCAGAACAAAATTCTTCAATTAAATGATTGTGCTTTGCTTAGTCAGCATTTCCCTTTAAAAATGGTCAGGGAGCTCCTGGGGTGTTAAGAGATTTTTCCTGGCATCTAAAGGTTTAAAGCAGAGCTGCCCAACCGTGTTCCTGGAGATATACTCTTCACTCCAACAGCTAACGATCTCGTTGGCTGCTAATTAGTAGAATCAGGTGTGCCGAATTAGGGTTGAACTGAAACCCTATCTCCAGGAACAGGGTTGGGCAGCCTTGGGTTTAAAATAAGTACGTGGCCCAGGTCTGCCGCCCAGGCCAGTGTGGATTGGCTGTTTTCCAGAATTCAGGTGTACAGGTAAACCTTGCACAAGGCAAACGGACAGGGCCACAGAGCCCAACTCAGCCCCTGTGGTTTATGAACACAACGACGGCACTGCGGTTCTGCTCCATTACCACCAGGACCTTGACCTACTTCTGCAGTCAAGCCAAGCGTGATCTCGACACGGAGCCAGGCCAACCAGGAAGAAAACACACCACAAAACAAAAATGACCATGTTACACCCCCCCCCCGCCCCCGCCCCCGCCCCCGCCCCCAACTCCTCCCTCATCTAGAGACATAATAAAATTTTAATTGCTCAACAGTTTTGGGCTGATCTTGTGACAAACTTGAATGATGTCATTCGCTCAAGTATCTGCTGTTGTGTTGTTCCTTCTATGAATTGTATTATAGTTCAAGGCTGACATAAGTTAGCTTGCATTAAAAGTATTAATTTAATTAATTTTATAGTTCTGCCTAATCTGCAGCTTACTCTGTAATGTCTGCGTTAATAGAGACCTTTCTTAAAGAGGCTAGTCAGTTATTTTTGCATTTACAGTACGGGTGAGTTTTGCTTTGCTAAGTGAACTTGGCCATAATGCAAACGTCTAAGAGGTGACCCTGTTGCAGGAAGCAAGTGAGATATGTAAGAGATTGCTTAATTGTGTCTCAATATTGTTATTGGACAGTGATTGCATCATGTTCTGATTTCAGTATTATCTTGTTCAACACTGCCCCCTTGAGGAATACAAATGGACATGTCACACAGAAAAAAACAGATTCTGTTGGAAGTTGAGAGAATAAATAGCCCAGTGCAGACTCAATTAAATTATTATTATTATTAGACACTTTAATGAATACATGATTACAGAAATATTTCCAACTCCTTCCTGAGAAAACCCCATTTCTTATGGGACTTATCTGCCAGCGTGATTAAAATGACCAATTTGTCAATAAACATGCAGAAATTTGTGAAATGTTGAACACCTACATATTGGTTTTCCTCTTATGTAAAAAAAAGCAGGAGATCAGCGGGAGAACATGCAGCGCCCCCAGGGGGGAGTTTCTGGGACAGCCTGCTGTAGTGTCCTGTTTAATTCCTCTTAAAGAAGGAGTCCAGGGTAGAGGTGGCGCCCTGTGATTTGGGCCTCTTGGGTTGGGGTCCCGACTGCCGTTTGGGCTTTGTCTTACCACGAGACGACTGGAGAGTCCCAGCACTCAGTGGGGTGCGAGGAGCAGGTCCTGAATTTGGGCCTGAGGAGGTGGAGGACGAGGAAGAGAAGGATTTCTGCAGATCCTGGGCGAAGTGGTAGTCGGTGTGTTCGGGCATGTCCCAGGCTGACACCTGCTGGCCACAGCGTTCACAGCGCAGCGTGTCCTCTTCCCGGCTACGTTCAGGAGGGAGATGGGGCCATAGTTCTGAAGTGCAGGGCTCTTCCTCTCCCGCCCTGGCACCGGCCTCCTCACACGGGGCCTCAATCTCAGCCGCCCCGGTGCAACTTCCTGCCTCTTCGGTGGACAAAGGCCGAGCTCCTTCTTTTCCTTTTTCTCCTACGCTCCCAGAAGTCTCCTCTTCTTTGCCCGACAGGTCTCTGTTCTCCAGCTGCTTCCTCTGGAAGAAGGAGGAGATGCCCGCTCTGGGGGTCCCTGCTGTATGGGTCCTGGCTTTGGGGGTCCCTGCTGTGGGGGTCTTGGCTCCGGGGGAGGTGGAGGCCTTTGCGGGAGAGGCTGAAGTGCCAGATTCCGATGGACCCTCGTCTGCTGGGGGGTGGTGCGCGGCATCAGAGGACAACGGCGGCTCTTTCCCACCACCCCTCTTCTCGGCAGCTTTCTGGAAGAGGGACTGGATGGCGCCCGGCCTCTTGGGATTTGGAGGCGGGGTTCTGCTGGAGGCGGAGGAGGCCTGGCTCTGCGTGGCGGCGATGTCGCTGGTTAAGAAGCCGGCTATCCCCCTGGCCGAGGTGGCGGGAGCGTCGCTGAACTTACTGGCCGACAGGTGGAGCAGGGTGAGCGCCGGAGACCTGGGAATGTACAGCGCAGGTTACCGCCAGACGTAGCGCACTGCCAATTATGATCACACTTTAATTCATAATCATAAACAATCCTGGGTACACTCCCATAGCATACATTTTACAGGCCTATATGCCACACACATATCTCAAATAAGTATCTGAAATACTTCAACTCTTTAAACTCCAGTAAAATAATTAGCTGGGTTCACGTGAGCAGCATTTCTGGAGCTAACAGAACAGCTGAAGTGTTTGAGATTTGCACGTGCTGCCGGACTGAGGCATGTCCGGCGCAGTGGAAGGAGAGAGGTGGGGTCACTCACCATGCGGCCTGGTGGTTGCCAGCGGTGTTGAGGCTCTTGATGATGGCGAAGCTGTCGCTGGAGAGTCTGTCGGCCTCGTAGCGGGACAGAGCGCAGCAGCGGGAGAAACTGCTGCCGCCCCCAATCTGCTGAACCCCCACCGTCAGCTGCCTGGCAACTCTGCCGTTCTGCAGACACACACACACACACACACACACGAGTACACATGCACGCACGCACACACACACACACACAGTACTGAGTTGCAAATGACAATAAGTATAAGAGTGATACAGTGGTTACTGCTGCTCAGGGCCGCTGCTCATGGCTGCTGCTCACGGCTCATCTGCTCACCATCTCCCTATCCTTGGTCAGTCTCTCTTCCAGCTCCAGAGCCAGCTGCTGCAGCCAGTGCTGCACCTGTAGAGACAGGAACACACATCACCAGCACTATTAAAATGAACAGCTTCTCTACACAAATGTCACTTTGCATAGACTGGATTCAAAACACCCACACAAAAAAATAAGAGTTGTAGTTTTTATTGTACTGTGTTGTATTTTATTTTATGCTGTGTGCTGTAACCCTTTGGGGCATTTAATGGGAGAGTAAATAAAGGACAAATAAAAAATAAGAATACAAAATATTCAAACAATATAATATATAAAAACACAACATAACATAGGAACAACCACAAAATGTACAAAAGCTTAAATACATTTTTTTTAAAAACAGTTTTTAAAAGGCTGTTAAAAGGCAGACAGTGCGTGAGCAGCTATGTTAAACCAAAAAAAAAAAAAACTCACCACAGAATATTGCTATAAGAGTACCTGTTGCATGTTGTATGCCCATATCTTCGAAAATGGCTTACGTGTTTTAAAGGTATTGTTTTAAAAATTTGCATCAACGTATTTGCATCCCAGGATGCATTGCCCCACCGTATTTGCAAACAAATGGTGAGCGCCCCTGAGGTTCCGGTTCCCAGCTGCTCAGCCGAGTGAGGGATCTGTACCTGGTCCCTCGTGCACAGGGCCGTCTTCCCGGCGAAGTTCTTGCTGCAGCCGATGGATTTGGGCAGCTGCCTGGGCTTGACCGGCTCAAACTCGATGCCCCGACACAGGCCAAACAGCCACTGCCTGGAGAGCGCAACGGAGGACAGCGCACGCTCATACGCACAATCAAAACAGTGATAAACAACCTAGGGGTGTGCCAGAACAGAGGCTGCATATGCAAATATAATGCCTCATAAATGTGTCAATCCATAATGCACTGTTCCACAGGGTGAAACAGCCATCAGAGCCCAGCATTTGAAGGCCTATTCCCCCTCCATGTTCCAAAACTTTCAAAAGGTGCAAAGGGTTTTGGGACACCAATTTAAATTTGAAAGAGCACATGTTAACTAGAGAAAGGTAAAAAAAAAAATGGTTTGTTAGCATGTGTGGTCTCCTGTTTTGAAGTCCTGTATCACCCCATTAAGCACCTAGCCACTGTTTTACCCTTAGTTAAATTCAGTAAGACACTTGCCCTCCTTGCACAAAGAGGGCGCTAGAGGGTGTTACTGTACCCAGTCTTCTCTCCAAAGTGCTGGCTCAACTGGCTCTGGGTGAACCGTGTGAGGTCACCGATGTTCTCCACCCCCAGGGTCTCTGCGATCGAGGTTCCCAGCTTCCCACCCAGGCTCCGGCTACGGACCAATCAAAAGTCTCCGTCAAAGGGGGCAGTCCTTCACCAGTCAACAATGAAAGAGAATTTTACCCATGTTCATTTTTAAATGTGTTCTTTGTCCTGATTGTAGTACAAAAGCCATGGTTTAAATATATATTTTTGTGAATATAAGAATTATTCCAAGGCAAAAACAAATGAAAAAAAAAAAATATATATATATATACATATATATATGTATATATTTTTTTACGACTTCCGACTTAACTGAGTTACAATCTCCAGCAATGCATTTATCCCTCTCTTGCCCACAGCAATGTAAAATCCATGCACAGCCTTCTGGGAAAATGAGGCAGCAGGGAAGTCACAGAGGGCCACCCACAGCTCTGTTCATGATCTTTATATGGGCCCCCTGGCGCTGCGGGCACTGGCACTCACATTTTCCCGATGGGCAGAGAGCTGAAGAGCTCGGGCACGGACCCAAGGGGCAGAATGGTCTGCCGGTTCGGCTTGTTAAGTCCACAGGCCAACTTGGCCAGTACCTGAGAAGACAGGGTAAGTGCAGAACAGAAATCTTCATCACCCTTTAAAATTAATTTGTCCAATACATAAGGACTCATGACTATATTAAATACATGTACAGCATGACGGTGCCAACAGTAAAACACACATAACAGGGGAGAGGGAGAGGAGGGGAGAGAGGAAAAGGAGAGAGGGAGGGAGGAGGGGAAAAGGAGAGAAGGATAGGAAGGATAGGAAGGGGAGAGAGGGAGGGAGGAGGCAGGCTCACCTTGTTGTGTGCGATCCCTGCGGAGCAGCTGAAGCCGGTGTGCTCCTCCACGGCGGCCCTCATCTCCTCCACGATCAGGGCCCCCACGGCCAGCTGCAGCTCCGCTCGGGCCCCGCAGGACAGCGCGGCCAGCCAGTCCCGCAGGCCCCGGGCCCTCAGCTCCTCTGCACAGAGACGCACACTTCAGTTTTAGGGCCCCCTCTCATCCTGCGTGCAGAGCCGTTATACTGGGCTAACACTGCGGATTCCCAAATCTGGCCCTCGAATCCAAATACGGCCCTAATTTTTTAAAAATCAACCAGCTAATTAACTTAACAATTAGTGCTACTCATTGGGCCAGACTGTCTTCACACCTGACTGCCAGGTAAAGGGAGGGTGGAAAACGGCACTTGAGGACCGTGATTTGAGTAACAGGGCCGTGGGGTTTATGTGTGCAGAAAAGCAAAGTACACCAGCTAAGCACAAGGGGGCGGTATAACTGAGCAGCAGTTCACTGCTAAAGCTGCTTGGTATACGATCGGTGATGTATTGTCCAAGAACGTGGTGTGAGGTGTGTGGAAGCTTTTACATTTGAAATATACATTAGCCCTACAGCAACACCAAAGTAAGGTCAGGCATATGAAGGGGGGACTCACACTAATGAGTACTGAATTCTCTCATTAAAGCATGCAGCAAATAACCTCAGTGTGTTCCTGAATTTTTACGCAGACCTTTATCTGGTGCCGTCTCCACTGTCGCCCCCTGCTGGTCCACATCGGCCAGCGGGAAACCCTGGACGTGGGTGGTCTTCAACAGCTCTGGCTCCACCGGCCGGCCCTCCATGTCCTTCAGCCTCTGCTGCACATTGGCGGTCAGGTCCATGTAGGCCTCGTCGATGCTGGCCCTCTCGATCACGGCAAATCGCGACATGATCTCGATCACCTCAACGCTGGCCTCCCGGTAACTGAACGAAGGTTGGAGAAACAGAGGTCAAAGTTCACGCCCACCTCAAGTGATCGCTTGCGTCGCATTCAGCCATTTAACAGATGCTCTTACAACAACAGACGGGTGACAATTTAAATAAACTCCAAATATTGATACAGATATGTACTAAAGAAATTTGAGTCAAGCACTTTACGCAAGGGTACAACTGTAGTGCCTGAGAATTGAACCTACAATTGCTTTGTTCCCAGTTCCCTAACCATTACACAATTCTTCCAACCCAGTTCCTGCATGGCAACAGCTGGTATAGCACTGGCTAACCAGAACCAGCTCTAACACACCTCAGACCTGGCTGAAGATATCAGGGCCTAGGCTTCTAATTCACATTATAAAGCATATCATAAACATTTATGCAGTGGCCCATGGATGTTGGCTGACTGTATCATGCAGAGCCTCCACTGTGTCTTATTCGTATCTTTGAATATATTCAGCATCACTATGTAAAGCCTCTTAATATTATTATTATTATTATTATTATATACTAGTGTGTTCCCAAGCTGAGCTACTCACTTTGTGAGGTCTGCTTTTCCGTGGGATTCTCTGACTCGTGCCACTAGCAGGTCAGGGCACAGCTTCTTGGCATCGTTTGCCCACATGTTCCTCGTCACCCCGTGGGCCCTGGCCTCGTAACTCACGGCGATTATGCTGGGGAGGAGACGGAGGAAGAGGAGAACAACCGGGTTAATTTCTCTTGCGGCTTCGCTGGGTATAGGAAAACATTATTCTTCATGGCATGCATGATGCTATTTTTCATTTAATGTGTACATTTAATAGACATTAAAAGTGCCTCTCTAATTAAGAACAATCAATGCTGACTTGGAACCATTCAGAGCTATAAGGCTGCATCACAGACCAGTATACACAGTGGGTCCTCCAGGGCTGAGTTAGAGAACCCCTGGCTAAAGGGGTGGCACTCTTTAGTCAGTCGGTATACAGCTGGCACAAGCTCAGTCGCCCTCCAGCGGCAACCACACAAAAAACTTACCCCCCTCCCTTCCAGGTCTTGTACTGCGCCACCACGCAGGGCTTGCCTCTCAGTTCCGGATTCATCCGCTGCTCCACCTGGACGTAAAAGCAGTCCATGTCCACGAGCGCCACCACCCTCTCCTTTCCATACTCCATCACAGGGGCACGCTGATGGGGAAAAAAGAAAAAAAACACACAAATTTCTTCAAAGAAACTCACTTTAACTGTTTTAAGATTTTGATCATGCTCCACCCATGATGACTAGGCAGCAGAAGAAAACATTTTTTCTGAATAACTGATTTGGGCACTAGTTATTCATACAACCTTTGTTCATGCATTAAGCTGACTGGCAGCTGTATATACACTATATGACCAAAGGTATCTGGACACCCCATTGGGGGTGTTTTTTATGATTTGGGCTCGACCCCTTAGTTCCAGTGATGGCAAATCTTAATGCTACAGCATACAATCACATTTGAAACGATTCTGTGCTTCCCCAACAGTTTTGGCAAGGCCCTTTCAGCATGACAATGCCCCCAGGCACTAACAATATTGATGGAATGTTCGGTCCGTGCAGCACACTTGCAGCTGACGTCACAATCACAGACACAGCTTCTAACGGACATGATCTTTGGCAAGGTGAGTAACGTAAATGTGAGAAACAGTAATTACATTAATTAATTACGCCAAATTAGTTTTCTGTTAGTTATAATTCTTGCGAGCTAACGTGCGTAACGTCGGTTCATATTAGCTAATTATGGATAACAGAGCTAGCTAGTTGTATTTCTTAAGTAGCTTAGTTTAACTAGCCAACATGAGTCTTTTTACTCTAATTATGCTACCATGCTTGGCTATTTGCAAGCCAACATAAAGTTGATCCTTAAACTTTCCTTTCTAGTTCCGACGGGATAGCTTGCTAGTTATTACATTACATTACATTACAGGCATTTAGCAGACGCTCTTATCCAGAGCGACTTACACAACTTTTTACATAGCATTATTAGCACGAGGCTATTAACGCGGACGCTAAAATGAAAATAATACTGGACAGCAACACGAAAAACAGTTACAGAACATTAATTTACCTGGTTTCTGTTTCACTCGAGATCACAAAACTCCAACCTTCGGTCTATTTTGGATTTCGCGGAAGGAAGAAGCTGGAAATGTCATCAACAACGGACGCACGACAGACCAAGCGAGGCGCCATATTCGTAAGGTAAGTTGGCACAGGTCAGGGAGATATGGGAAAAAATGTCATATTGATTTTTGTTTTCGTGGACAGTGAAGATGGAGGAACATTTTGAGAAATCAAAATTCCTTCCCAGAGATGTCTGACAGTTCCATTTAAGATTTATCTGATTTAATATTATTTTGAAAACAAATAGCCCTGCTGGATGTACCATATAGGCTAGGCTTAACAGTAAAGAGACATGTTTGGGGAGAGTTGCAAGATTATCCGATATTGAAATGTCATAATAGTAATTATAACCATCACCAGAACAGTGCTGTCAGGATTTTTGTTTGGATAAAAAAAAAAAAAAGTTTAAGCCATAGTCCATTGCTATATTAATGTAGCAACCTGAATTTAGAACAGCACCGTGTAATGTCATTTCGTGTATAAAATGCAGATGACTATACTACTCACAAGGATCAGAACACTGAAAACGTATGGTGGTGCCAGTTCATGTGAGAAAGCCGTTAATCAGCAGTCCTCTGCTAAAGTTTCATGGAGGTGCATTATATTATTGGTGATATATTATTTTTCAGTACAATGTGAAGTCTGACATTTATTACACCTTAAGTTCGGGCATGTATAAATCTGGAAATTATGTTTGGACATATACATCCCGTTTGGATTTTGTTTGCATTTGGGTTGAAAATAATTACATTTTTTGGTGTCCTTTGACTGATTGGAGCTCAAATAGACAGCACGGCAAGTCTGAAAAGACCGTCTAAGATGGTACTTAAAGATGATACAGAATTCTTTATGTGTGTGGCTGTACCAGTATGCACATCCAATCAAAAAAGCAGTGGAACTTCACCAAAAAATGCTAGGGCTATAAAAGTGAATTTTGAAATGCTATTTTTGGTGTACGTTGAGAACTGTACAATTTATTGTGCATGACAAATTGATTTGCTGAGTTTAGAACACATTCCTATGACTGCTAAAACATGCCCAACTACAAGAAATTTCCAAGCAAGACCCATAGGATTCTGATGTTGGATCTATTCCATATCTGCTTACATTTCATGTGGATGTTTTACACATTTGCAGTCTCTTTCCATGACAAAGTGGGCATTCATGACACTTCCATTAAGTATGGTTTGTATTCAAAGTACTTTATTGTAAATTAATCAAACAAAACGTGATGTTACAAGTTTTGACAATTACAACAAAACAAACAAAAATAAATATACTCGTAGATATGACAGTTGTGCATGTGCTATAGGTTTTTGTTCTCATTACCACATCATGTGTGTTAGCCAGCCTGCAAGGCAAAGTTCTCATCTGCGACAATGAATTGACTGATTACCACTGTAGCGGAGGCTCCAGAGGTCATGTGATCTCTGGTCGACGAATAGAAAAAGGTTTCAGTTATGACTGCCGCTGCTTTCAGTGAGACTAACTGTAAAATGACATGTCTACGACATTACCTGCAGGCTGAGGGAGGTGGGGTAGCGAGTGTTTTTTGTTGCAGGAACTGAAACAATGCAGTTTTTTCCATTTGCAGTCTCTCTGGTGGCCCCATTGGAGGTCCCATTGGAGACCCCCCAACACAGCAGGCTCGCTGTTCACACATGACCCATAGCAGACAACAGCAGTGGCATTTCTGAAGTGGATTTCTCACATTGACAGTTCATACACAACATAATAAAAAAATATCATTTCACAGTTCTGTACCGAACATGACTGGCCATGAATTAGTTAGTGGCTATATGCATATAAAAAAATAATAATGAAAAAAAGTATGTGTGCTTTTAGCCAGCTTTGGTGACAAGCAATATCTGACAGAATTCATTTTAAGTGAACACCGGTAACATTCTGTTGAGATGTTAACATCCTGCAGGGTGCGCCACTGCAAATAGCTTATGTTAGTGCATTAATATACAATTGATGGACAAAAACGGCACACCGTAGCCTGTCCATCATTTGATATGGGTGAAGCAGGAGGCTAAGCTGACAAGCACACGTGCGTACATTACATGAGTCCTACACCATGGAAAATGGCTGTGAAACAGTATATGAAAAAATCCAAAAGAATACTTTGATCGAATACATAGAAACCGTAACAGAAACACAGACACACCACGGTGTCCCCAGGAGATTGTCCAAACGAAAGGGACTGGGAACCGAGACAACTTCCGCTTCAGTGAAATTCTCACAACAACGTAGCATCCGTTCATCCATTATCATCATCTCATGCATACTTCTGTCATGTATTAAAAAGGCCTGGCTCCTTTAAAAGTACAAACCCTTCCCCCAAGTAATAACCCGAAAGATAAGATTGTGCTTGTAAAGAAATCTAAGAAAATTCACCCTCTGCTTAAAAATACTGTTTGTTCAGAGCTTTCCCCCTATAAAAGAGTCGTATACAGCAGTTAGAAACAACAGATGCTTCTTTCCTGTACAGAAGTATTCTCCAGAAAGGCGCTCGTATAAGCTGTCCGTCTTTCCGTCTAAAAACAGTAGTCATTCTTTCGACCGGCACGAGTCAGCGGTCCAGGAGCGGTGCGTAAAGGAACGTCCATGTTTGAGTCCAAGATCCTTCATCTGTTTAGTTTTTTCTTCACCCCGTCGTCAGCCTCCTAAAAAGGTCAAAGTGCTTCTGTCCATCAGTGGTGCAGTGTGCGCATGGAACTGGACTTCAGGATCCATGAGAACCCACACCATTTAGGCCTAGGCCAGACTTCTCTGCCGTGGCTTGATTCTTGGATACAGCTGTCAACAAAAAAAAAAAGGAATTTAAAAATGGGCATATAGGTTTTCTTTTTATCACAGGACACTGGGTTACAATATGGAAAGTCTGATTCTGCAAACATTTTGTGATAAACAGTACTATGTTTTGAGTGCGTTCACTGAAATTTTCAAATTCAAAAGGGATCGAGTACAAAAACAAAACTTTTGATGCTTAAAAGATGAAAGGATAATTACTGTGGCCCAGCTCTTTTGTAACACTTATTTTGAGATTCCTGTCTTTTGTAACCCTGGCCTCTGCACTCACCCCCAGCAGGTTTCGGGGGATGTACCCCTCGGTGTCACCCATGCGCGCCCACCACCACTCGCTCTCGTCCTCGTCCTCGCGCCGCAGGATGGTCATGCAGTCACCCTCCCCAAACTGAAGCTCGTCCTCGTTCTCCCCTGCATAGTCCCACAGGCCGTAGACCATGCTCCTGTTCATAATGCCCATCTTCTCCTGGACCCCTGGAGGACAGACACTGTAATTACAACATGCACATGCCCACAAGTGCACACACCACAGCTCCCACTCAAAGCAGATAAAAAGATTTTTCATCGTTTCAATAATGGTTAAAGGAAAATGTAGGATTTTTTTTATTTTGATGCAACTGTCAGGGCTACCATAAACTCTAGAATTACTTTTGCCAGGTAGGTAGATATTTTGTATGGAGCACACCTAGACACCCTAGGTGAAAAAAAATATTTAAATGCAGTAATCTGTGCTCTCGGTACTTGCATTGATACTTGCACAGTTGGTCCCTGGTGAGGTGGAGGGTAGAGGAGATTTTGGGGGGGGGGGGAGGCACTCACCGTACAGGAACTGGGAGCACTGCGTGTAGCCCTCCTCCATCTCCTCACACTTGTCTGCGGCAGTCTGCATGTCGCTGTGGGTCATGGCGAACACCGCTGCTCCCGACTCCACCAGGAACTTACACACCTGCACATTATTGCAGGAGGCTGCACAGTGCAAGGGGGTCCTGTGTGGGGGGGGGGGGTGTAATTCAGAGGTTAGTGCTTTCAATAGTGTCTTATCTCTCTCAACATCTCGCTATACTATGAGCCTCACCAGGCTGCTCGTAGCCTTACGATACCATCAGCCAGACCAGGCTGCTCATAATCTTACGGTACTACGAGCCCAGCGAGGTTGGCATTATGATTTGGGGTAAGTCCACCCAACCCACAGGGATGCGTTTTGCCGAATAAACCAAAGTTCTGTATGCCTTATGTCACTTATGCGAGGAGCTCACCAGCCGTCGCTGTCGGCAGCGTTGACGTTGACGCCGTACTGCACCAGGAACTTGACTATCTCGGTGTGCCCGGCGCAGACGGCGTTGTGCAGGGCGGTGATGCCCTCATCGTTGGGCAGGCTGGGATCCTCCACCTGGAAGGGACAACACAACGCACACACTTCCAGAAAAGCTTTTCTATCCCAGAATGGGAAGGCGGTATAAGAGTTCACCTCCAGAGTGATCACCTCCACCTCGTGCGCTCACAGACAGGAAACACCTGGTCTGGAGGGGGGGCGACGGCGGCCGCTCACCTCGTAGATGATCCTCTGGACCAGGTCGAACTCGCCCTCCAGAGACGAGTCCAGCAGCAGGGACAGTGGGTTGAACCGGACCCGCATGTCGTGGTCAATGCGCTCCGACCCCACTTTGCGTAGGTTGGTCCTCTTGCCCTGAGGTATCAAAGGGGGGGGGGGGGAGAGACACGTGGATCAGCCAAAATGCTACCCGAATGTATGATCTGTCATCTGCTTCATTGTGGTTAACAGCAAGCCCTCATCTCAATAAACTTTACCATCTCATCTTATTACACAATATTAGCTCAGTTTCATGAGTTGATACAGGAAGAAAGACTTTCACTGGAAGTCCTACGCACCGGGGGTAGGGTGACCTGTCCCGTGACCTCAGGGGCCTTCATGCTGAGGGGGTCCTCCCCCAGGCTGTCCTGCTCCGCTCCGCTGGGGTACGGGGGTGGTGGGTAGGGGGGGAACTCCTCCAGGAAGGAGTCGGGTGGGGGTGATGAAAGGGAAGGTTCTGGCTCCTCGTCCTCGTCAGACAGGGGCAAGGCCGGGGGCGGCGGGAAGCTGTTGGGGTCCCCGAGGGTGGGGGCAGGGTGTGAGGGTGGCGGAGGCGGGACAAAGTCCTCCAGGTCACTGTCTACGATGGGCTCGGGGGCCGGCGGTTCGGGGGCGTCGCCCGTGGTGGATGGGGCCTCCTGCGGGGGTTCGTGGGCTGGGGCTGCCTCTGGTGCCGCCTCTGGGGCCGCCTCTGGGGCCGGGGCCGGCTCGGCGATCTCCTCCTCCCCTCCGGGGGGGCTGGGCTGGTAGAAAGGGGTGGAGGTTGTGATGGTCTCCATGGCGGCCAGCGTGGCCTTCCGGTAGAGCATCTTCTGGATGTTGGGCCCCGCGGGGCCCTCGGGCTCGGTGATGGAGCTGCGCTTCTTCAGGGGCCGCGGCGCGTGGTACAGCTTCTTCCGCAGCGCCTCCAGGTCCACGTCGCTCTGGTTCCGGTACGGGTTCGAGATGAAGGGCAGCAGCTTGGTGGGGCTCAGGGGCCTGGGGGTACGCTCTGTCTCTGGGCCCTCTGTCGCAGGGGTGGGGGCCCCCTGATCAGCATCCGTATGGAGCCGCTCTGCGTACGGGTTCTCTAGGTACCCAACCTGGGACTGCTGAACCCCTCCTGGGACAACAGGCTTCCCATACACTAGAGAGAGAGGGAAAGGTAGAGACCAACAGAAAGAGAGAGGGGGGAAGGAGGGAGAGGGAAAGAGAGAGAATAGGGGAGAGGGAGAGAGAGGGGTAGGGAGAAGAAAAGAGAGGGAGAGGTCTGGATTATGGATGGGCAGTAATCACAAGTGCAATGTGAGCTCAGAGATCCTCACTCCTCTGACACAGCTGAGCCTCTGGCAGTGGTGCCTATCCCAGCATGCATTGGGACGAGAGGCAGGAATACACCCTGGACGGGTAGCCAATCCATCAGAGGGCATATCATATGTGCATTTTGTACTGTACATCTCTGTTTCTCACACACACACACACACACACAGTACTGTACGCTGGCATGCTCACAGACTCCAGAGTTAGCGGTACAGCAGGGTAACAGATGGCTCGTGTCTACATGCCTGAACGCTCAGCGCTACATGTGTGATTGGAAAGAGTGCGGGCTGCCGTGTTGGGCCCCGTGACGTTCAGGTGCACCTGCTCCGCTCGGCTAGCTCCTGCTGCTGTGCCCCGGCTTCAAGAGCTCCTCCTTAACGCGGGCTCAACACGGACCATTCGTCCCGTCTGGAACACTCTGCTTACTTTTCGATTTTAATTATGCCGTAGTGTAAACCTGCCAACTTAACAGGCTGCACACTTGGAATGAGCGCATCGATCTTCTTGGGGGGAGGTGAGCGAGCACGAATCAGCCTTCACTGCAGTTTAGCCCAGTGCTTCCCAACCCATTTTCTGCTACGGCACGGCACACTTCTTATAATAAAAAAATTCCACAACACGACACACCACTGTCCTATTAACCGCTAAAACATTACAAAACATCACGAACGATGTTCAGTTGTGGTGGAATTTGAAAGTCTTCCACAGCACACCTGCTGTGCAGTGGTTGAAAAACCCTGGTTTAGCCAACTGCAGGCCAGAGAAAAATGTTATGTACACTTTAAAAAATAATTATTCATTTATGTATTTAAAAAAATAATAATAAATGGAAATCTTGTACTGAACATAGACTACAGTGTGCAGGTAGGACATCGTCCCTCCTTTCTGAAGAGCAATATTTAAATCTCTATATGTAATGACTTTAGTATTACTATCCTTATCATCCTTCGTGACACAATAAAGAGAGGGATTTAAATGGGTGTTCTTAAAATGCATTATGAGGCACTGTAGTTTTGGTAAGCTGATTCGTTATTGGTGCTTTATGAGCGTGACATCGGCAGCGGGGGCGGGGCTTACCGCTAACGAAGGGGCTGGGTCTGCCCTGGGCCCGGCTCAGCGCTCCCTGCACGGTCTGGAAGACCTTCCCGGGCTGCTGGGTGTACATGGAGTAGATGGAGCTGGCTGCAGCCGTGGGGGGCTTGTGGAAGCCCTGGGGGCCGGCCTCTTTGGGCGGGGCGAGCTCCGGGGTAAAAGGTCGCACAGCCGCTGCCACCGGGGGCTCCTGCTTGGGGGGCAGGGGCAGGGTCTGGCTGTGGGACGGGTCCCCGGAGCCCCAGGAGGTCGGCCCAGGGGCCGAGTGCTGGCCCGGAGTTTTGGCCTTGCCGGGGAAGGTTCCGGCATTAACGGCCGGCTTCCCGTAGGTGGGCTGGGCTGGCGGGAGCCCGAGCGAGAGGTTCACCTGTTTGGGTTTGCTGGCTACTGGTGGGGGGACCTTGACCGACCCCATCCCAGAATTCTAGGGAAACAAAAAAATGTAAATTTAAATCCAGCAGGGAAAACCGCACACAAATATGAAAAACTGATTCTCCTACACAAATTCTGAAACCCTTTAAATATCAAAGAGAAATAACGACTCCATATTTGTTACTCAGCAACCAGTTTCAGGATTGTTCACTTTTTGCTATTAAACAGATTAAAAACCTAATAAGATCTTAAAATGAACATGCAAAACAGTACTGATTTGGGGACTAGAATATCTTATATCTTAGACGCTTGACGTCTCCAACCTATGCATATGGGGAGCTGTAATTGTTGTGACGGCAGGCAGGGGGCGGTAGAGCGCTTACCTGAGCATCCCGCACCAGGTCCTCGCTGCTCTGGTTCTTGCGCAGGGAGGTGGTGGCCGGCTCTGTGGACTCGAACATGGAGACGGGGCGCACCTTCTTGTCTCTGTCCCTCTTCAGGACCTCGGTGTCGTCTATAACCGGAAGAGACATGTCAGTGTCTGACATCTGCTACGCCACATTGACGGGGTAATTGCACATAAGGCAACACAAACACAAACGCGCACACACACACACCAGTGAAAATCAAAGTCATAGACAAATCATTGAACTGAACTCATTGCTGGTTTTTAAGGTGAAAGAGGCACTAAGGGTCAGAAAACCACTGAGTGCCACACTGCTAGAGAGGGTTGGGGGGGGGGGGGGTTACCTTGCTCCATCACGTGGGTGCGGGAGGGGCCATGGGCACCGTTGGACTCTGGGACAGAGCCTCCCTGCTCTGACACCTTGGCTGAATGTAGGCGTGGCCCTGAGAATGGGGGGTGGGGGTGGGAGGGGGGGAGAGCGATCATTAGCCTCTGGTTGTTGATAATTGTTGCTAACCTCTTCTGATCAGTGCCCCATTTCCCAAAGCAGGATTACTTATTTAGCTGGATAACTGCACTGAGTAAAACCCGGAACTCTCCCAAATCTTGAACATGGACTGAAGTAAGAAGAACTGTTCCGGGTTGTACTCAGCGCAGTTATCCAGTTAACTCTGCAATCCTGCTACGTGAAATACCCCCCTGTTCTGAGTCAATATGCACCTGAAATCCTTTCACTCTTTAGATGCTGATACTATTTGGGAAGCAATTATACAGATCCATGAACATCTCCACTGAAGCGTCACACTTAAAAAAAAACATACACTCGCATGAAAGAAAAATTTTGCCTGGAATGTTGAGGTGAAAATTGAAATTTCTTAAAAAAAAAAAACAAATTAACACAGCGAAAATAAAGTGTTAGGCCTGCGTCTGTCAGAGCTGTGAACTGTCCAGCGAGTCATTTTTCTTGTGCTCAGGGCTGAGCTCACACACTCCAGATGTCTTCGATAAGCCCAACGTAATCAGCAAACTACACTCAGACAACTGCGATGCGACTGCTGACACACCGGGTGTCGGGTTGCACTGTGTGCAGCACATTTTACATAAAACCCAAGATACGGGTGGCATTTTTTTAATATCGGGTGGTTACAGTAATTGGCGTAACCAGTTACACAATTACAGAGGTGGGTCGTGCCAGAGGCGACTGTTCTGCTCTGTTCTGTTCCGACTGACCCGTTTATAGAATGAATGGAAAGCCAAGGAAACGTTCTGGATAGTTCCTGTGCGATACGACTAACGCTGTGGTTATGAAGACAAAGCTTAAGTGTATGGTGATGTGGGAGTCTCTTCTCTGCTGTCCGATCCTCTCCATTCACGTGAAAACTACAAAAACGTTTGCACGCAAACTGCCAGGTCCTGAAGCTCTTTGACGATTGACCTGCTTGTGCACAGACCAAGGTCCAAAAGCAAAAGCGTGTGTACACACCCACACATGCGAACATGCACACGCACATACAAACACAAACACAAACACACATACACACACATGCAGCCCCTTGGAGAGAGCCTGTACCTCTGCGTCTCGTCCGTAGGTCCTTCAGTGGTTTCAGTAAAAACATCACTCCTCAAATAAACACCTCTGACAAGAAGAGAAAAAAGCCCCTAATATTCAGCGAGTGAAGCGTAATCCACGAGCACGTCCCAATTCGGCCCGGCCCTCCATCAAACGCAGGCGCAGGCAGGGCGTCCCAATTCCAGGCCGGAGCTCTTCCCGGTGGACCGCTGGCGAGAACACGGTCAGAACGGGACCACACAGCCTGCCGCCCGCCCCCCCCCCCCCCCCCCGCCCCTCCGCTGCCCCCCCTCCTCCGCCTCCCCGTCATTCTTCCCCACTGGATATGGGCTCCTCATGCGGAAGCGATCGCCCAACGTCACGGCCGACCTGCAAAAACCTGTTACTGTAACTCCCACTCTTCCCGGCTCCGCCCACGGCCGGGGGGGGGGGGGGCGTTCGCGGGGATGATGCATGGCTGTGTGTCCAATCACAGATCCAGTGTGTGTGTATGTGTGTGGGGGGGGTAAGCGGGGGGGGGGGGGGGGGGGCTGGTGGTCATTCATGTTTAAATATGATGAACACTTTCCTGTCTTCAGGGAGAGCTATTTAAAGAGGTCCACATGAGTCAGACTGACTCATCCTTTGGAGAAAGAAAGGCCCCTAAATTAAATTTTTCCCCCCTTTTTCCTCTCACATGGCTGCTTTTCAATCACCGTAGACTACTGCTGGCCTTTTGATCATCGGTGCACGCTGCTGTTTTAAAAAAGATCCTGCCAGCTCATCCAAGAAGCAATTACTTCAGCATCTCACCCTGAGTTAGTCCTTGCTGGTCTTCAGGTGAATCAGACCTTTTCTGGAAAGCCTGACACATAGAGCCCGCGTGTATAGAAGTTTAATAACAGTGTGATATTGTGCTGCCAAGACTACTGTGTGCCTGGTCTGCACGGCAAAACAATACTCTCTAGTGGTTATAATGAGTCACTGCACCCTTCAGGCGTGACGGGGGGGCTAGTGTGGGACTCTCTGCCAGAGCTGAGCGACAGCCCAAAGGCCCAGGATCAGCTGGGAGATGGATAAAGTGAGCAGAGGGAAGATGGCAGGAGGAAGCAATCACACAACACAAACACACATACATACACACACACACACACACACACAGCTGAGAGACAACGCCGCAATACAGACGCATGCACGCACACACACACAAGCATAAGCCTAAATATGCACACACACACACACACACCTGACTTCTGACAAGGATGAAGACAGTACCCACCCACCATTACTGGTACATGAAAAAAAACTGGATTCTTACTGACAAATTAATTCCAGCAGAATACAGCGGAGAACACATTATCATATACAGGCTGCAAAAGCCTATTTAAGGACTGTGTGACATGGGGCAGAGCTATTTTTGATATCTATTTCTAACACCTTTTCCCCTCGCCCTTCTGGGCCCTTGAAGTGCCCAGTGAAGACACACCAAATAGCTAGGCACAGTTATCCACAGTTAGACAGACTGGGTTGTAGGTGAGCAGCGTACCTGCGGGAGCTCTGCCCCTGGCCTGGGCTTTGAGGGGGCTGTCCTGGATGGGCAGGGTGGCCGTGCCGTCGGGGTAGGCGGGCTTTAGCAGGGCGTCGCCGGCGTTCGAGGAGCCGCGTGGCATGGTAGCGGACTGCCTGTAGGGGCCCACGGCCGCCACGCGGGCGGGGCCGATCTGCTGTGCTGGGTTCGCATCTGCAGGGAGCTGCACACAAAAAACAGCGCAAACTAACCAATCGGGTCTGCGGATAACCGTTCGCCGTTAACACACAGGAGGCGATGCACATGGTGGCAAATGGCATTTTAATTACAACCATCATGTTTATATAATCAGTAGGACAACACTTAACGTTCTCTTCTAGCTGGAATTTAAAGTTATGAGATGACGGCAGGAAGCATCAACTCCTGTGTGGCCATCCCACAAACCCTCATTCCCTTACACCGCCATTATATATACAGAAATCACTGCAGAGGTGCTGAAAACTGACACTAGCAAGTTCTTCATAATGACATTTCATTTTTGGAAAAAGCTCATATTCAGCCATCACCCAGCTCTGGTATTCAACTTCAGGTCCTAAGCTGCTTAGCCTAAATATAGGCTGTTGAATTAATGTTCAAGAGGCTCTGACACTGACAAGGAAATAGTAATTTAAAACCTCAAAGTGAGCAAGAACTTTTATAAACAGGATCCATTCAATATTTCTCCCCTCAAAACATCCGAGAGACCGATACAAAGTGAGTGAGGTCATACGTAAGTGTACCTTTTGATGATCGCCTTTCGAAGTCTTCTCTCTAATGGGGACGCCATTCTAAAGTAGACAAAAAGGAAGAAATTAGCGGTGCCATTTACCAGAAATCTCCGTCAGACTCTTGACAAGACGCTGTCCTTCAAAAAAAAAAAGTAAGTCCCTCTCCAGTGTGGATGAAACATGTTAGCCGGGCAGCTTCAAGATGTTTTCTCCCAACGTCTCTGGCAGTGACTGCCGGTAAGACGTAATGTCCATTGTGCTCCGAGCGGTTGGACAGAGCCAGCCTCATTTAGATTCCAGACAGGGTGGCGGTAAATTACCTACTCACACTGGCCTATTGAAAGCACTTCTGTGGCTATGACAACATGGCTTTTTATTTAATTGCCAATATCGCTACGCTTCCACCGCCTGTCCGAGTATGGGAATATTAAAAGTAACGAGTACCCATTTTATTCGGAGTCCGAAGGTTCCACGTAAACCCCGTACTGAAACCATTTTTTTGTTGAATGATGCTGGAGAAAAGATGTTTTAAAGACCAAATGATCATGCTATTGACCAAACGGTCATGCCGTTTGGATTGAAAACTCTTTGTGAAATATGGGTGTGAGGACAGCGCCTCACTGGGCAGCGATTTACAGACAAGCTGCTTTGCAGGATGGGAAACGGAGAGAAGATCGGACCTGTGGACCTTAAAAAGCCAACGAGTCAGATAAAAAAAAATATAAAAAACCGTCCAGAGCAAGGCTGGAGACCCCAGGGTTGAGTGCTGGCGATTCCAGTAGGGGGCGCTTTACTCACAGACAGTGAGAAATGTTGGCGGTTCCAGTAGCCGGAACTCGACTCGGGAAAAGTGAAAATGTTGCCGTTTCCAGCAGGGGGTGCTCTACTCCAGACAATGAGAATGCTGATGGTTCCAGCAGGGGGTGCTCTACTCACAAACAGTGAGAGTGCTGCTGGTTCCAGCAGGGGGCGCTCTACCCATAGACAGTGAGAATGTTGCTGGTTCCAGCATGGGAAGCTCTACTAGAACAGTGAGCATGCTGGTGGTTCCAGCAGGGGGCAATCTATTCACTGACAGTGAAAATGCTGGCGGGTCCAGCAGGCGGAGCTCTACTGTGACAGTGAAGATGCTGGTGGTTCCAGCAGGGGGAGCTCTACTCACGGGCAGGTTCTCCTTCTGCTGCAGGGCGGCCTTCTTCTTCCACAGACGGTCTCGCAGCTCGCCAACGCGCCGGTCCATGGCCGCCACCTCCTGGTTGCGCTTGTTCAGGCTCTCCCGGTGGTGCTGCAACTTGGCGTTCTGCTCCTGGTTCAGCCGGTTCCTCAGCTGCCCACAGACACAGCTCCATCAGTGCAAGCGCTCGGATAACCAGGGCCCATGCGTTTAAAGCCGGGGTGCACAACAACGGCTGATCCGTTTCAGGATTTTGTGCCAGCTTTCTGCTCTTAATTAGCCAAATCATATCTTGATCTGACATTTGTGACAGAACCAGCTACAGCCACAGACTGCAAGTGTATCCTAAATATTTTACTGTGCTTAAGTACTGGAGTGAAGCAGCACAGTACATGCTCGATTTTATTTATGTTTTGAACATTTAATTCACAGTATTTTCAATTCAAATATGTGCAAGTGCTTTAAATGATTTTTACTTTTTTAGAATTATAAGAACTCGCCGGCTTAATTAAAGCTGCATGCACGTGTGCAGTGAGAGCTCAACATGGCTGATTTAAAGTGTAGGAGGAGCGAGATGTGACTGAATCTGGTGGTAGATCAGGGCCGTCCACGATACCTGCAGCTCCTTGTACATGCGGTCCAGCTCTGCCGCCGAGCTCTGGTTGTCATGGAAGGCCTCCATCTTGCCGTTCTTCAGCATGTCCAGCTGGCGGCTCAGCTCCTCCACCTTGGTCACGGCCGCCACGAGCTCCCTCTGCTTCTGCTGAAACAGGCTGTTCATCTGCTCTAGCTCTTCCACTGAGAGAGAGGGAGAGAGGGAAAGATAGCGAGGGGGACAGAGAGAAGAAGAGAGAGAGGCAGAGTGAGGTCATGAGCAGTCTGGTCAGGCTCATGGTGCCTGTAAATATATGAGCTGCCTTGTCAAGCTTGTGGTACCCATAAGCTAATGTGCTTAAACTGAAGAAAAGTAAAAACTTACATTTGTCAAGAAGTCAAAAATTAATGACATGAGCGTTGCGCTCACCCAGTTTGCCGTTGCCGAGGCGTTTCTGCTCCACCTGGCCCTTGAGGGCCCGGACCTTCTTCAGCCGGGCCTCCTGACTCTCTGCATTCTCCCTCAGCCTCCGCAGCTTCTCTTGCTCCGAGGCCTGCTGCTGCTGCTGCTGCCGCTGGTCCTGCTGCTTCAGATAGTGCAGCCGCTGCTCCTGCGGGTCAGCCAACACACACAGCGGCCATCAGGGAACACACCCAACACACTGCACCCACTCGGGAACAACCCAACACACACAGCGCCCATCAGGGAACCAACCCAACACCCACAGAGCCCATCAGGGAACCAATCCAACACACTACACACATCCGGGAACCAACCCAACACATACAGAGCCCATCAGGGAACCAACCCAACACATACAGCGCCCATCAGTGCCCTGGCACCTCTGTACAATTTTCTCGTGAACATCAAGACATTTTATCGTGGCCCCCTTCAGTTGACCAACACATCACAGCAAAGGCAGAAATCTCTGCTTGGCTGCAAATCTAAAGACTGAGAGTTCTGCTTTTCTTTCACATTTCCCCGTTAGTGTTTTTTATGATGTGTACGTGCAGATGGCAGCAGCGTGGAGCAGCGGGGATCGTTCGCACACCTTGCAGGCACGTGGTGGAACAGACTGATCTCTGCTGCTGATTCATGAGAGACCCCAGCATCTAATTTGAATTTGGCTGACTGGACCACACAACTGAAGTTTTGTTTTTGTGAGGTTTTTTTTCTCTCTCTCTGGCTTATGCCAGCCTTTATTGGGGTTAGGAGTCTTAGAGCTTAGCCAGCAAGATAAAGCAGCTCCCAGCACTGCAGGGACCCCCACTGGGCCATTCCCGTTCATAGACCTGAGGCAGAATTCTTCACACCCCCACTAACAATCGATCCCTGGCATCTAAAAGGCGCTGGTCCCGTTGCTTCATCTGCACAACAGAAAGGCTGAGGTTGCTGAAGCTGAACACACTTCACCTGAACACACACTCTGCTCATCCCTCTGAATGGCTCCTCCCAGTAAGGACGCTACTGGTCACCCTCCTCTAAGAAGGCTACTGGTCACCCTCCAGTAAGGAGTCTACTGGTCACCCCCAGTAAGGACGCTACTGGTCACCCTCCTCTAAGAAGGCTACTGGTCACCCTCCAGTAAGGAGTCTACTGCTCACCCTCCAGTAAGTTGTCTACTTGTCATCCCCAGTAAGGACGCTACTGGTCACCCTCCAGTAAGTAGTCTACTGTTCACCCTCCAGTAAGGAGTCTACTGATCATCCTCCAGTAAGGAGGCTACTGCCCACCCTCCAATAAGGAGTCTACTGGTCACCCCCCAGTAAGAAAACTGCTGGTTACCCCCCAGTAGCTATTCACCCCCCAAAACCCTTCACTCTCCCCACCTTGGAGGCCAGGAGCTGCTGTTGTGCGTCGATCTGCTGCTGCTGCCTGGAGGCCATCTCCTGCAGCTCCGTCAGGGTCATGTCCATACGAGGGGGCCCCACCTGCACAGGAAATGCAACACTTCACTTCCTGTCCCCACTCACCCATGCCTGGGTCAGAAATATGTTAAGCCTTCAGAGCCTTGTGAAATTCCAACAGATTACGGAGAATTTTTAAATAAAATATTTTTTTTCAAACTTTCTGAACAAAAGTTTTGCTTCGTACGATCAACAATTGTTTTCAGAATATTTTGTGCTTTTGGTGGCAGTTGATTTGAAGATACTGAGGATTTTCAACAAAACATTTTACAAAAGAAAACATGGAATCAGAAAGAGTAATTCTTTGAATATTGGAGATAATGCATGCTTCCTTCTAAATCGGCACTAATCTGCAGGAATTGTACCCATGTCTAAAGGGTAAAATAAAGAAAAGAAAAAAGAATCCAATTCTGGTCTGTCGCCACAACAACTACAGCCCCAGGGTCCCACGGATCCCCGCATGCTCGTGTTTTGAAGACTACGTGAAGCGTGCGAGTAAACGTTCCCCCTGTGGTGCGAGCGAGTTCTCTCCCACGGTAGCGTGAACCACGCGGCCGTCCGCACCGGGTCCGTTTACAGAACGCACTTTGGCTGACTCATGAGGCTCGGTGCGGTCGGACCGGTTTCATTCCTCGGGTGCTTTGTGTGGCACAGCCCTCGGTTTTAAAAAGCAACACCCGCTCTTGTCAGCTGTTAGATATGCTGCAATAACTGGGGCTTCTGGTTTTCAGGTTCTGCAAGGAGTCTCTCCGGAACAAAACTCACCACTAAACCATGACTAAAAACTTCCGGTAGGCAGCCTGGAAATAATTACAATGGAACCTAAAATGCATTGGAGATGGAATAATGATAATAATAATAATAATAATAATAACAACAACAACAACAACCACCACTATACACACCTTCAAAAATTACTCAATTTTATTAAAAAATTTCTTTTTACATTCATTCAAAAATTGGAGACCAATTCAAACTAAGCAAAAGTAGTTTATTAAATTCAGTTACTAATAAAAACCTTTTTAAAACTTGCTGAAAGTTATCTTCATTGTGAATGTAGGTGAATCAGTTTACAAGATACTGAAGGAGCAGTTTTACTAGAAGATTCTAGTTTCAGATTTTCAACCATGGTGTACCGACTAGACTTATATATGGCCATTCTTTCAAGTAAAAGTATAACATCCTGCAAGTCTCACCTGTATAACTGCTTAATATGACCACTACAAATCTGAAACTCAGTGATGTCAAATCAAAATACACCCATTATAAAATGCTTAGTCCTTTATTAATTCCAATTGTTGCCTTATTACTGTGGGCTCATTTTTTTAAAAAAGGCTTCTGTCGTTTTGTTGATATAATTGTTTGTATTCTACTTGCGGTTTGATGCTCTGTTTGATTGACTCTGAGGATAGGACGTGTTCTATAGAGAGAGAGAATACTGCAAGTCCTGTGCTCACCCCGTTCTCCATGCGTCTGTCTGTGGGACCCTTCACCCCGTTCCGCTTGGCCATGTGCTCTGGACCTCTGGATCCACCTGTGGAATGGTAAATAGTAAATGGACTGCATTTATATAGCGCTTTTATCCAAAGCGCTTTACAATTGATGCCTCTCATTCGCCAGAGCATTTGGGGGTTAGGTGCCTTGCTCAAGGACACTTCGACGCGCCCAGGGTGGGGTTTGAACCGGGAACCCTCCGACTGCCAGACAATCGGTCTTACCTCCTGAGCTATGTCGCTATGGAAGACCATCAGCACACCCCTTTTAAAGATGCTTCAGTGCTGCTGGGTGGCTCTTCCTGTTAAGGCACTGTTCTGTCATTGGGGTCTCAAAACTCCAGTCCTGGAGAGTCACAGACTCTACAGGTTTTTGTCATTTTCTTTCAAGTCAGCAGTTCATTTAGGCCTGGTAAGCAAGATGTTGCAGACTCTTTAGCCTATCAGTGACTTAAATATTAAGCATTTAAATGCAGGGACACACAAAACCAGCAGACACAGCAGCCCCCCAGGATGCGAGTTTGAGATCTCTGCTCTAGTGCAATGAGGCGAGCACTAACCCAGCGCAGTTTGAATGGCTTCCTATTACATTTCCTGTGAACACAGCCGCAAAACACACAATGGGAGTGAGCCACAATGGATCCTGGTGTCTGCCAAGGTCGAGGCAACAGCCCAGGCTTTGTCTGTGGAGTCCAAGGCCAAATATTTCCAGAGATAACCAACCACATTACATCACTTGCTGGTTGTTTGATGTGATCAGTGATGGCAGCCAGCTGCGCTCCCTCTTGATGGAAAGCCAACGGAAAGCTCTCAAACCCCACCCGCAACTTTTACGTTTTAAGCATTTAGCCGACGCTGTCATCCAGAGTGACTAACAACGAGTGCGCAAAGAAAAGACCTAGATTCATAAACCAGCAGCATTCCGAGTGGCAGTTACTGAGAGTGCAATGGCTGGGCCACAATGCACTAAAGATCGGAATCCTCCGTGACTAGAATTAACCTGAAGAAGGGAAGGTAGAGGGAGCTTTTTTATTGGGATAGATAGGAGAAGATGTGGAAGAGGGGAATGGGAATCAGGATAGAGAAGGGGGGGGGGGCACGCTGGCTTTGGCCACGCAATGTTCGGGTTGAGCTCATGCAGGATAGTGAGGCCAAATAAAGCAAGGACTAATCACTTCAGCTTAGTTCCAGCTTCATAACAGGGAAATGGGTTTTATAGTACAAGAGCAATCAAGGAAGCTGTAAACTTGGGCTGCATCCTGTGAGGCACTCTGGTCTGGTGTTTCAGCTGCAACTTAGGCCAGCCGTCCAATATTTAACAGGTATGCCAGAGAATAGGAAAACATAACTGCGTTACGCTAATGGACTCATAAGCAGGCTTACAGACAGGATTAGACCTTGAATAGAAATAAAAATAAAACAAATGTCAAAATAAATTATGGCATCCCAGGCACAACTTTTTAATGGAGAGGTAAAAATAGCTAAACAGCTCTGGTGTGGAAAAACATTTCCCCATTAGGCCAGGCAGTTTTATATCAGCTTAATTAAATCTGCGCTCAATTCTGAGGTAAACAAAGCAGTAGAAAATCTCAAGACAGCAGAATTGCAACATTGTAGATTTTTTCCCCAAGCTGCACAATGCTTTGGACATGACAATATGAGCTCGATTAGTAATGCTGACTATGAATATGAACCTTTAAAATATTTCTGCACAAATACAGATCTGTATTAAGTGCTGACTATTTTTTTAAATGGTGTTTTTAAGGGACGGTTTCTCACACTTGGACATAAGACGTCTGTTATACGGGAGTGGTGCTCTGCGGTGGTGGCTGCAGGACGTTTGTGCACTGCGCGGGCACGCTAGAGGTCTGCACAAGCAGCGGGGTAGGGGGGGTGGGGGCGGCCTGGCAGAACGCGTGTCCTCGCTGTGCCAGTTACAGGCGGGCACTGCCATCTGTGACCCGCCGTGAACCAGCCATTCTGACAGGGCACGGGCTCAGGGCTCACGTTAGGGAGCTGCAGAGACCGTCACGCGCATACCGTTGCCTCTACAGATAAGAGGACGCCTCATTCCCCCTTCAGGGCAATCCGTGTCTCAGCGTGCCGACACAACACAAATACCCCAGGAGACATAAAGGAGTCTGGGCCGTATTATAAGCAAAAAAATATATATACTGCATAATTTAAAAAAAAATCTGTTTTCAGATAAATGAGGCCAAATGTAAAAAGATCTCTTTCATCACATTTTAGAATTCTTTAAAACAAGGTCAACCATTGTAATATAAAATTTTATGTCATGAAGGTCTGTATGTCTTATGGTAGGGCGGCGGAACCAAATGGTTGAGGACCTGAATTTACATTTACACTGATATATTTAGCTGAAGCTTTTAACTTGCATCAACAATTAGGCCTTTATGCAGAGCAACGTACACATTTTTACATACATTTTCAGATTCATTTATACAGGCAGATTACTTAGTGGAGCAATTCAGATTAAGTACCATTGCTCTGTGTGCCACACTTGAAGCAGGAACCTCTAATTTACTACCTGGGGGATTCTGGGAAATGGAGTTTACTGTAAGCGTGGCTGTGCTGCTCACCTGAGTCACGGCCGGGCGGGCGCTCGTGCCGCAGAAAGAAGTGCACCTCGACCCTCTGCTGGCCCCAGCGCTGCAGAATGTCCAGCATCCTCTCCCCCTCCCCGACCACCCGCTCTGCAGGGCACACAGCACACACACTTTAGTACACATGCGCGTACTCACAGACTTTAATACACACGGCACGCACACACACACACACAAACGCACACACTTCAATACACATAGCACACACACACTTTAATACACACAGCACGCACACACACGCACGTGCGCACGCTCTTTAATACACACAGCATGCACACACTTTAATACACACACGCACATGCGCATACAGGACTGCTGATCGCTCCAGCACGCACACACACACAGACTCACACTCACCCAGACGCACGCACACTTACACACACACACACACACACTCACCGTTAAACAGGGCTGCACCACAGACAAACATTGTTAAGAAACTTCATCCAAAAACAAATGAAAAGAAATTATTTTTAATGTGCTTCTGCAGATGACAATACACCCACAGTGCTATGTGCGTAATAACCTGCTCAGTAAGGTAGCACACCCAAGATTTAACTGCTCCTGATGGTAGGTTACCATAATAAAATATTTAATACGTACAGTTTAATATGAAAAGTATACATTATATTACCTAAGCTACTTATTATTCATTTTACAATGTCTAAACAAATCCTCTATATATGTTCAATTTGCCATGTCAATGATGATCCTATATTTTAGATCATCTTGAAAGATCGTGTACACAACCATTTCTTTGCTGCAAGCTCCCTTAGTTCAAGTGCAAGATAATGGGCTGTCAGAGATCTTGGTGAAACGCTCGATAGGAATTGTATTACAATGCTGCATCGTGAGACCAAGCTTCGCCTTGCAACCAATCAATCAATCCCACAGGCGTGTGGGCTGTCAATCAATCAACTCCACAGACTGTTACGCAGTCCCATGTGACCAATCAGGCAAATCAATCCATCAATCCTTTTTTTTTTTTTTTTGCAAAGCATCATTGTGCTCCAGTCATTCCTTGTAACTTAAGTACTTTTCAGGCTGTTAGGTTAAGAACAACACGACTCGAGTAGGGTATAGATTTGGATTGCAGGTGACAGGTGGTGACCCAAAGACTAAAAGGGCTCGATTTAAAGAGCATAAGTTTGTGCTTCCCGCATGATCCGTGGGGAAGGTCATTCTGGTGCACTCTGGCACGGCGTATGAGCGATCCGCTCCAATTCCACGGCAACGCACCTCTGCATTCTGCTTATATAACTACATAAGGGATAAAGGGCTTAGAGCCAGGGTCACCTTGAGGGCTCGCGCTGAATATGTAGCAGGACTGCGTTTCCCTTCTCTGTACGTTTGACTTTGACAGCAGGCGAAACTACAAACCGACAAAACAAAAAAAAAAAGGAGGAGAGAATGAGGATGAGAAATTTCAAAGAAAAACACAGCTTGCAGCGGCCAATCTGGAGCGATCAGTCACAGAGGAGCTCGAGAAACTGCTCAGACTCGTCCGGTCCACATTCTTCGAGGATGCCTTTCTCAGGGCATCCGTTTTCTGTTTGTTTTGCAAGGTGACGCCGCGGAGGAATGCTCTCGCTGATTAGCCGACCGCCGAGTTTCGACTGGAGCTCGAGCACTTTTGTTGCATTTTAAAGTCGTCCATTGTCTGCGAGACACGTGGTGTTTTTAATGACGTGAGGCTTTTTAATGTAAACGCAGCACATACTGCGCCAAAGTTCAAGGAAGTTAGCAGGGAAGCAGCAGCAAAAGTGGTCATCGTGAAGTGTCATCAGAGTCGTTTCTAGGCATAGCCCACATAGGAGATCGCCTCGGGTCCCGTCTGTCTGCAGGGACCCTATCTGTCAGTATGGGCCCCACCCGGTCCGCAATCGCAAAAACATCCCCCCTGAAAAAAGGGTCTCCAAAGAAATCTTTGCCTAACAGTTTTGAGCCGGCCAGTCGACCCTGAGAGCCATGACAGGCTCAGCACCAGCAGCTGAAGTTTGAGGGCCCCTGCCTCGGTACTTGAGGGGTAACCGTGGCAACCATCCAGCGCTGCACACTCCAGGTACTGAAGTGCAGAGAACAGGTCTGAGAGTTTTTTTTTGGGGGGAAAGCTGCAGTCCAGGAGAGCGCGAGAAAATGAGAGAGAAAGCGCTGAACTGAATCAGCGCGGAGACACTCTCAGCGGACGTCGTCGCCTCTGAATGGGGCGGGCCCAGAACTGGCCGACGGTCGGAAGCCATTCCACAGAGACCCCTTTCAAACCTGCGCTATCCAATTACACGCAGACAAAGAGAGGGCCCAACCCACGGAGGGGGCGGGGATGGAGAGATCCCCCTTCTCCCCAGACTGAAGCAAAGCTCAAGGAACACCTCAACTTAAGCAGCACCACAATTGCCTGTGCGACGCTACTAAAACAGCTTTCCTCTTTTGCTCTCCGTCAGACTAAGGGCCTGAATCACTAGGACCTCGAGCACATGCAAAAGCTTAACATGACCAATTTGGTCATGGCATTTGTTTTCCACCAATCAGTGGTTGTGTTATTAGTTTTGCGTGTGCCAAAAGGTTTGGCACCCGTGGACGGGCTTGGTAAATCAGCCCGTCGTTTCCTCACCAGCTTTATGACAGAGAAACAAAATACTTGTGCTACTGGTGGTCTGTCCTAGCAGATACTCTGGATTGGCAGACTGACTGACTGACCGTTTCCATTGCAATGTACACGTTGATCAAATTAGTGGCAGACGACGGTAATGAGACACAGATCCCAGACACGGCTTAGTAGGCAAAATACCTGCACTTTATTTTCTAGAGTAGACTGCACAGCTCGTGTCTTTTTTTATGTTACTTTTTAAAAAATTTTGTACATTTCCCTCCATTTTTTTATTATGATGTGTAGTAGGCCTACGTGATTTTTCCATGTCATGTGCCAAAGAAAGTTCAACATTAAATGTTTTACCCCTAAATCAGGAATTTATGGCAGCATCTGGGTCTGGCCCACATCCTGCTCGCCTGGGGCAGGTAGCCCAGAAACTAGTACTGCAGACCTACTGATCACAACTAGGTCAAATACACGTTTGAAACGCAGCGCTTTAACTCTCTTTAGATACTGGCAAAAATTTAAAACGCTCCAGCAGGTCTCTATGAATTTAACCAAACATGTAAGCAAATTTTTTTTAATGATGCAATCATGTGCAAGAACTATGATTTGTTCTGAATATAGGTCAAAACATGTTTCTTTTAAAACTGTCAGCAACAAAGGGAATTGTACTGGTGTTGAAGGCGGTCCAAAGTATTTAAAAAATAAAGCACTGGCTCAAAAGATGCCTGAAACACACCAGTTCCACCCCAAAAATTCACCCGACACACCCCCAAAAACACACTGGATCTGCCACCAAAAAAACTCACCATTCCACCCCAAAAACTCAACCATGGTCCAGCCCAAAAACTCATCCCATTTGCCCCCGAAAACTCACCCGAGCCCCGCCACTGCTCGGCCAGGTAGCAGTCGCTCTCCCCCGGTTCCTTGCACAGATCCACCACGTCCCGACAGAGGGTGTCCGGGGTGACGGGCACCTCAGTAAAATGCTGGTCATTGTTACTGAGGTACACGGTCAGGAACATCTGTCACAGGTGCAGGAAAAAAAGGGACGTAAGAACGTTACACATCATATAAACAGCATGTGGGAATTTACAGGACTGGGCATGGATTCATAAAACAATTCAATACCATGATGTTCAGTATTATAGCCATATGACATTTTTGTCAAAATGATTAACATAAATAATGCTCTTTGTGGTGGTCTTTTCGAAGTAACGCCTGAAATAATGTTTTTAAATGGGTTAAAGGTTAAACAAAGCTATGGGAAGGAGTGTGAATATTTTAACCTGTTGGAAGATACCAAAACCATTGGACATGACCCACTTATGTATACTTAAGAGGCAGTGAGTCTTGCGGCTGTCCGAGGGCCCTGCTACAGAGAGGCCGCCACATGCTAACATCCCGCTGCTCTGACACCTGCCAACCCACCCAACCTGGCAACAACACACCTGAACTGCCACTGCCTTTACACACCCCAGGCCCTAGAGACTCGGTGTCTGCTGGAGACATTCCTCATTTCCAGGGGGATTTGGGAACGAGTGCACAGGTGATTGGCTGTCTTACAGCCAATCGGGTGGCTGAAAAACAGCTCCGTTTCAGAGGAAGTCATCTAGAGGAAATGAACACTGCACTGCCAAGAGTGAAGCAGAAGTGTGCAAGGACGCACAGGGCCAAGCCTCACAAATGAATAGCCTTGTGAAAAGTTAATCTCTCATCATCAGCTTCCCAAATGGTGGTCTGAACTTTCCACATTATGTAATATCCATGAATATCTGAATTGATAAAATCTGCTGACACACTACTGTTAGTACTGTTGTGCCCCAGGTGAACGCGAAATATCAGCCATGAAGTAAAGGCAGGGTTGAAAAAAAAAAAGAAACCTGGGGCACAGTCTGCAACTAGTGTCTCCCCACAACACAACTCAGTGCAGCTTTTCAAACAGTTGCGCCGTAGGAGTTGAACAAGCTTTCTGTCATCTGCCAAATATGCATCTCTGCTTTGTCTGCACTCTGGCTTCTACGGGAAACTGGCAGGAGTCTGCCTTTAGGCCCGAACAGGGCAGCTCTCTTTCAGACAAGCTGCACAGCAGGCAGAGTGTGTGCACACGTGTGTGTGTGTGTGTGTGCAGTGCCACACATTACATTCTCAGACTGTAAGCCTGGGCTTCCTGACCCCTGCTATTGACATGGACATGCCCCCCCACACACACACTTCCCTTCCCCCCATCATTTTACATCACATTGTCCACCTGCTCAGGCTCATAGAACCAGAGTGAGCCACATTAAAAACATAACAGCTTCACAACTGTTCTGAGCCAGAACATAACTCAGTTTGGATACATTTACTCAATTCCCCCAAAAAATAAAAAGGTAATAAAAGATTCAGTTGAATTCAAACAGCTTCCAGTATATATACAAAGATACACCCACCTTCAAAAAGGCCTTATGTTCATTTTTCAGAGAGGGAGAGAGGGAGGAAAAGCTTCACAAATGGAAACTTTACAAGAATGAATGGGCGAGAAGCCTTCAATTAATCAACCTGGCAGCCTCAGGATGACAGGGATGTTTGAGAATGGCGACTGCAGGGACTCTTTGTGACTGTATGTATACAGTGGAGGCGGGAGCACAGCAGGAGAGATCACTGCTACAGTTACAGTTTAACAGAAGGGTCTCGGGAGTAGGCCATTCAATGCAGACCCAGTGTGAATAACACTGACCCTCCCACTGACCGGAATTAACAAAAACCCCGGGGCCAGTGGGCCACACCCTCTACGGTATGACTAACGTCACCCTATTCAAATCCACGGGCCCTCCCCCCGCGGGTGTCTAGTTTTGTGATTTGCGATTAGTGGGTGGGGCTAATGTTTTGATTGAATCTCAGCATGGGGTTTTAAACCGGAGGAAGAGGTGGGGCTGGGGGGGGCAGAAATCATTTGAGGGAACTCATTTGAAACCAATTCAGCCTTTCAAAAGGAAGATTATCTGCCAGCTTCCTCGTTTGCATTTTGCGGCGTGAAAGCTGTAAAACCGAACGGGGCGGTGAGTCAGCAGAAGGGACTCCGGCGAACGCAGGCGATGCCCCGGCAGCTCCAGCCTTCACCCGGCGACGCCTGGAAACCCGCGCTGCCAACGGGGCCCGGCCCTTCCGGTACAGGGCTGCACCCGCCACCCGCGCTGCCAACGGGGCCCGGCCCTTCCGGTACAGGGCTGCACCCGCCACCCGCGCTGCCAGCGGGGCCCGGCCCTTCCAGTACAGGGCTGCACCCGCCGCTGAAAGCAGCAGTACGGATAAACCTGTCCTGCTCAGCACAGCACACTCAGTCTGAAGCCAGGAGAAAATGAACCGCATTTTTCCTCCTCTTTTTGATTTCTCCACACCGCCAATTTTTTCCTCTTAGTTTCCTGGTTGGTTTGTTTCCTGCAGCGTTTGATCTGCACTTCACAGTAGGGGATGTAGCGACTGAGCCGCATGCTTATATAAACATTTTCATAAAGCTACAATTTAAGGGCGGAACGGTGCTTATTGCACTTTCGTTAGTTCGTTTTTAATGTATATAAAAGTAAACGGCTGAATAAGATGCTGATTTTTGAACGACTCGCTGCAAAAACAGCTTGCCCATCCCCATTCCATAGTTTTGGCTATGGAATTACTGGAGCCCATTTCGTGTGCAAACCTTCTGGCTCACAGACAATGTGAGGGAGGAAACATGTTTGCAGACGAGCAGTTGAGAAAAGGTAGCCGTGAAGTTATTTTCGGCCGTGACGAAAATGCTGCTCCCGGCGATCAACGGCTCTCCCGGCGATCAGGTGTTTGAGCAGCTCCAGGTTTTAAAAATAAGCAGGTATGCAGCAGCTCACTTTGCTCCTCCCTGGGATACAGTCTCCCTCCTGAGGTTTACTAAAAGGCAACTAAAGAATAAAGCCACAGTCATGCAGCACCAAAGCACCAATAAGCTGTCAGCAGGACACACATATTTCCTGCCACCGAAACAAGATGCAGCCACAACCAGGACTGAGACGCCAAACCAGGAGTCCTGAGAGAACAGAGAATAATGCTGTCTAATGCTGACTAATGCACTAGAGATACCCAGAGCCACTTTGCACAGCTCGCACACCATCCATTTATAAAGCCGAATATTTACTGAAGCAATTTTCTTCAGGTACCTTTGCCCACGGGTACGACAGCAGTGCCTCACTGGGGATCTGAACCAGCAACCTCTGACAGTACAGCAATGGCATTCATACAATGAAGAATAACATTTCACTCCTGGGCCACTGTGCTGTTCCCCTCAAACCAGCGCTGGGTTTGGGCTCCCTCCAGGGAGATGCAACTTTTCCTTCACACCCAGAGAAGGAAAGGCTGCATCTCCCACATGCATCCCTATTAGCTGAGAGACGGCTCGCTCACATGCACGCGCGCCTAACAAAGAACGGAGTCATTTTCTAACTCTCACCTGCAAACGCTCCCCCCCTCCCAAACCCAAAAGACATTTCTGGAATTTCAGAAATTTACCTGAGAGAACAAAGCACCATTATTCGCACACCATTATTGCATGTTGAACATCCTCAAATTCCCCCCTTTCCCTATGAATCAGCCACTGTTTTTATTCTAAATCAATGTTTTACAAATTACCCAATGATTAACAAAAGACAGAATTGGAAAATAGCTAACCGTTGAGGCAACACAAAAACAGCGCAAGAATGTCTTATGCTCCAATATTGTGTTTACTGAATAACTTCTTGTGAGGAAAAACAATTTCACTCATCATTTATTCACAGTCACTGTAATTGACCTGAAAAAGCCACCGATTGCCAAGTTCCCCTTGGCCAAAATTTCTGTTCCGTCACCTGGCTGTCATGTTGGTCACATGACCGGCCGGAAAAGCAGCACAATGCGGCTTTTCACAGAGCTGCGCAGCAGGTTCTGATGATGACAGATGTTTAGGTTTCTTACCTGCAGCACTTAGCCAAGTTAGTCAGGTCTCATTTACTGAGAAGACTGGGATAAAGCAGAGGGGGGGGGGGGGGGTTAATCTAGGCTTAATGTTTATTTATGAGAAAATTAGAGGCCACCACAGCAGCACAGTTAAGTGACTAGATTCACGTACTAATATTCAAGCACTATATTCACAAGCATGAATGCAGCAGAGTTGGACATACTCCATGCCCTCCAAACTGTGCGTGTTATCAACTAGTCCTGGAGCGATGACATCACCAGCACTTTCCAGCGAAACTTGAAACATAAAGGCCTATTGATACGGCTACTTTGCTCAGGTGGGATTAAAACACACAAAGCTTCAAAGTGCCTTGTTTCATTTTCAACTAAGCTGCTCACATAAATTCCACAGAAAAAAGAAAACAGATAAAGGCCACGTTTCACCATGGGAAAAAATGATCTTGTCGTAGACGAGTGAGATGAGTTGCTGGCTGTGCACTACAGCAGCTATGAATTCTGTGAAGAACTCTGTGCATTTCAATTAATCTAAAAAAGAAAACCTTGTGCCATTTCAAAAGGGGAGGGAGGGAGGGGCTCCCACCTCCACTACCTAAAATGATTTGCCTTGAAATTGTCAGCCCTTCCCAAAATGCACAGCTTCTAGTACATGGGCGTGAGGGGGCAGGCTTGCTGATATACGGGCAGGACCAGTGGACCCAGATCTGAGGCAAATATTAAATAATATTTGACATGCATTCATATAAATACCCATAATTTTATTTTTTTTTATTTGAAAAACCCCTGCAGTTCCTTGACATGACACTAAGCAAATGGTACAATCGTACAAATGAAATAGGAATTTTACCTTTCTTTTAAAACAGCCCATGATCTGCTGTAGTCCTAATGTGTCTAATGTGCCTAATGGGGAAATGTGTAATGAGTCTAATTAGTTAATGCCCTTCAGGCAGCTGGAGTATTTGCCCCGGCTGTGGTGGGGCTCTGCGGAGTTTTAGAACATCGGGGGCCTAGAAGCCAGGGACAGGGGCACAGACTCAGGGCTGCGGTCCCCTCTGTGACTCCCAGGGCTGTTGGGGTGCGTGGAGCTCCTGTCCTTTCCCAAAACAAGCCGAGGAGCCGGGTAACACAGAGCAAGGAAGGAAGTCTGTGTAGACACGCACAATCACATGCACACACAAACGCACACAAGCACACGAAAAACACACACATGCACACACCTCTGCCCATCAGAGGCATTGCTCAGGTAAGCGGGCTGGTTGGGTCTCTGTTAAACAAGCTCCCCGAAATCCAAATAAAAGAAACCCAAGAAAACAGCACCAGGACCACAGCAGCACATCTCTCCCCTGAGCGTCCCACAGACAGCTCTGCAACTCAGCCAGTACAGGAGCCCCTAACATGATCATCACATATTCCCACCAGCCTGTGCTTCACGGTACGGGGAGAAACAGGATGAAACCCCTGTGCTGCTGGTGCACATCTCAACGTACCTCGGCTTCAGTTTGTGAAAGTTTCTCGCAGACCCACATTCCACGACATGCCTGGATTTGATTCGACTGCGACCACCCCTCCTGCCTAGCACTCCGCTTCTCCCAGCCTGCGGCCCCTCTAACGCCACCCTTTCACAAGAGTAAAATTAAACACGCCACAGACACCGGCGGTCTCCGATGGCCTGCTTGGTCCAACAGTGTAGATGTGCGGGAAGCTAGTCCTTCGCCTATGAATTTAAAATTTTTCGCTCACCGTTTCCACATCGGTTCCGTTCACTTCCTCTCGTTTCGCTGAATTTTTATCCTGTTCCAAACCTGCAGTGTGCTCGGAACAAGGACTTTACAGACTGAAGGGCTGCAACATTACAGGCCAAACGCTTATTTTATGACAGTGGAGATAAGAGCACAATGACCTCTGCTTGCCCCGTATGCAAACGCCACGCCTGCCCTTCCACAGCCCAATTCTCCCACCTGGCAACGGGTCAAGAGGTGAGAGAGAAGTGACCGAGACGGACCTCTGAGGGTTTTCTATGGTTGCGATGAGAACTGACCTCCGGGGGGGGGCGGGGGCGGAGCCTGACACGGCTGATCAATACAGACTGAATTTACGACCACGGCAGCTTTTAAAATCCCGTGGTTGAATGGGTCGGGTTTACCATGCTGATACGCCTGTTCCCCGCACCCCGCCGAATCCCCATTCTCCCCTCCGTACTCCTGCCGACGCGCACGTATCCATTTCCCACACAACGCGATATATGGTAAATGGTAAATGGACTGCATTTATATAACGCTTTTATCCAAAGCGCTTTACAATTGATGCCTCTCATTCGCCAGAGCAGTTAGAGGTTAGGGGTTAGGTGTCTTGCTCAAGGACACTTCGACATGCCCAGGGCGGGGTTTGAACCGGCAAACCTCCGACTGCCAGACAATCGGTCTTACCTCCTGAGCTATATCGCCCCGTATAGGCGCGTCTTGCCAAACTCTCCACGGGAGCGCAAACTACTGAGAGTGTCACAATGGTCACTGCAGAGGAACAATACCCCGTGATGAACTGAAACATTTCCAGTTCGCCTGAAAAGCTCTCGTGCTGCAGTTCTACCCTGCCCGAAGTGACTTGCGTTCGTCATTCGCCTCACAATATCCACTTTGTGAACGGACAGAACAACCTTTCTGAATGACCCTACGCTTTAAAACACAATCGCGCAACACAGCAGGCTACCGCTGCGATCCTCTCACAGGGCCATCTAACACCCATAACACCGCTCTTTTTTTCGAGTTTCCGCATCAAGGAATTTTTGGAAACGTTATCATCTGACTTATATTTACTTTTTCTTTTTCTATTTTTTTACAATGCGTTTCCTGGTTTCATTTCACTGTTACACTCCATGCTCCATGTGATGGCTCAATCACAGTGCAAACAAACCTGGTGTCAACAGAACTAAGATTGCTGAAATGTTCTGGCCAAGTGAATCCCGTGGCATATCAGAAAGCTCAGTTTTGAACATTTTCAGACAGCTTTGTCACGAGGAGTCAAATGAGTACGGGACCCACTTGAAAAGGCCAACCATCCCAACACGAAAAGCATACAGTCTCCCTGGGAAACGGTCACGTCGAACTATCCGTTCCTTTCAACGGCGATTAAATGAATTAGGGGATCAAAACCAATCCTCAATAACAAAGGCTTCTGGTACCAATTAATTACCATATATGCAAATGTCCACCAGAGGGGCCGGACAGTTTACAAGAACCTGTACAGCTGTGTCCAGTTGATAACGCAATAAACACACAACGGCTTACAAACGTTTTCAAAGAGTTGCGACAGCAGCAAATAAAGGGAGTGGGCTCGTCTGGGATTCAGACAATGAAAGTGGTGTGTAACAGAACCACGCCTGTCAGGCTGGGCCCTTTCTGAGTCCGCAAAAAAAAGGTACACAGCCCTTATCAGGGTTCAGCAGTCAGCCCTGCCTCACACAGCGAGCAGCCCAAAAACCCAGCAGGGAAGGGTAACGGGAGCTACTGGGCAGTCAGTGCAGAGGGGTGAGGGTGTGGGGGGGAGCCGGTGAGTCTTACTTGCAGCCCTGAAAATTGTTATTGATGTGAACAGGGATTTGGATAGGCTACTGTTAGAGGAATTTGTATGAATGGGAGTCATAGGTCATTCTTCAGAGTGTAATCGCCCTGAGCGTACTTTATCACTGTCGGCAAGTTGATTAATGCTGCACTGCTGACATACCGTTTTACTGGAGGTGAGTGAGTCACATCCGTCGCCCTCTCTCTCTTTCTCTCCCCCTCTTCCCCCACCTTCCCTCTCCCAGCACAAACACCACAAAACAACCCGTTCCACACCATGGCCTGGCAGTACTGGCGAACGTGCCACAACATCAAATCAACATGGAGTTTCACGCGCAAACAACAACAGCATCGGGTCACACAGATTTTTAAAAGGGATAGCAGTGTTCTGAGATCTTAAGAGTTGTTGATGGTGGCGAGGGATGATGTCCATCTTCCCCCCGGAGGAGAACACGCCCCATCGCCGAGCGCCACCGAGGGCCAATGGCGTCAGACCGAACGCTTCTCGCTCGCTCGCACTCCCGGCTGCTCGGCTCACCCGAGATGAACCGGTTAATTATATAAAAGTCCATTGTTTGCCGCAGCCTGCATCCAGCAGCCCCAGTCGACCATGAAAGAACTTGGGAAAGTGCTAAAAAAAAAAAAAAACAAACAAAACAAAAAAAAAAAAAAAAAAACACACTCGAGCTGCCTGCGCTGTGGCCTTCCAACTCCTCCAGCAGGGCTGTAAAGAGAGCTGGAGCTTTAAACCGTCCTCAGACTGTCCACGTTCCCCTGCAGGTGCTCATCATCAAAAATCAAAATCCATATTTAAAATAATGACAATTTGCAAATACAAGCGCAGGCAGAATTATTTTTGCAGATCGGTAATAAACAGAACCCTGTATTTTCAATAGGAATGGGCTATTATCATATTATCATCTTATTTATTTAACATGAAGTTATTTATTTATTTTTTTAAATCACACTGTTATTATATTGCAGTTGAAAAGACAGGCAAACCAGTGAAAAAAAAAAATCAAATGCAAAAAAGAAAAATAAATAATTCTAAATTTCCCCCAGATAATTGTTTGGCAGTGTGGAAAATTTGCAAAACAAAACAAAAAAAAAAAAAGGGGGATGTTTGCAAAAATGCTCTGTTAAGCAAACTTTGTTGCAAAGGCGGGGTGGAATTCCAGGCTGCGCCGGGTGCTACAGAAAGAAGAATGGATCTCTGAAGCTTTTGGCAAACATCCATCACTCTCCCCATAAACTGAGGCGCGTTAGGCCCTCCCCACCCCCGCACTCGCAGGATGACAATGTCAGCATATTAAAATTCAGGCTCAGTAACACACCAAAGAGTGCTCCCAATGGCCTGCATCATTAAAAGCATACGGCCCTATTGCTTTAGTAAGAAGAACATTTCAAACCACTGAAAACCCTCCAAATTTGTGAAATAACAACTGGTGTTTATCAGGGCTCTTATTTTAAGGCTCCCAGGACACACTATTACATGCAGGCTATTTATCTGTCTTTGAAGTGACTGTGCGCACATCAAGATCAAAACAGCAATATCAACCTCATTGACACTAGCTGGATATTAATTTAAGAGATGAGCCATTAAGCCATTCATAAGCCATGAAGGTTAAATGGTGTCCTGTTCATTCACAGCAAGCCCTGGTGAGGGCTGGCCTGTTGCCAAGTAGCAGGGGACTTTTAAAATAACACAAGTAAAAACTTCCCAGTAAAAACTGAAAAAGTATTTAAATTTCTTTAAATGCAGCTCTCCTTGAGAGAAAGCTCTTCGGACTCCAAAGCACTTCCCACCCCTGCCCCAGAACACAGGGCAGGGTACACCGCGATCGCGAAGTCCTGCGTCTCGGAACAGAATGTTGCTTTCCGAAGAGATCATGTCGGCAATCTGCTCATCTCAGAAACCAGGAAGAGACGTGCCACTGAACACGGCCATCTCCCACGTGCACAATCTTAAAATCATCACCAGTAGGCCCTTAATTCCTCAGTGCCTATATATAACCTACTGTGCGCCCATTCACAAAAGCACAGTAGCCTAGTTATAGGCTCCATCTCCGTAGGAACTCAGTGATTTTCACTGTGTTGTCATCTCCAGAACATTGTACTGTACTCCTCATGAAGGATGCAGCCTGAAACCCTGATCCTGGACAGCTGCAGGGCATTCTGGTTTTTTGCTGTTACTGAGAACTTAATTCATCAATTAAAGCAATTAATCATACAGAAAACTCATATTGCTTATTTTAATTCAAAAACAAAAACCAGACAAATCTTTGGCTCTCCGGGACTAGCATTACAGACTTTTGCTTTAGATCGCAGGTGTCAGAATCCAACCCATTCTCAAGACTGTAATTGGCTGCAGCTTGAATGAAAGGAAACCACAAAAACCTGCAGACCTATAGGACTAATGTTCAACACCCCTTTCTGAGATGAAAGTAAGTAAATCCAAAGTCAGCACACAGACAGATCATATGATATTCTCCAGTTCCTATTTACTCAAATCTGGCTCTCAAAATGACTCCACAGGGATTTACACACAGCTGGCACCCGCGGTCCATTCTGAAAGCATGAACTCGGACAAAACCACAGCTACTGCAAAACACTCTGCTGTTTGACTTCAAGCTTAATGATTAGTCTTGTAATGATGGAGATTTTCAATCATTTACATTTAACCGTGGTTGAAAAAAATATGGTGCTGAAGCTGTCTGTGGGTTCATACCTATCTGGCGTATCTAGATGTTTAACTAACAAGCACGGAACTGTCCAGACCCACAGCGCAACTCACTTCCGCAGACATATTTTAGCTGGCACCACCTGCGCATGCGTCCTACTAAACGAAGCACCACCTGCGCATGTGTCCCACAAAACGTCCCTCAAAGGTCATCCGTGAGTGAGTGACCACAATTTTCCATGCATAGCCCACGGCAGCAGTTCCTGTGTGCCGTGGGAAAAACAACTGTACAACAGTTTTTCACTGTATTCAGAGTAGCACAAAATTACACCTCTTAGTCTGAAGCCTTTCATAAGCAATGCGACCTGGGAAAACAATGGGCATCACACACAAAACTTTTCTCATTCTTACTTTTGTTCTTAAAAATGTTCCTATGAAAAACCAATATGAGATTCATGACAAATGTACAGAACTTTTGTGCGTATCCCAGGTTCACGAGATGATGAATCCTGACGGTTTGTAAATTTTATGCGCAATCCTGTTCATTCAATTAGCATAATGAAATAGCCATGAACAAATACAGATACGAAAAAAAGATGAATGCCAAAATGTTCTTGGAAACATTCTTGCACCGTTTACAAACACGTGATCGTACACATGTTTCATGAATGAGGCCCAATGTTTTTTCTCTCTCTACTCCTACTCAATGATGAATTACAGAAGAAACAAAACGGTTTCATCAGTTTCCGTTGATGCTCTTTACTGATGGACCTCCTGCCATCTCCACAATAGCCATGGCGAAATATCACCATGACCTTTGTGACACTGTGACTGCGCAGAACCCATTTACTGTGGCACGGTGCACACATTAAAATGCACGAATATCTTCCTGTGTATACTGTAGGCTACCCAGGACTATCAAGAAGCCTCTTCATTCAGTTATGATCAGCAGTGCCAGCTGAACTTTCAAACCACCTGGCGTCATTGTGCTAAATTCGAGGAGCGTGCAGCAACCAATTGAAGCAGCAGTTTTCGCTTATTTAACAATGATAAACAAGAACTACACGTTCAAAGTGATACTGAAACGAGCATATTCCGGTGAGTTTTTAATAATACCTTGTGCGAGGTTGAGTTTAAAAGACCGGAAAATTGCTCCTGAAAGTCTATTCACTTGCCATTACCGCAGAATTGAATCAGGCGATGAACCGATTTAAAAAATCTAGACTTTTACGTGCACTAGCCTACCAGCTGCAATATTACGTTAACTTGAAACCAGTGATGACAATATATGATACAATGACATTCCGCAATCACTGACCATGACAGGTTTTAGTTTCGAATAATTCCGCTGGAATGCAAATCGTATCGACGAAATCTGTTAAGAAGAGCCTGTCAAATTCAAAATAAAGGTACTTTCAGGTGAGCCCTTGGTGTGAAAGTCGAATGCAATCTTTCCACAAATCATGTCAATTTCTACACGATGTAGGCAATTTTACACGGATTTCTGACCAAAGAACTTCGGGGATTCTGCATTGAAACAACATCCCTACTGCATACCGGTGCAGTTAAAGTATAACGAATTCGTCCCTGCTTGTAATAATGAGTAACATTACAATATCTGGAATAATGTCAGCGCTTTACTTTATTCTCAGGGGCTCATGCACCTCATAGTTGAGCTACAAAAAATAGATAAACATTTTCTCACACACGTAACAGATTAGAACACTGCATCCGATCCTAGCCACTGCATATAGAAGAATTACAAAAAAAACATTGTTGATCCGATATAGCGATAGCGACCTCATTTGTCCTCGGAATGAACAGGATAACTGCAGCGATTAACTTTGCAATTCCTGTATTGGATCAGGATGAATCGTGAGGTTTTACAGACTATTATCGAAATAATACCGTTCGGCAGACTTCATTGCCCATAGTAGATGATTTTATTAAAATGCTAGAGGTGCAGGCAACGTTACGGACTGCAGTTTGAATCGTGGGCTTTGATTTGTAGTTTCATATGCATATCCACCAATGGCAAACTGCTAGACCACAGTAACCTTTCATAGCGCAATACTTTGTTTTACTATTGTTTTGGAAGGTCGTAAATATTTTTACACTGTAAACTGGAAGGAAATAGAGGTAACATACTATCTGAATTGGGTAATATCCGTATACCTTCATGGCAGCCTAATATCAAAGACAGTCAAGTTGGCTGGTAAAATACAATGACATATTTTGTGACTGACACTGGCTGAGATGTAGGCTAGTATCAGCGACCAACTAGCAATCATCGCACAAATCAGCCAACCTCCAGGTAACGTAAACAGGCAGTGCGAGATGGCCAGCTGGACATAACTCAGCCTTGCGACAGTGAGGTAGCCTATTGCGTTAGCCAGATAGGTAGCTAACTTAGTAGGCTACGTCAAATGTGATCATTGTAAATGCAGCCTATTTATTGCGACATATGTATGGGGGAAAATTACAATCACGCACATTTTAAAGAGTTGGTACAGCAAGCGAGAAACTAGCCTACTTACCGGCATCATTTTAGCTTCGTACCGCATTTAAACCTATTGCCAATCCCGTTGATTGAGGGAGGATTCGAAGATGTTACAGCTGTTCCTGCGATCCAGAACAAACCGCAGTGGTGACCAGAAGAGTTTTCCTCTGTTCTGTCCGATAGACCGTAGCTTGGTAGCTACCAAACTAATTTAGCCCCGCCTTGTTTAAAAAAAATAGTTCAAGAAATGTAAAAAAAAGCTGATAGAGCTGTCCGTGTAGTTTATATCACGATGCTGCTTCGATTTGGCACCTTTGTCAAGTCGAATTATTCCTTCGTAGAAACTTGTTGCAAAGCGAGGAAACAAAGCCGTTTCATGCGTAAAGTTTCTCCAGTGACGATTAGCTGCTCGCCAGCTAATCATTACAAAATAGTCCACACCTGATGCAAGTTGTCAGCCTTTTGCCTTTCAGCAGGAAAAGCAACATTGCAGTCTAAATACAGCATTCCAAAGTAGGCTAAATAAAAAGTACACCTACAATAATTTATTGTGGAAACTCCACAGTTGTGGTCGCACATATAGCCTACACAGACACCCCGGACAATCCCCAATGTAAATTGCCTGTTGCCCTGCCTGGCGTGATCAACAAATGATAGCCCAGCCCTGATGACGTAGGGGGAGGAAACTCATTCTCCTGGAATTCAGATTCCTCCTCTTTTTGTTCAGGTTGCCCCTACACGTTCCCCTCATACCCAACTAGCCTACACATTATCCAGAAACGCAAAATGAATTCTGCCACACCAAAACCAATCAAACATCGTAATCTGTCCTATTAATGTTCACAGGTACACTATCAATGATATTTTTTTTGTTCAATAATGGAGTGTGAAGTTTACTCCAAACATGAACAATTGCTTTGTTATGGACAGAGAGAAACATTCAATTGTTTAAATAGCGGGCAAGATGCGCCGAACTTAAAAGGAAATGGACTGTCTAAATGCTATGTATTGTTTGTATTACATCCATGAATCGGCTACACTGAATCAAGAAAACAACGAATGAAACCACAAACGACAACATTTTCAATAATGCAACAATATTTTTCTATTTCTTCTATCAGATAAATGTAACCACGATATACTACAAACAATTTTTAAGTTCGGCCGTAATAGCTGCGTAATCACACTATACGGAGATGGCTGGCTACTGTGTGCACATTGTTTCAAATTGACTGGAAGCTGAATGTATGAAAAAGGACACGTATACCAGAATAAAATAATAAACAATTATCGTCAGAAAGAAAATAATTGGCATTTCTTCCGTGTTAATCATTGTTCTGCTTCACCAAACCACAGATGTAAGTTCAGTGTACCCAGTCTGAATTTTATTAAAATACTGCTTATACTCACAGACGTCTAAACAGTAAAATGTTCAGTGTTAAATCAAATCTTACAAAGTAAATTTGGTCCCTATTAGGCTCGTACTCTGTTAGACCTCAATTAACACGGGAGTACAAGTTAATGGTTACAGCCCATATTTCACTCCAGTTAGATTTTGTTAATATTTGTTGACCGTCTGTGGCCAATCTAGTGCTGTTTGACGGCTGTGCATGTCTTAGAGTCCTCTTTGAGGGTGGTGGGTTGCAGTGGGAAAAATTGTAGCTGGCTGCACGGGTTTCAGAAGCTCGTGTTCTGTCTTGCACCCTATAATTTAAGGGCATCATTTTATGATTTGGCTAGTCCCGTAAAGGAAAATAATAGGTCTACTCATAAAGGAAAAATGCATTAAAAAAAAAAAACAGTTCAAATAGGAGAAAGAAGCTAAACACTTATCAGATATCATAAATTAAAAAATCTGTAATCTTCCGTTTGTGTAATGGTTTCTTCTAGGGAAAATGGCACGAATTAACTTTTTGGCATGGATAGACTTCTCTATGAATGAATGAATGAATGAACGAATGAATAAATAAATAAATAAATAAATTTACTGCAGTACATATTTGCCCTGAAGCAATGTTGTGATGGCATGGCAGTGTTGGTCTATTTTAAAAACATTTGTTTTAATTTGACGATGTTTTAATTTTATATTTTTAAACATTATATGTAGAGCTTCGGCAAAACTGTGGTTTTATGGCATTACTGTTTTTAAAAAAAAATAAGTGCAAGTGCTCAACGTCCAGTGGACCGCAGTTTTGAATAGTCCACGAAATACAAAAACTATAAATCCCATAAATCAACTCGATTTCTGAAACTACGACAATCCACGCAAAAGGTTGGATTTGGATAGCCTACTAAGGATACAAGGACAAAACAGACATAAAGTAGTATGGTGTGCAGATTTGAATGCTCGCAATACAATGTGTGCGTGATTGGGATAAGTTTCAGAAGCTGAGTGAGGAAACAATGACAAGGATAGACATTTCTGGAGATATAGATGAAATAAACGATCAGGTTACCCCGGCAATTATGGCAGCAGATGGAGCTATACCCATTTGATTTTACACAGATTTATACAGATGGTACTAAACAACCTGAGACAGGAGTGACAGGATTTGGGGTGGCAATACCAGCAAAAGGAATTGGAATCAACAGAAGAACATCCAATAAGTTAGGGGTTTACACAGTGGAGATGTTGGCAGTGTTGGTTGCACTACGATGGGTGGAAAAAACTAGACAAGATAAGGTGCTGATATGCTCAGATTCATCCTCAGCCCTAGCAAGTTTAAGGTCTTTCCATTCAAACAGCCGTCAAGATGTTCTATGTGAAATCCTTCAGTCAGTCACAAGAATAGCAAATCAGGGAGGTCGGGTAAATTTTTTGTGGGTTCCAGCGCATGTAGGGGTGAAGGGGAATGAAAGGGTGGATGAATTGGCAAAGAGGGCTTTAAAGAAAGGAAATATAGAAATGCAAATCAGTATCAGTATAGCAGAGGTTAAATGTGTAATCTGGGGAAAAAAAACAATCAAATGTGGCAAGAAAGGTGGGTCAGAGAGGGGAAAGGGAGGCATCTATATCAAATCCAAAAGAGTGTCAAAGTTACTAGGTTAGGTAGTGGAAACAGGAGAGAGGAAACTGTGTTGACAAGGTTGAGGTTGGGGCACTGTGCACTAAGCAAAACACTGAAAATGGTAGGGAAACACCAGACAGGCTTGTGTGAGGGATGTCAGGAAGTGGAGTCAGTGGAGCACATAGTTCTGAGCTGTATGAAGTATGGGACACAGAGAGAGATGATGAGGAATAATCTGAGGGAATTAGGGGTGCATGAATTCACATTAAAAGGTTTACTGAGCATGGGTGAGAGAGCACAGGTCAGGGTACTGTTAGCCTTCTTAAGAGATACAGGGTTTTTTAAAATAGGATATGATGGATAAGCAGGTATAGGGTGCTAGGGTGGCTGACATGAATAGGGATTTTATAGTAGGACTAGGTGTAAAGCATGGAGAATGAAATATAATTTAGGGTGAAGGGATTCAGAGTGTAAGGCTAATGTCTGAGCCACACTCCGGAGCAGAAGGTGGCGGTAATGCACCAAAGCTGGATTCTAACCTCCGTATAACAAGGAGAAGAAGAAGAAGATTTCTGAAACGAAACACTCATGCGCAGTTCGTCTCCACGGCCTAGCACGTTGCGTGTATGTACATGGTGTGAGGTCTTGGTACGCGTACAGACTTTCTGCAGGTGTCTGGCACTATACTGTATATTGCGCAATTTATTTATTTCCGATCTTCCAGTGCTTCTAAACAAGGGGGAGCGTTATGGCGGAACCGGTAGCCGCGATGTGCGATCAGCTAATTAAAGCTGTGAATGTGATGATGGACGCAGAATCTAGCCAACGATACCGCCTGGAGGCCCTGAAGGTAACTAACGATAGCGAAATAGATGCGTAGCGAGCAACATGGTGTGTTTTTACATGTTGGTAGTAGATAGCTACCTGGATATTACATTTTGAGCCCATGTTTGCTTGAGCCGGACTAAGCAATAGAACAAATTTAAAAACTATTACTTAAACTCGTGACGTTTTTAGCCAGTTTGCTTAGCGATAAACTAGCTGGGTAGTTAGCTTGCTGCAAAGTTCATTCATTCCCTAACTCACTTGCTTGGAAGATGGCTAGCTATGTCCGCAAGCGAATACTAAGTTACTAGCCAGAATATCAGAATATCATTTTGTTTGCAGCGAGAATAGCAGTTTAGTTGATTTGATTTGTTTCGTTTGGTATCTTGAATGTATAGCTTGCTAGCTATCGACTTAATTAGTAGATGACATATGCAGACTAGTCTTATTTTGATAATTTGGTGGAAACTGGTGAATGCTTTGTGATCAGGTGACGTTATGTGTGTGCATTTTCAATAGTAAAATTAGCATAGATAAATAGTTTCAATTTCCCTAGAGAGGCTCATATTTATGGTGTCATAATAAAAGCTCCGTGTTATTTGCCCTGCTAACTACTAGAAAGTGACTGAACTAGTTAGATGCAGCAAACTGCGGTAACTTGCTTGCTCGTTGACAGCTTGGTAGGAAGCCATTTAGATGCAACAGTTCCCAAACGTAAAACCGACAGTATGGCACTGTGTTGCTGGACTTTTTGGACTTGTGAGCAAGATGATCGTGTATGCTTATGATCACTGTACAATTGATTTGATAACCTTTGTCTGTTATAAGTACGAAGTAGCACCATAACACTTCTAATACACTAGATTGGTCAAACTGTAGCCACTGAGCGGTTGTCAATGCTATGTGCTTTGCTTGTGGAATAAATGCCTGGTCCATGGAAGATCTCTGCTATATGCACATTTGTCCAACAATGTTAAAGTATGCATCCTCACATGCCCCTCCGTTGCCCTTTGTAGTTCTGTGAGGAGTTCAAAGAGAAATGCCCGTTTTGTGTTCCCTGTGGTCTGCAACTGGCAGATAAAGCACAATCGCCAGTCGTCCGACACTTCGGCTTACAAATATTGGAACATGTTATCAAGTAAGTCAAACTCTCTCTTTCTGTCAGTAGTATTACTGTTCTATAGTGATAAAAATTTCCCCCCCATTTTCTTTGGAACAGGTTTATCTAAGATACAGGTGTCCTCTAAATGGAACCATTTATTTGCCATTAAATTCCACAGTTTAAGGGAATGCCGCTTCCACAATGTGCTCTCATCAGTAACTCACAAACCTTTGTATTGAAATGTTAGGTTTCGGTGGAACAACATGCCACCTCAAGAGAAGGTCCAGTTAAAAAACTGTGCAATGGGGCTGCTGTCAAACGTAAGTCAAAAGGCTTACAGTGTCAATATACATGTGATTCAACAACGTGCAGTCCTTAAAAGTGTTCCTGGTCACCTTGCCCACCTTTTTTTTTGTTTTGCTGTTGAACTGCAGGGCACGCACCCCATCATGGAGGAGGAGAGCCACATAAAAGACGTCCTCTCGCGCATCATCGTGGAGATGATCAAGAGGGAGTGGCCTCAGCACTGGCCCGACATGCTGACCGAACTGGAGGCCCTCACCAGTTTGGGGGTTTGTTCTCCTGTGCACTGATTAGCTCCTGTTCTGGGACAGCGCAGAAACTGTTCCCTTATTTATTATGTTTTTTTTGGGGTGCCCCTCTGCATCACTCAGTCTCTCTGGGGGGGGGGGGGGAAGGTGGTGAAGAAGAGCCTCAGCATGTGCTGCATTTCACACACACTCAGCCGTGTAAACACAGGGGTGTTGAGCTGAGTTCCCAGGGGGCTGCAGTCTCTGGGGGTTTTTGTGGTTTCCTTACAAACAGCTGGCAGTTCAGGCCTGGATAACAAGGTGTGTGTGTGGATTTTTTAGCCAATCGATGACTTGAATGAACCGCTGGTGCTGAAAACACCCCAAATACCAGCAGACCCTCCTGGACTGGAGTTTGACACCTGTGACTGAATTGGTCAATTAAAGCGGCTGATAACGTGGGCTAATGGCCTGACCTGGTTTTTTGGGTCTGATGCTGTTATGGAGATTCTGGGGTGATGGCAAAAACCAGAAGAACCTGCAGCTCTCCATGGCCAAGTTGTCCAAACTCTGAGTTACTGTGTAGATAATCATTGGGCTGGGATGTGGTTTATTTAACTAGTCCGAAAAGTTTTTGCGCCATTTTCATGAAAGGGTGCATTCCAGAAAAGCTGGTATTTGAGCCCCAGAGACAAAAATAAAAAACGAATTTGCCCATCCTCCAGGAGGCGCAGACGGAGCTGGTGATGCTGATCCTCCTGCGGCTGGCCGAGGACGTGGTGACCTTCCAGACGCTGCCCTCGCAGCGGCGCAAGGACATCCAGCAGACCCTCACCCAGAACATGGAGAGCATCTTCAGCTTCCTGCTCACCATCCTGCAGCGCAACGTGGACGAGTACCGCCGGCTGGTCAGACCCCCCCCCCCCGCCCTGCAGTCCCACCTCAGTCCTGTTAACGAGTCCTGGGAGATTAGTGATGTTCAGTCCCCCGGGCTCAGAGAATGTAGAGATGGATCTTAATGTTAAATGTGTGCTGCCCCGTCGTGATACTTGGAAGTGGCGTTAAGATGTCTAAATCGTAGCAGTGGCCCCAGGGTTTGGTTTAAAGAATGCTAGCTGGGTGTGTCTTTAGCTGCTCTGCCATACGAACACTATGGATAGTGCCACCTCTTTTTTGTTTAATTATACATTCTGATATTTGCACATTTAAATGGTGCTTTTGATCATGAGCTAACATTGAAATGGTAGATTTGTTTTATTCACGTCTGTTCAAAAATGACTGCCAACTGTGAGAATTGTTTACTTGTTGATTCCTGATTGCTTACTACTTTTGTATTTTAAGCTGATTTTTACAAATTGCAAAACTTTATTTTCCAGAAACGAGTTCCAAGTCAAGAATTGAAGGTAAGCTTTGAGTATGGAAAGGACTGAAGCAGTTATGATTTGATGAGTCTTTGTTTTTTTGGTGAAACCAACTGTCACTTGCTTTGTGTCATAGCAAACTATACATGATCTCCACTTGGTCTCATGGAGCAGCAATGGCAGCTTTTGACCCTCCAGCCAAAATGACTGCACTGCATTTTGCTTGTGTTTATCACCATCTCCTGCCCTGCCCCCCCCCCCCTTTTCTGTCTGGCTCAGGCTAAGGCACACTGTCGGGTGGGCATGGCCACACTCAACACCCTGGCGGGCTACATTGATTGGGTGGCCCTGGTCCACATCACCCACGAGAACTGCCGCCTGCTGGAGATGTTATGCCTGTTGCTAGGGGAACCGGAGCTGCAGCTGGAGGCAGCCGAATGCCTGCTCATCGCCGTCAGCAGGAAGGTGAGCTTCTATCTGTGTGAGCGTCAGTGACGTCTGTCCATCGGTCTGTGTGAGCGTCAGTGTTGGGCACGTCTGTGTGAGCGTCAGTGACGTCTGTCCATCGGTCTGTGTGAGCGTCAGTGTTGGTGGCGTCTGTCCATCGGTCTGTGTGAGCTTCAGTGTTGGTGAAGTCTGTCCATCGTTCTGTGTGAGTGTCAGTGTTGGTGAAGTGTGTGTGAGCGTCAGTGTTGGTGACATCTGTCTGTGTGAGCATCAGTGTTGGTGACGTCTGTTTATCGGTCTGTGTGAGCTTCAGTGTTGGTGAAGTCTGTCCATCGGTCTGTGTGAGCGTCAGTGTTGGTGAAGTCTGTCTGTCGGTCTGTGAGTGTCAGTGTTGGTGAAGTGTGTGTAAGCGTCAGTGTTGGTGAAGTGTGTGTGAGTGTCAGTGTTGGGGACATCTGTCTGTGTGAGTGTCAGTGTTGGGGACATTGGTCTGTGTGAGCGTCAATGATGCTGACGTCTGTCCATCGGTCTGTGTGACTCCGCAGGGTAGACTGGAGGACAGGAAGCCTCTTATGCTGCTGTTTGACGATGTGGCCATGCACTACATTCTGTCCGCCGTGCAGTGAGTACCAAACGTTCCTCTAGCGTTTAACCAGACGTTCCCTGAACGTTCCGCCTTGTTCGTCCTCACTTTGTAAACGCCGTTAATCTTTGAACCATAATTGAAAGAATAATCGCCTGCTGGCTGGTTGCATTTTGAGTTGGGGGCACATTTTAATCGGTGAGGTCATCCCCTTCATGTTCAATGTTGGGCGAGAGGGTTTGAGTGTTTTAGAGGACCAGCAGCACTGTGAGCTTGTTGGTGCTGCGTGGCCGAGGTGTGGCTTCTCCTGCTGTGGTGTCAGTCATCGCTCTTGTCTCTGGCTCCAGGTCAGCAGATGGGGCTGCAGTCTCTGGCTCACAGTAAGAACAGTTTTTGTTTTTTTTTTGTTCCCCGAGTTCCTCTCTGTTTGACGCCCAGATCGCTTTGAAAAGTGCACCAGATTATATGACGTTTCTCTCAGTTAAAATCTTCCGTCTCCCCTTTTGGTTTCACTATGATCTCTTGGTGAAGGTGACAGTCCTGTTTTTAGTAGGCAAAAGCATTGACTGGCACTTGTGTGGGCGTGCTCGCTTTGTGGTTTGGCTTTGGTCTGAATGAATCAGCCCAACTACCGACCCAGTCAGTCAGTGTAACTTCTGTCTGAGTCTTCATCTGATCCAATCAGTCTGTGCCCCCTGTGTTCTATTGATCCTGTCAGTCAGTGTAACTTCTGTTTGTGTCTGTGTCACTCATCCAGTCAGCCAGTCCCCCCCCTCTGTCTCAGATCTAGTCAGTCAGTGTCCCCTGTATGTGTGACTGTTTTACTGATCCAGTCAGTCAGTGTTCCTCCTGTCTGAGTCGGTCAGTACTCCTTGTGTGTGTGGCCCAGGTCAGGGGAGATACCGGGGGTGGTGGAGAGGGACTACACCTTCCTGAAGAGGCTGTGCCAAGTGCTGTGTGCCTTAGGCACTCAGCTCTGCTTCCTGGTGGTGAGTAAACCTGCCCCCCGTTCATCTGGTGTGTACCATGTCTTACATTCAGCCGCATGCTTGTGGCCAAGGCTTCAACTTTACGGAATAATGTCTCTCTACAGGGCTCCAATGTTGAGGTGGAAGTCCCTGCCAACCTCAACAAGTACTTGGAAGCATTCTTGGCCTTCACCACCCACTCCAGCCAGGTAACCCCGCCCATCTCATGGTTTTCCCTGGAGCCTACAGCTCCAGCACCCCATCTTCTCTTTAAACCTTTTTCATCCTTCATGCCATCTCAGTAAAATCTGTATAACGTACACTCCTGTCTCAGTCTTAATTCCCTTTGTGAACGAGAACATTCGTAATTGCAACTGTCACTTTATGACCCTCTTTGGTCTGTTGTGTGGTTTGCTATACCTTGTTGTGTTCTCTATTTAGTGTATGTAGTGTATTGATACTATTCAGTTTTGGCCCTTTGATTGTGGTCTGATTCGACTCCTCTGTTAGTTTTTAAGGTCTTCCACCCAGATAACGTGGGGCACCTTGTTCAGACATGAGGTCTTGTCGAAGGACCCAGTCATTGTGAAGATGACCGTCAGGTACTTGAAGGCCACTGTGAACAACCTGGTGAAGGTATCGTCACGTTCCATTTTGCTAACGCTCACATAGCTGAACACGCGTAGCTGCACTCTCTCAGCGCTCACCTTCCTCTTCCTCTTCATCACAGACTGGGTTCCCATCCAAAAATGACAGCCCAAGCTGTGAGTACTCGCGTGTGGACTTCGACAACAACGAAGACTTCAACTCCTTCTTCAACAGTGAGTGTTTTCTCTCAAGAGTGTGAGACTTCAGCATTGCACTACTCTATAATACTGAAATTCTTATCGCAGTGTCCCACCTGGGAATCACACCTGCAAGTCTGGTACCCTAATCTCTGCGCCGTGCCTCCTGGTGTCTCCAGGTTTCCGGGCCCAGCAGGGGGAGGTGGTCCGCAGCGCCTGCAAGATCGTCCCGCTGGAGGCCTTCCAGATCGCGGGGGAGGGGCTGCAGTTCCAAATCGCCGCGCCCATCGACGTGGGCACCACTGTGTGTGAGTACTGCACTCTGCAATGCTGCGCTGTTCTGGCCGTGGAAACAGGCGGGGAGGTGTTGGCAGCGATGAAGCCGAACGTTCAGAATACCTGACTGGGAAGAGCCATTTCATTGGTGTGTACTTCTTTTTACCATCTGTGGTTCGTTTGCCGCTATTTGTAAAGTTAATTGGTTAAATTCAGTATGAATTTAATCGTCAAGGGTAATTAAGTTCTAAGCATTACTCTTAATTTTTTTATTCACGCATGCACGCGGTTTCCTTTTTAAAGCTAATGGTTTGATAAATGTTTTGGAAAAGTTTAGGCCGGTGTGACGTGTTTGTAAGAAATTAAAATTTCACTTTATTATTTTTTTAAAACATCACAATTCTGCCGCCCTGGCCTTCGTTAGAAAGAGGTCTGCGTGTGAAAGATCAGACGGAAGAGGACGGGTGAAATTTGCGATTCGTTTCTGAAGCGAGGCATTCTGAAAGGGTGGCTGCAGAGCCACATCAGAGGGGGGGGGCGGTCACCGTAGCAACAGCCGTGCCGCTGCGGTTACCTCCGGGCCTTCATGGCTGTCTGCTCTTGCGGCTGCGGTTGGTTTCACAGTCGCAGGTTGACGATGCGTGCGGGTGGGCGGGGGTGGGGGGTGTCCCTGTGGGTTAACAGAGGCACTTCTCGGAGCAGCGGGCGGGGTTCCCCTACCCACGCCGTGGCCAGGAATTTGCATTTGATCACTTCCGCCACAAGCCCAGATCACCAGCGTGGCCTGGAACAGTGTAGTTTCACTGTTTCACTGTAACCCCCCTCTGTAACCACCTCTTTCTCTGTACCCTTCTCTCCATACCCCCCTCTCTGTGTACCCCCCTCTCTCTCTCTGTACCCCTCTCTTTCCATTCCCCCCTCTGTACCCCCTTTCTCTCTCCATACCCCCCTCTCTCTCTCTCCATTCCCCTCTCTCTGTGTACCCCCTCTCTCTCTCTCCATACCCCTCTCTCTGTACCCCCTCTCTCTCTCCATATCCCTCTCTCTCTCTGTACCCCTCTCTTTCCATTCCCCTCTCTGTACCCCCTTTCTCTCTCCATACCCATCTCTCTCTGTACCCCTTGTCTTTCTCCATACCCCTCTCTCTCTCTCTTCCCCCCTCACTCTCTGTACCCCTCTCTCTCTTTCTCTCTCTCCATACCCCCCCCTTCGTACCCCCCTCTCTGTACCCCGCTCTCTCTTTCCCTCTGCGTACCCCTCTCTCCCCCTGTCTCTCTCTCTCTTTCTCTCTCTCTGTCTCTGTTCCCCCGTCTGTCCCGCAGCTAAGACGGCAGAGGGCCTGTGTTCGGTCCTTTCCCCGTCCGCGGTGCAGTGGGACGCCATGACCTTCTTCACCGAAAGCGTGGTGGGACAGCTCTTCAAGACCCTGGACAAGGAGGTGCGCACATCTCCCAGTAGCCCTTGCGTTCCTGCCTCTCTGGGGGGAGGGGCCGTATCAATGTCCACATTTCATTGGTCCAGTCATTTATATGATTTCTCATTTCTGCTAAGCTCATGAAAGACAGTTCCAGGCAGGCTCTTGTGTCCCTGATTGAAACCTCTTTCTCTGGTCTTATCTGTTATCAAACACCTGTTTTGCTGTGTATAGGTGATCAGGTCACTGATTTAGGATAAGAGGTAGAAATTAAAATCTGAAATGGATATGGCCCTCGGAGGACAGTATCCTGCATCTCTATTCCACACACTATAAGTATAAAGAACATTAACAAGTTTAATTCAATTTAAGTTTAGTTGCATTTAACAGTTTAATTAATTTTTTTATCAGTGTGCCATAAATTGTTTAGCTTTTTTTCTGCTCCAGCATTTGTAGTCTAATTGAAAGTGAGCAGCGTTAAGATGGTTGACAGGCGACGGTAACCATCTTGTTTTCCCGTGTGCAGAAGCTTCCTATCGAGCAGGGCATCGAGCTCCTGCAGGCCGTGCTCAACTACAACACGCGGGACCCCCTCATCCTGTCCTGCGTCCTCACCAACGTCTCCTCCCTCTTCCCCTTCGTCACGCACCGGCCGGAATACCTGCCCCAGGTGCTCTACAAGGTGAGCAGGGGCCTGCGGCAGGGCGGGGTACGGGGGGGGGGGTCACTGTTTCGGGTTCTCTTTCTGTCCTGACCTCTGTGCTGACAGGTGGGGGTTCCTGAACTCTCCCCCGCACGGAGGCCCATGTTTGTCTCTGGATTTCGTGTCGACTCCTGCGTGTTATCATTTAATCAACCCAGTCATTTGCGCTGGTCTGCGAGTGAACCAGGAAGGACGTATGCAGATAATTCGCTGATTGAGCCAGGAAAATTGGAAGCACTAAAAAAATAAGAACAATGTAGATAATATACTCTGGATAAGAGTATCTACTTAATGCTTGTAATGTAATGTCCATTTTCTCCATTTTCAGCTCTTCGGCTCCATCACGTTTGAAGTGGTAGAAGAGAGCAAGGTAAGAGTCAATGCTCTCGCTTATTTATATTAATCATTGGTTGAGGCTAGAATGTTATATGGTCATTGGCCCTGGCTCAAAGGGACGCTTCTCTAAGCTGTGCTGTGATTGGGTGTTTGGCAGGCCCCCAGGACTCGCTCTGTGAAGAACGTGAGAAGACACGCCTGCTCTTCCATCATCAAGATGTGCAGAGACTACCCACAGTTCATCCTGGTGGGTGGCGAGGCTGTGGAGTATGGGGGGTGGGGGTGATTCTGAGGTTCTGCCTTCCCTAAATCGTGGGATACATTCTTTAGCTTGGAATAGCAAAGATAAGGGGCTCCCCGCCCCTTTTCTGAATAACCAACACTCTTCCAGGTTTGTGAGGTTTAACGGTGAGCTACACCTCCGGGTTTGTGAGGGTGAACAGTGGGAGTAAGCAGCTCTGTGTCTGTGTGTCCCCCCCCCAGCCCTGCTTCGACATGCTCTACACCCACGTGAAGGGTCTGTTCTCCAACGAGCTGCTGCTGACGCAGATGGAGAAGTGTGCCCTGATGGAGGCCCTGGTGCTCATCAGTAACCAGTTTAAGGACTACGCCAAGCAGCAGGCCTTCCTGGAGGAGCTCATGGCCCCTGTGTCCTTGCGCTGGCAGTCCGAGGAGACCACCCGGTATGTCCACGTCCCTGCCCCGCCCCGCCCAGCCATGCCCTGCCCAGCCCAGCCCCTCCCCGCCCCACCCAGCCCCGCCCCACACACTTGCATCCCTGTCTGTTTGTGGCTTGAACGGTAGTAATGAGGAACTTCTTCTCTAAACCAGGAACTTGTTGACACACCATACAGCTTTTCTAGGTATGAAATATAATGAAGTATTTTCACACACACATACATTTTGGTTAATGCAAAACCAAAAAAAAACAAAAAAAAAACAACTATATCGGGGCAAAACACTGCATAGGTTGATGGACTGAATTTGGAAATTTCCTGTTGAGGGCAGTATCAGTATCAGTGTACACTTAAATTGAAAAACATGAGGCTTTTCCTCCATGGCTTTGTGGTCCTGTACTGTTCTGTGGCTCGCTGACCGCTGCCATTCCGCTTCCCAGCGTGCTTTGGGACCCAGCGCAGTTCCTGGGCTTCGTGGGGGCCGACCAAACGAACATCGACCCCATCGCAGAGGACATGACCGGGATCAGCAGGTCAAGGGTGAGTCCCCACCCCTACCTCCACCCCCGTGAGCGTGGCGGAATCCGGCGGGGGTTTGGAGGCTGGCGGTCGGTCACTCGGTGATCTAATCCAGGGGTGTCCTCGCCTGCTCCGGGGGGGGACCCCCAATCTGTCAGCGTTCTTTTCCACCTGAGCCAGATTGCTACAGTAGAAGCTCACAGTTACTGACTGACCAAAACATGGATGTCAGTGCCCCGCTGTGCCGTTTCTGTACTTTGTGTTTGTACTTCGTACTTCACTGCAGTTGGAGCCGCAGGAAGTGTGCGCACATGTGTAGCTGACAGCAGTACTGCTCAGACTTCCGCCATTGCTCACATGACCAGACCGGTCCTCATCTCTGCTTGGTGTCTGTGTGCATGCGTGTGTGCCCTCCCTGTCAGAATCGACCCCTTTAAAAGCAGCTCTCTCCTTTTTTTTTCATATCCTTTTTTAAAATCCTTTTTTTAAATTTTATTTTAATTTAATCCCCCACTCCTCCTCCCCCCCCCTTCCCCTTCCTCCTGACCCCCCTCCTCTCCTCCCTCCCCCTCCCACCTGACCCCCCCTCCTTTCCTCCCCCTCCCTCCCCCCCCCCCTCTCTGCTGTAGATCAGCTTTTGTGTGTACACCATTCTGGGGGTAGTGAAGCGGGCTCGCTGGCCTGCTGATCTGGAGGAAGCCGCGGCCGGAGGATTTGTGGTGGGGCACACCCCCGCCGGCGCCCCCATCTTCCGTAACCCCTGCACCACCCAGGTCCTCGCCCTGCTGCCCAACCTGCTGGCCCTCATCAGGTGGGTGGAGGCGGACGCCCTGTCGGGACGCGGGCCCGGTGCTGCCCCCTGCTGGTCAGAGCGGGGGGCTCCGCACCAGAGCTCAGCCACACTCCCTACTCCCCAAAGTAGGAGGAGGAGGAGGAGAGGGGAGGGGCCACTGCCTTTCGGGCTCCTTGGACCGCCCCTCTCATTCCATCCAATGAGAGGGCGCGAGCTCTGGGGAGCTTTCACCGTAGCAACTGTGAAGGCTGTACCACCTGTCATTGGTGAGCCAATGGGAGTTTGTACTTGCCAGACTAGGGGGTAACCAAAACATCACACCTGCTGTCTTTTGTTTCTCTCTCTCTCTCAGTCTCTGTCTCTCTCTCTCTCTCTCTCTGTCCCTCCTTTTTTAAGTTTCTTTATAGCTTTGATATGTCAGCTCTCCTCTTTTTTTATTTTGTTCTGTTTTTAACAGCCTTCTTCTGGTTGAATGGTTTTGCGCTCGTTGCTAACAGTAACTCAGCCTACCAGCCAGTGCCTGTCCGAGTTTCGTCTTCTGGCTCCTCGTCCTGCATTTTTTACAATCAGGCTTTCCAATCACTCACTCTGGCTACAGGGGGAGTACGGTTGTTTAATGTGAGAGTGTTGGAGGTTTAGTAGGAGGGTCTTCACCGGTGGCTCAAACCCTGTTTGCTTTCTAATTGCAATAACGGAGTAGTTTGCCCATTGCTGGTTGCAGGTACGTATTAAAGTAATAATTTGTGACCCTGATTCAACCTGAAAATTATGACTCAATCATCAATTCATCTTGCCGATACAGTAAATCTACGGACTACTTGCATTCGGTTTGAAAAGTAACAAAGCATGTGGCCAAATGTTAATACTGAAGAGACATTTTAAATTTTTGTTGTTCATTGTTTTCTGGCTATTTACTTCATAAGCGTACTACATAAATTGTTGTAATAACGTCATTTGCAGAGAGCTTTGTTTGCATGGAGGGCGTTGGGTGGGTGGACCATTTGGCAAAAAGTTGGTTGCCGGAAAAAAATATTCAGAGAACTGGTGGTTTAGAGGATTTAATTTCCTTTTCTTACGAACCTAAACCATGCGTACGCCACTCTGACATGCACATTTCAGTGATTCACAGATGCACTTAACCCCAGTGACTTGTACATCTAACTGTTTTTTTTACATGCAGTTCAGCTGTGTATTTTACTGAAGAAATTTAGCTTAAGTAACTTTGCTCATGGGTACGAGGGCTGTGCCCCTCCTGGGACTCAAACCTGCCGCCTTGGAAGTCCAGGTCCCTAACCGCTACACTGCCGTGTCGCTCTACGATGTCTTGTCTGTTTCTAGGACCCATAACAACCTCTTCCTGCCAGAGAACATGGCCCGGCTGAGCGACACCTTCACCAGGGCCTACGAGGTCATGGACGTGGAGAAGAACCTGGTGCTAGGTAAGGGAGAACCCGTGGGTTCTACTGCTGATTTTGCAGATTTTAGTGTTCTTTACAGTCACAGAACCAGGTTGACCATAGAATGCTGTGAGCTTGACCAGGTTGTCTAAAGTGTTGTATAATGTGCTTTGACGAGAGATGTCCACCGAACTTCCAGGGATGCGCTTCTTGGGTCAAGCCAACTCTGTCACTGACCTCTAGCATAATACTGGCAGACACCAGTTAGAACCAGTTAGGAAACCAGTCTCACAAACTGGTTAACGTTTTCTTCCAGATGGTCTAGAGATATATCTGGTGAGGTTCTCTGCATAATTCCTCCTACTGGATAACCTGCAGATGAAGTTCTGTTGCAAACGCTTAACCCCTGGTTGTTCTGCAGGGCTCCCCCAGCCAGTGCTGGATATCTACGACTCCCCCGTGTACAAGACCACCCTGGAGCGCATGCAGGGCTTTTTCTGCACCCTCTACGACAACTGGTGAGAGACTGCCTCTGCTCCTCCTCCCTTTCCCGCTCTTTCTCCGTCTCCCTCCCCTTCTATCCCTCCATCATTCCTGCTCAAGCTTTTCGCCTCTTATCTGTTCCTCCTCTCCATGTCTCGGTCTCTCTTCAAATGCCTTCATTTCTGGATTAACAACGATCCATCTTTCTTTCTCTTTTTCTGTCTCTCACAGTCTCCCTCCCCCTTTTCTCTGTCTCTTTATCTCTCTCACTCTCTCTCTCTCCTTCCTTCTCTCACTTCTTCTCATTTTTGCCTCCTCTCTCTTCCTCTCTCTCACAGCTTCCATATCCTTGGCAATGCTGGCCCCTCCCTACAGCAGGACTTTTACACCATTGAGGGCCTGGCAGAGAAGATCGTAAACTCCGCCCTGGTCAACCTGGACAACGTCCCCGACCACCGCCTGCGGCCCTTGCTCCATATCCTTCCCACCATGATGTCATTTCCTGTTTAGGAAAGTGCAGTTTGGTGGTGCTGCAGTAACGTTCAGTTGTGTATTGAGGCTAACATATGGCCTTGTGAATTCGTGGATTGGAGGATTTATAAGCATAAAATTCGGGGATGGAGCCTTGACTAAAGCACCATGGTTACTGGACACCCCTGTGTCCATTTGATTAACTGCGGTTCACTGAGCGTTCTGTTTGTGAGTCATCTTCCGGTGTTACAGCCGTAGTGGTGCGGTTTCCTTAACGTAGCCGCGCTCACGGGTCTTCATCAAGCAGCTGGTGGTGTCCTGCCCTCAGGAGTATTACGAGGGCCTGCTCTGTCCGCTGCTCGGACCGCTCTTCGCCTACATGCTCCAGGTGAGGCGTCCTGAAGCTACCACAAGCTTTGACTTAACACCCGGGCCAGCCAGGTTGAACGGCACTGTGGGATACTCCACCTGGCCGGGGAGGGGGTCATGGGTTTGAATCCAGGGCGGGATTTCTCTTTTCCTACCCTTAAGCGAAAAAAAGTGCTCTTGGGTTTGAGTAATGTGCATTGTGAGTCAAAACAGGATTATCATAGCGGGCTAGCCTCTGCTGTAAGATCACTGATTTACAAGAGCTAGTGAGGTCTTCAGATGTTGTGCATTAGAAATACTACAAGAGCAGTGGATATTGATACAGTGCAGATGGCTAATGTGCGTTTTATTATGAGCTTTATGTTAATCTGATGTCTTTCTGTTAATAGTAAAGATGTTGAGGGCGGAACCCTGAACGAGCACATCCACTGAATGAACTGATGCAGTAACACCATTATTAGGATTGGGATGGAAAACGAGAGTAAAGCTCCCTCTAATGGGATTGATTTTGGTGGCCCTTATGTGGGTTCAAGGTCGGCATAATTAGGCAGAATTTAGTGCTTTAAGGATGTTGCCTGTGACTCGGTGGCTTTTGAGTGCTGTTAGCGCCCGGTCTGTTGCTCATAGAACCCATGTGGACACGCTGTTAGCGGGCGTGTTAAATGAATGTAATGTGCATAACACTATAACTGTGATGTGCTGTAATGGTGCTTTCCCTCTCTTCTGCAGAGGCTGAGTCAGAGGTGGCAGTTCATTAACCAGAAAGGCATTCTGTGGTAAGGGCTCCTTCGCCGCTGTTCTCTCCTCTGCTTACCGGCTGCACGTGTGGAGATGTAGCAGTGGTGTGGGCTGTAGAGAGTGTGTGTGTGTGTGTGTGTGTGGAGATGTAGCAGTGGTGTGGGCTGTAGAGAGAGTGTGCGTGTGTGTGTGTGTGGAGATGTAGCAGTGGAGTGAGCTATTGTATGTGTGTAGCAGTGTGTTTGTGTGTGTGAGAGAGTACTGGCTCATTATAGTCTCTCTCTGTCTCTCTCTCTCTCTCGCTCTCTGCCAGCAGCTCAGATGATGACGAGGTCTGTGAGGAGAAGCAGGTGACCCAGGAGATGCTGGAGGAGCAGCTGGTGCGACTGGTGACCCGGGAGGTGATGGACCTCATCTGTACGTCCCGCCCACCAGCAAACCCCGCCCCCCCCACCACATTTACAAAACTACTCACCCCAGTGTCCACTGCCAAACCCCTCCACCACATTTACAGAACAACTCACCCCAGTGTCCAACAAGAAGCTTCCCTCACCACATTTACAAAACAACTCACCCCAGTGTCCACCGACAAACACCTCCACCATGGACTTTTTGGACAGTGGATTGAGTGGGGCCATGCGCTGTGTTAAAGTGAAGGAACATCAGTGCCAGATGTTTGCCCTCCTCTCTTGCAGCTGTGACCTGCATATTGAAAAAGGCTCCCGAACCTGCGGGAAATAAAGAAGACGTGGATGGTGAGCATTCCTTCTGTACGCCACAAACCCTGTCTCAAATGGGGGGGGGGGGGCACACAGTCAAAGTAACCCAACAGCAAACATATTGCACTACATAGCTTATACTCAAGCCCCTTACTGTTTCCATGGTGGTTCTAATTGTGGACTTTCCTGTGTGAGTCTGTTCTGAATGTGTGGTTTCCATAGTAGTTCTGAATGTGTCGTTTCCATGGTTGTTGTGATTGTGGACTTTCCTGTGGGAGTCTGTTCTGTGGTGGTTCTGAGTGTGTCGTTTCCATGGTGGTTCTGAATGTGACCCGTTCCACTGGTTCGCTTCCAGAGGAGGAGATGATGGCGACTGACTCATCGCAGGCCACCCAAGGGACGCCCACCTACCCCACCGACGAGCTGACCGAGCTGGGGAAGTGCCTACTGCAGCACGAGGTGTCAATCTGTCTGCCTGTTTGTGTCTGTCTGTCTGTCTGCCTGTTTGTCTGTCTGTGTCTATCATTTTCTCTGCTCCTTTGATGAACTGTTGCTCTTTTTTTCAGTCACTTTATATTTAAATAGAATAGTTCTTAAATGCTGATGCTTAGATAGTTCAAGGAAGATGATTGACGTGTGTGTGTGTGTGTGTGCATTTGATCCCCACAAGGACATCTACATGACTCTGCTGACCTTATCCTTCAACTCGCTGTCCTGGAGGGACACGGGAAATTGCCACCGCATGGCCTCCTTAGTGTGCTGGACTCTGCTCCGCCAGGTATATGTCCCTGGACTTCACGCTCCAAATCACTCTTTCACTCAGGCATACCTGCTTTCTGAAAGGCAGGTTTTAAACTTGAGATGGGTCACAGGATTTACAAGCATCAGCACAACTTCCACTACAACTGCTGTACACTTAAGACTTTCCTCTCCCGTATAACTGGAATTTTTGTTTTTAAATACGACCGCTGTGTGTCCGGGTGCAGGTCGTCGGGGGCAGCCTGCTGCCGGAGGCGGTGACGTGGCTGTACACCAGCGTGCTGAAGGGGCTGCAGATGCACGGGCAGCACGAGGGCTGCTGTGCCGCTCTGATGCAGCTGGCCTTCACCATCTACGAGACCCTGGTGAGGAGGAACCACCCCTGCGCCGCCACACGTACCCGGGGGGACGCTTTATCGCGTCGCACCTCTGCTAGTCTATAGCACTGGTTCTTAAACTTCTTTATATTGGGACCCAAGTTAGGAATACGCTTTAATATCGGGACCCAAATTAGGGTCCTAAATTTAGTACCATCACTCAGGGACCCATCAAATGCACATACTAGCATAGCCTAGTGGACTACAGACCTGTTCCGGGACCCACCTCATACACTCCTGCAACCCATTTTGGGTCCCAACCCATAGTTTAAGAAACACTGGACTATAGTAATATCTGTGGTTGCTGTATTCCGTTCCAAATTAGCAAGCCAGTGGACCAGCCTTCCCCCATTCCGGTATTTGTCAGCACTGAAACGTTACAGTTCAGTTCTTGCTTGCTGGCGAGTCAGCCTGTTCTGCCAGCAAGGCCATATGTATAACATTAGCGCAGTAGCTACCAACCTACAAGGAAGTCATTAGTGCTGTAATATGAAGCTAAACTGGAGCTGTCTTCCTATCCCTTGGGTGTTCTGCCCAACTGAACCTCACTAGCAAGCTCCACAGGATGTGGCGCTGCTCCACAGAACATGGTCGTTAATCACACCTGCCCCCCAACAAGTGCAAACTTTTGGCCCCCCCCGCCACAGAGGCCGCGGTACTCGGAGCTCCGGACCATCATGGGCCAGATCCCCAACATCCAGGTGGAGGCGCTGAACCAGTACGACCTGAAGCTGCTGAACCCGCCCCCTCAGAAGGTGGGGGAGAAGAAGAAGAAGGACCAGTTTAAGAGGCTCCTGGCCGGCATTGTAGGGGTGAGTGGCCCGTTGGCGCCCTCCAGAGGACAGGAGGCGCTGTTATAAACATGTTTCACCTTCTGGTTGGGTACTGAAATTATCAGAGAAAAAGATGAAACAGCCTGGTGAAACCTGCTTTATTCCGTTCAAGTTAAAAAAGAACAAAAAAACATGATTCATCCTATAAAATACCAGGAGCTGGATGAGCCTTTTTATTTTCTTTTTTTTTCCCAAAAAATTGAATTGGCCTGAGGCGCCCCCTAGGTACAGCAGAGTGTCACAGCACTTAACTCTGCCAGATTTGGAAGCCCAGTGTAAAGAAATGTGTGATTGTGTGGTTTTTAATCATGTGCGATTCTCTCCCGTGCCCCCCCCCCCCTCCCCTGCCCCCCCTGACAGAAACCCCTGGGGCAGCAGTTTAAGAAGGAAGTCCACATCCGGAACCTTCCCTCCCTCTTTAAGGTGAAGCCGGACGCGATGAGGGACGTTCTGGAAAGCAGCGAGGACACGGCGCTGACCTCCCTCTTCACGCCGTCGCAGGAGGGCATCTAACCGGGACGGCGGCCCATAGGGGGCGCAGTGACTCCACCCGGAAATCCCCGGCCCCTTGTCCCCTCAGCTCAGCCCCACCCCACCCGTTCCAGGGCATAAAAGGGCCTTTTTTATTTTTTAAAAGGTAGAATATTAATACGCAAGTCCGCCTTTAGATACGGTTTCCAAAAACTGTGTTATCCTTGAGATTCCTCGGGACGTACGGGCTGGGGGGCAGGGGGGCTGTCGTCACCCTCGGAACGTAGTCGGGGCGCAGACGACGACACGCGTAGACGAGCGGCAGACTTAAAAGCGTGTGTCTTTTTTTTAAACGACAAAAAAAAAAAAAAAACCTTGACGCTAATATGATACTTTATGCGTTACGGTCTGTGGTTGAACCTGAGAAAGTCCGCTCAGCCTTCAGGAGTCACGGTTCGGTTCTCCACCGAAACAACACCGGTCTACATTCCTCATTTCCTGTTTCCTGTTTTTTTCAGTGCACATTCATCTGTTGCCTTTGTTTTGTTTTTAAAACTGGTTAACTCAACACTAAGAATTTTTTGTGTACATGAAACAGAGTATTCCAGGTGACATTGTCTTTATATATTTTGCCGTTTTTAATAAATGGTAGACGTGAGCGTCTGGAAAGTGTGGAGCAGTGGATTTGTAGATGGATTTTTGCATCATATTCTTCTAGAACACAATTTGCATTTAAAGGTAGGATTTTCCTTCCTTTTACACTTCCCTATCAGAAGAATTGACAGTTCTGGGTGAGGGGGGGGAGGGGGGGGTACAGTCTGGCATCATGTAGCATACAGCAGGGGTGTTCAGTCTTATCCAAAAAGGGCCAGTGTGGGTGCAGGTTCCTACTTTAGCCCAGCACTATGACACTTGATTCAACTGATTAACTAATTGTGGTCTTCAATATAGACATCAATAAGTAGAATCAAGTGTATTCGTGTTGAGTTAAAATTAAAAACCTGCACTCACATTTACCCTTTTCGGATAAGACACACCTGATATACAGTCTCAAGGTGGAAATAGTACCTGAGTCCTGTCACAGACCCAAACCATATAGAAATGAAACTCTTCTCCTGGCTTCTCACCTTTAGTCCTTCAGTAAAAACACATAAATAAGTACAACCCAGAGTGGGCTCGCCTTTTATGAACCATTTGAGTGTTCTGCCTGTGCATAAACTTATGAATAAACGCGCCCAACCACATTAATTCAGTATAACGTTTATATAACGCTTCCTCCCTGCTATCTGGGTGGTTTCATAGGAAGTAAACCCAACTTTATTGACTGGCGAGAAGTTTAAGCAGTATTTTGTTTTAACACCCTTCATCGATTACATTTCTGCTCTGAAACTTGTACAATATAAAAATTTTTGAAGTGTGCACTGATGTATGTGCAGTAAAATGCCTGATCTTGTTCAAATTGTCATTTAGTCAGTCCTTTTCCCAAATATAAAACTTTTTTTCTACCATCATATTGGTATAAGGAGTATTTTTTCCAATTGAAGCCAAACTAAATTCCCCTTAACACTCTTAAGTACAATAGTGCAAATATGTAAACGTTTGTGAATTGAGAGGGAATGTAAGATTGATCATTTCTTCAAGAAAAAAGTTGATAACACCCCAAATACATAGCGAATCTCGCTTCAAGTGAGCGTTTGCAACAGAGGGCGTCAAAACGTACATTATATATTAAGTAGTAGGTGGCATTTAAACGACCAGGAATGCTGCTCAGACTTGAGGTTTCGTGTGCAAATAACAATCTTGGATCGCGTGTTGCACATCAGTAGGCGTATGGTAACGGATTTTGGTCACACTTCATTGCTAAAGGAATCACGGAAGATCGGTTCCGTAGTTGAATTTTATGATCTTTGACACGTGACCAGTTTCATTAAGTGCATTCTGATTCTGGGGCGCACACCTTAGTCTAATTGCAATCGCAATAACTCAGTTATACTTTTAAAACTAGGCCGACACACAGGTGAAAACGGGGCATCATCATCAGCATGTGACGGTGCTCTGACACGACACACCTTTCGTCTGAACAGCAGGCTGATAATTCGATCTTTGACCACGAGTAGTCTGGGTGTAAAATGGCCAAAACATGGTCCTGATCTGAATGACGCCCCGCATTAGATGAATAACACTGCGTATTTAGGAATGGATTCAATTTCCCAATTTCGTCACGTGCGTGACGATCAAATATTAGGCTACTTTTGTAAAAGTATTGATATTGTCCTGTCGCGAGAGACATTGATGAAGCAACTGACATCATACGAAAAGATTAGGCTATTTCATGGATGCATTTGCCCTAGACAGTCTTTCTTGAAAGATGGCGTCATCTTTATGGCCAGTAGTGTTGGCTGTGTTCTTTGGGGCCGCTCAACTCACCGTTTGTGTGCCAGTGATGACAGGGGCACCCGTCGATGTTCCCTCCAACCGGAGTGATGTGCTGAGAGCAGCTCGGTTCGCTGTGGTCGAATACAACAAAGAATTTTCCGATGAAGAGTACGCTTACAAAGCCACATCAATCGCCTCGTCCAAAATTCAGGTATGACCGAAGCCAAAAAGTGACCGAACAATTAAGCCTAGGGAGTCACTTCAAAATGTTTTTGTGTTTTTTGCCGAACAAGAATATCAATGCTGTAACCCTCTATATCCTGAAAATTCTTGGAATTATGTATATATTTTTAAACGCTTTGTTTTGTTTTTGCAGGTGGTTGCTGGGCTTAACTTTATCCTAGAAGTTAATCTGGGCCTCACTCAATGCAAGAAAGAACAGACATTCGATGTAGAAAACTGTCCTTTACAAACAAACGGAAAGGTGCAAGCTTTGCTAATTTAAAACAAATTATTTTATAAATGTTTCAATACCAACCTAAAGTAGTTAACTCGTGTTCTCAAATGCAGGTAAAATTGCGTACGAAAAATAGTAAAGGTGCTCTTATTACAATGTTGCCAAATGTATTTAAATATTAAATACGCGTGCCTATAACAGAACAACTATTTGCGCCGTACAGAAAACTGCAGTTTATAGGCCTAGTTTTTGGTCACTTGTAATGATCGAATAAGAAGGCGATTCGCTGTTTTTTAAAGTTTGATTGACAGTATTAACCGATACACTTTAGAAGGAAACAAACAAAACGAAATCAAACAAAATCCATCGTACTTTTATCTTATACATCCTCTCTGATCTTTGTTTCAGATCAGAGAGGAAATCAAAATCGGATCTTTATCCGATGTAGGCTACTCATTTGCAGAGTAGACGTATCCAGGGGGAGAGAATCCTAGATGTGTCTTTTGGTTTGGTTGCAGTTAAGCAGTTATTGCGGCCCTGATTCTTTCTTGTCTGTGAAGAGGGGCCTGAAAACTTAACTCTGTCACTGCTGCCGCCGTCTCTAGGGAGCTGCTCTTTAGCCGGTCGTTAAGGAGCTGCTGTTCTCTATTCTAGAAGCTGCATTGCCATTTTGTGGTGATGGACGTCCCGTGGGAGAACATTACGGAGTTGACACAGAGAAGATGCGCTGCCAACCTGCAAGCGAAGGTGCACCAAAAAGCACCGTCCACTTTAGTTTCTCTGACACATCGGATTTTCTCGAGTTTTGTCTCTAGGTGTTGTAATTTTTATAATTTAACACTAGCCTGGATACAAAGGCACAATGTCCTGTGAATCAACAAATATTTGGACCAAATAAAAATAAAAGGAGCAATACATTTAAGTAGCTACATGATGGCTTGGGTCAAAATCTTTGCCAAGGCTAAAGTAGGCTATGGATCTGTTATGGACTGTACTTTTTCGCGATTAATTGTTGCACGTTTGAGTGTAGAGGGTTTAACTTCTTGCAGTATCAAAATTTATATTGGCTGGGTAAATGTACTGTTGACAAGAGGTGGCATGTTAATTCGTAGTGCTCGGTTACTGTAAATGAGTTGCCAACGGGCTACAACAGAGATAGTCAAATCTGGCATTTAGGGCCTTTAGTAGGCTACTGCTGTTTTTTTTCATTCTTCCCCTCCAATCAGGGACTGATTTAGACCTGGGACACCAGGCAAGACGAATCTCTGGTAAAAGAAAAAGCGGCGGTACTACGGATTTAGGCGAACAGATTTGTGTAGGCTACCACGTGCTACGAAATTTCGCACTTCTCCGGGGCCCTGTTCTTAAGTGAACTTTGACTTTTCTGGCCACTAGATGGAGCTAAATATTGGCAACCGACGAGAGGACCGGAGAGCGTTCAGTTTCAAGCATGGACCGTACTTACAATATTGTCTTATGACCAGACCATACTAAAGTTTAACTGTCTGTTTTACTGTTTTAAAATGTGTGGTTGAATCCTGAGAGTATAGGTTAATTTTCACCATTCTTAGTTTATTTTGTCCAGTTAAAACAGAAGGTTTTAATTGGCTCATCTATGGGAATCCCTGCCACCTAGTGCACTGTATCCCACTTTTCCTTTCTCGTTCTCAGTCTTTCCCCACTCCCTCACTCTTCTTTTTCTGTCCACCTCTTCCTCTCATCCTTTTCTCACTCTCCCTCTTTCTCATTCCATCTCCCCATTCTCTCCCTCTCCTCCTCTCTTCCCCTATCCTTCTATCCCTGATGACACATTAAAAATCCCTTCTTTTGGAGGTGTTCTGAATTGACAAAGAAAATGGCTGCACAGATTTAACTTCAAAATGCTGGAGATTCTGTAAATTCCTATGACAGTTATGGGCCATGAAAACAGTAAACTGAATAAAGGTAAGGAATGAGATGAAGTTATGAATTGGTGTAAACTGTAAGGGCAGGCTGGCAGTCTTAACTCATTGAGGTGTGAAATCATAAATATGATTCTGTAACACTTTAAAATAAGGTCACATGAATTGGCATTAACTAATGTAGTTGTTACCATGAATTCATGGGTGATTGAAAACAAATGGGGTTCTAGAACACAGACTTAAAATAAAATAAAAAACAATGAAAAAAAAAAAAAAAACCATTCCAAAAACCTACTCTTCAAATGGTTAATGATGGTGGATCATTTTGAGATGCTGTAAAGGCCATCTCCAGACAGAGAGGGTAGATATATATGTCACTTAATCTCTCCAGTCACTAATTTCTTTAATCACTCATTGTGGAAATCAAACATAGGGTAACGAGGAGTTGGCCAGCAGTGTTCTCTTGGATGTTTAGGTGTTGTCTGATTTTGGGGTATCTGTAATGTGGGTGCACTAGTTTAGCTGACCACCCCCCTCCCTCGCTGGACTGGGTAGCAGATGGTGGGGCTTGGATCTCTGTCCTTTGTACTCTGATACCGTGACACGCACAAGCCAAGAGCACTGCTCGGCTGAACACCCGCCCCCATCCTCCATTTTGGGGTGGGGAGGTGGTGTCGGGTCTCGGGGATGGGGAGGGAGGGGGAGCCAGCAGGTGTCAAAGGCCACTGGTGGGTCATTTCTGACCCCCATCTCCAATTCGCTCTTTCCCCAAAAAAAAAAAAAAACGAAATGGATGCGTGCGCGCACACACATTTGAGCTGGTGCTACTGCATTTGCTGAAGTAGAATAATATGATATGACTGAACCCCTGTCTACTCCTGCCCCCCCCCCCCCCCCAATCTGCTCTCCTGCTTGCTCTGACCACCATAACAGGGGCATCCCTTTCTTGCTAAAGGTCCATCACCACAAGCCACACAAACACACACACACACACACACACACACACGTGCCACTGCAGCTGTCCTGACCTTTGCTCCCTATATCGCTCTTTCTTTCTCTATCGCTCTCCCTCCTGTGGTCCTGCGGGCAGAATGCCCTGCAGTTCGTCAGAAGGTGGGTGTTATGTTGATTAGGAGAGCTCAGCCAATGACACTGCCATCATTATTTATTTATTTTTTTTTGGAAGGGGTGGCCATTGGTTAACCGATGCCCTGTGCAGTCTCCACCAGGTTTTGGGAGTACCCGTCTTCCGCCTAGCCCAGAGGAAAGTACCGTGGATTCCATTTCCTCTTCCTGTTCAGCTTGATTTGTGTGTGTGTCTGTGTGCGCGCGTCCATGTGTGTGTCTGTGTGCACGTCCGTGCGTGTGTGTGTCTGTGTGCGCTTGCCTGCGTGCGTGCATGCATGCATGTGCGTCTGTGCGTGTGAGTGTGTGTCACTTCCCCTCCCACTGAAACCAAGAGTTTCCCTGGCAATGAGAGGGGAGAGAAGGGAAAAAATCAATACTTGCAATAGCGTGTAGCCAATGAAATAAGAGAATGATTTATGTAGGGGTGGATACAGTGTGAATCAGATGGGGCTGTTGCGGTGGTGTTGGTGCGTAGAGTGAGGGAACAAAACTGCAGCGATTATCCCCAATGGCCAGACTTACAACACCCCCCCCCCCCCCCCCCCCCGGTTTCATCCCAGCTGTGGCTATTATGAGATGGTAAGCGAACTGCACACGTGTACTCACATGCACACACTCACCCATATTCGCACGCTCTCACACGCACACACTCACCCACATTCGCACGCTCTCTCTCTCACACACACACTCACGACTCGAGGAGCCGAGCGGGTTGTGGACTGGGAGCCTGTATCAGCGCACGTCTGTCCGCTGCAGATTAACGAGAGCATGTTCATTAACCTGAACGTGCAGCGCGAGAGCGAGATTTGGGGCAGGGGGGTCCAAAAGAGAGGTGGAAAAGGTGGAGGGAGAGAGCGGGAGAGCAAGAATGAGAGAGGAGGAGGAGGAAAAGAGGGAGGGAGCTTGATCTATGCGCTGCGGTCACTCCACCCCCACCCCCCACCCCCCACCCCCCCATCCATGTGTCGACCAGTCAGAGAGACGAGGAGTGGCGAGGACCTCTCTCTCTCCCTCTCTCTCTCTCTCTCTCTCCCCCTCTCCCTCTCCCTCCCTCCCTCCCCTCCCTTTCCCTCCCTCTCTCTCCAGACGGACGGGGGGACAGCAGTGGCAGGATCTAGCCGGACGCCCCGTCTCTGTGACAGTGCTGCGGAGGACTAGCGGACTGCCACACCTCTCCCAGGTGACCGAGTCTCCCCCCCCCCCCCGTCCCTCGCTGCCGCCTCCCCCCTCCAGCCCGGGACGCTCCTCACCAGAGGTACAGCCCTGCTGCACGCACTCTCTTCTGGCCGAAAGGGAGACCCAGAGAGATCCGTTTCATCTACATTTACACGCACATGGACGCACACGTACACACACACATGCACGTGTACACGCACACATGCATGCGTACACACACACACACACGTGTACACAAGCCGAGTGGTCCATCTTGCCTTTCTCCGTACTAGCTTTCCTGCAACTCCCCACAACTTTGCAGAAACGGGGACGTGCGATGGTAGCCTTTAAATCGTGCTGGGCTTGTCCGTGTGTGCGCTCTGCTGCAGCTGTGGTTACATGTTTTTTGTTTTTCTTGTGCTGGTTTTATGAGATTCATTTCATTGTTCATTGATTATGGACTTCTTTCTGCTTTGTTTTCACTGTATGTGGGAATGAACAGGACTTTGGTGATGCCGAAGTTAGATGACAGGCTGTTGAAATGGGCTGATGCGAAAGTTGGAATTTTCCAAGGCAAGTCGCAATGTTATATTTCTAAATTATTCCACAACACACCCACGTGTTCCAACTGTGTTCAGTAGCAGTCCCGCTGTGCTTAAGCTGTCACTGGCCAAATAACAGACTAAAGGTTTCATCGGCTAATTCTGTGATGTTGGTCCTTTTTTTTTTTTTTGAAATTGTGCAGTGCTGCTTTTACTCCGTTAAAAACAGTGACGTATAATTGATCGAATACATTCTCTCCTCCTATCGTACTCCTGAGTCAGCCAGGGCTGTAGGCCAAGTCGTCAATTAATTTCCGCGCAACACGTTACAGGTTTATTTCATACGCGCGACGCGCTTTTGCGAGATATTTGTGAGAGCTGCTCGCGGCGTTAGCCGAGCCCCGGGCTCCGGCCGTTTAGCGTTTTATCGGATGTCCTCAGCCTTGATTGGAGATGGTGTTCCTGTGGTCTGATTAGGAATGGAAGCCCAGAGCGTGACGCCGGGCCTTGCGCACCACTCACAGTGGAAGGGAAGAGGCGACGCGGCCCAGCCGTCTGAAACAAACAGCAAGCAGGTGCTCTGCCTGGCTTCACACTGTGCTTCCTGTTCAGGGCAACAGATTAAAGCGGAGATTTAACGGTGAGGGGGGAATGATTTTCACTGGTTTGCATTTGCAAGTTTTATTTATTAATTTATTTTTCCATTAAGTGCTGCTGTGTCAAGAGTTTGCATCTGAGTTGTGTCTTAATTTAGGCCAGTCCAAAAGAAACTGTCAAAATCCCTTGCTGCTTGCATGGTACAAGTTATGCCCAAATTTGCACAAAGTCTATGTTCTTCTGCACCTTTTATGTGTTTCAAGGGCTTATAATGCATTTACATTTTGTTGAACAAAGGAATAGGCGTTTCTTGTGAATATAAAAGCGGATCTGATGTTTGCTTCAGACATCTGAAATTAGTGTGGACATGTGCTGTAGTGTGTGTCAGTATTGGGCAGGTGCTGTTATGCTATACTGTATATGTCAGTATTGGGCAGGTGGTGTAAAGTATGTCAGTATTTGGTCTGTGCTGTGATATGTAAGTACTGGGTGGATACTGGCAACGAACATGCAGAATGACAAAGCAAGATTGTGCTTCAGCTTGAACGCGGTTGATAAATTCAATGGCTTATTCTGGAACATTTTTTTTACGGTCATTTTCTTTTTACCACGAAATACATTTACTTTTTTCATAATTCACGCACGCTTTTACTGTATTTGAAAATAGTGATATTGACGTAATATAAATTAGATTGACATTGTTTAGTTGTTTTTCTTTTTTTTTAACACTAAGCCATTTTTTATTCTGTCACTTATAAGGCAAGCGCATGGCCTTAGTTTATTGGTGGTAGATGAGGTTTGCTCGTGGCTCATGCCCTACTATGAAAACAAAACCCTGCACATGTGACTCACATTTGCTCAGATGGAAGACCAAACGGCACTAAATCCTGGCTTTTAGGGTACGGTGCCTCCCCCCTCCTCCCCTCCTTCCCCCCCCCCTTTTTTTTGGGTATTGATTTAGTAATAGCATTATCCCTGGAGCGTGTGGCTGGCTTTGGGTTATTGTCCTGCGGAGTCGCGGTGGTCAGTTCCTCGGACTCCAGCGGTCATGTGACAGAAGGCCAGGGCTGCGGTCATCGCTCAATTTAATGCCGTTCGTACCCGGGGGTCACCGGGGGTCACCGGGAGCAGAGGCTAATTAGTTTAACCCAGCAAAGGGCAAGATCGCCCTGAACGCTATTGGAATAGGGTCTCCCCCCCCCTGCCCCAATCAATCACCCCGACCCCTGGTTATTCTTCAGCTCACAACGGGCACGTGCTGCGGCCTTTTTCAGATTCATATAATTAGCGGATCTTGTCACAGCTGCATATTATCTTTCCCTCTGTTAGCCCTGTGATCTGCAAGCTGTGTGGTTTTTTTGTGTGAAAAAGATGTGCAGGGCCTTTGATATTGTGTGATAATATTGTATGTGTGTATGTGTGTGCGTGTGTGTGTGTGAACCAAAAAAGTTTTTACAGTTCATTCAAATAGTTATTTTTGTATGAGGCTTAACAGATTGGCATTATCATTCCTGACAAAGTTGAAATCAATTTAAAAGAGACTGTAATAAACGTTTGATTCCCTCAGATTTAATAAAATATCAATTTTGAAAATAAATTCTGTTCAGCACATGTGCAAGTTTCAGCACATATGTGCAAGAAACTTTTCAATAATTTTTAAGCAAACAGTTGAAGCACAGCAATATTACTGCACTGGTTTACAGTTAGGCATTTATTAGATACTTGGAGCAATATTGATATTGATATTAATATTAATATATTAATATAGTATATTAAACAGCAGATGATGCTAACTTACCAGTCAAAGCTGCAGCATCAAATTTTAAATGCCTTAATTTGTCAAAATTAGTGGGCACATATTTTAACTTCTGCAAAGTGAGTATTTTCAGCTAGAAAGTCAGTTCCTTGAAAGTGTTAACTTAATAGATTCACCATGTACTCCCGTCAAAAACATCCGTACATTGCTATCAAAGTGCTTTGATATATGTTCTTGAAATGTTCATAAAAATCGTTGAAAATTCCATGACTTTATCCATATATCATCATGCAAAGACTCGAATGGTCAATAATCAACTAAGGATTGATGAACGCAGTTACATTTCTGTGCTGCAATCCCTGACATTTGCTGTGCATTTACAACTTTTTGTTTTCCAAGACCTGCACAATTAGCACGTATGCAATGTGTTTTCGTGAGATGTACGTTTGATATGTCATTGTATATATTCCTCACACTAAACATGCATTAGATGACATTAATCCCATTTATGTGCCAGTGGTGATATATCCCTATCAATCTCTCAGTGAAGTAAGGGTCTGAACATACAGAAGTGACCGGTGAAATCATCACTGCACTTTGTCTTCATATTACTGTAATGCAGCTTCTGCTCATATTAATACAAACCCACTGCTGTATTTATGCAACAGGAAACACTATTGCTAACCTTTTCATCTGATTGATGCATGCGTTTTACAGAACGTATTATGATTTGGACGCGTTACATTTTCATTCTGGTGTTGTCGCCTATAAATCTTTCCAGACCGGTGCATTCAGAGCGTTAAATTTTAAGGTTTACGGCCCTTTTCGTGTGCAAATCCCCAGGAAAGCTGAAATAAAAATTTAAATATTAAAATATTAAGTATTGAGAATATTAATATTAAGAAAAGTATGGTTTAATTTCATAGTATTTTTTCATAGTATTGCAATCTACACAGTTAATGTTGCAGCTATAAACCTTGGAATATGAGAACCTGCTTCTCATCTGTGTTCCAGCCTGAATGTCTGTAAAAATACAGGTCAGTCACAGAGACCATCTAGATAACAGCCTCTCTGCCACATCCTCTGCCACTCTCAGTTTTAAACGCATGATGAAATATGTTTGTGTTTTTTAGGAGAGGATCCTAACCTGTCTACAGGCCTTTGCTTTAGCTGTGCCTGCCTTCTTCTGCTAGACAGGTGTTTTGCTGCAGATTTTTGTTCTTTTCCCTTAATGAGGCTGTCTGACATTTTAGCTTGGACCAGCTTGTGAAATATTAATAAACACTGAAATTTTTATGAAATTTGGACAGACAATGAGATGCTCATTAATGAATCAGTGGTCATCCGAACATCTGTATTCTTTGACCCATCTGAATACAAGCTCTCTATGTAGCGATGGACTCAGCTCTCTATGTAGCGATGGACTCATTTGAAAGTTGATATAATTACTTTATAAAGTTTCTGCATAATTTTTGAAATAATAATAATAATAATAATAATAATAATATAACGATCATAATTTCAGAACTTTATCTTATTATTGTTAAGATGTAGTACGCGCTGGGGTTGTGTATCGCTCACGTGTGCTGTTGACTGATTTAGATACTCTTAAACACCTCAAGCTTGGCTGATGAAAGCAACCAAACGGGTGGGGAGACTTCATCAGGCCAGTTTGCCCCAAAACAGTGTAAGGTGAGGGTGAATGGGAACAGACTCCATGTGCAAATTGGGGGTGTGGGGGTTGAATTTTAAAAGCTGACTTCCTCCGAAATTCTTAAATTATTTCTGCAAAAAACATCCTGTGTTTTTAGACATGACCTCAAACATATTATTTTGCATTTGTATTATTGAATTCATGATATTAACTTTTAGGGTTCAGCAAGGGTTAGGGTTAGGAGACCGGTAAGTCTGAGAAAAACATGGGGGTCCCGGTTGGGCAGCGTCGCTCCCATCAGGACCAGTTCCGCGGCTTTTTCGTTTTGTGTCAGAGGTGCTGAGGCATCACTGTTGTAGCAGTGCATTATGGGAGTCTGTCTACTGAGTGAAATGAGGATAAATGACTGAAAAACTGCAATAAACTTCACTTCTAATGGCTGCCCTATAGTGAGCCTACTGTCCTATTGCCGTGTGACCTCTTTTCTGACAGATGATTGGCCGAAGGGAAGGCAATGTGTGAGCACAGTGTTACTGCAGGAAAAATAAAGATGCTCCGCAGTGTTACACAGTTTACACTCTGTAAATGCAAAACAAACTAAACTGAAAACACATATATAATTGGCTATGGATAATTGAGAATTGGACCTTATCTGACCTGTGTTCTGTAGTTGTTCCAAGAACCTTTGGTATAAACTTATTTTACCTCAAGTGTCTGCCAAATAAAGTGTAATGTAATTTCAGTGGTTGAAAAGAGGGTATGGCAGTGCCTGTTCTAACTGTTCTAAGCAATGTTATAATATTATAACTCTTATAATAGTACCTGTTAACTGTTCTAATTTTGCCTGTCTGTTCTGTTAGAACAATACCTGTTCTAACCATTCCATCGACCATATATTTATAGGTTTTTCAGTGCTTCTCGTATACCGATATTGTAGGTGTAAATGATGTTTTGGGAATGTTTGTAGGTGTAAATGATGTTTTGGGAATGTTTGTAGGTGTAAATGATGTTTTGGGGATGTTTGTAGGTGTAAATGATGTTTTGGGAATGTTTGTAGGTGTAAATGATGTTTTGGGAATGTTTGTAGGTGTAAATGATGTTTTGGGGATGTTTGTAGGTGTAAATGATGTTTTGGGAATGTTTGTAGGTGTAAATGATGTTTTGGGAATGTTTGTAGGTGTAAATGATGTTTTGGGGATGTTTGTAGGTGTAAATGATGTTTTGGGAATGTCTGTAGGTGTAAATGATGTTTTGGGAATGTCTGTAGGTGTAAATGATGTTTTGGGAATGTCTGTAGGTGTAAATGATGTTTTGGGGATGTTTGTAGGTGTAAATTATGTTTTGGGAATGTCTGTAGGTGTAAATTATGTTTCCGGAATGTTTTTCCTGTTGACCCTATAGCTCCTTATTTCCAGTGCGGTCTTGTGACCGAGGCTCTGTTTGCTTAGTGCAGTGTATAGTAGAGTCAGCAGCACTGCTGCTTACTGGCCGGATGGGGAGGGCTGGTATTGAGCTCCTGTGTGGCCGCAGGGCCTGGCTGGTTGCTAGCCAACTCAGACAAGTCCAGATAAAGGGAGAGGGAGAAAGAGAGAGTGAGAGACAGAGGGGGGGAGAGAGAGTGAGAGTGTATTTCATGTTGTTTGTATTCCTATTTCTGTGTGTACGCTTTGGCAATATGTACAAATGTATTTGATGCCAATAAAGCATTTTGAATTTGAATTCGAGAGAGGGAGAGAAAGAGAGAGGGAGAGACACTGTGACAGAGGGAGAGAGAGAGAGAGATGCATATGTTGCTCACTCAGCTTATTGGGAGACACAGGCCATCAGTCACAACATGGGCAAACACTGCAAAGGCTGCCCACCCCCGGGGCTGTCAGGTCCAGGCCATTGAAGGCCACGCCCATTTCACCTGCGACGGGGCTGTCCATTGCAGGCTGCACCCATGAGTCCCTGACCTCTGGGACCTGTGAAACGCCTGACAGCTGTGAGAGTCCCACGTTTACGCAGTTTAAACATTACTGCTGTTTTTACTTTGCGGAGTTGCATCGCATTACACTCTAAGATAGAGGGACTCTTTTTCCCCACAGTCAGAATAGTCCTCCGGCTCTTATTTCACTGATTAGTAGTGATCGCAATTATTTCTGCGCTGATGCAAGATCATCAGCTGTCTGTGGTGAAAAATAATGACATGAAAATAATTTGTAAGTACTTTTGAGTTACCGTAATCTCATTTTTCAGGCTCGTAATCTTGCTGCACTGTGAGTCTGCACTGGCTGATAAATCGTCAGTTACAAATCATTACCCAATGTAGGCAGGGTTTAAATTGGAGAGCCATTCCAGCAAACTGAACCACTTGCCTATTTATAGCAAGACTCTGGTTAAAACTTATTAGAACCAATCAGATTGCAGGGAACTATTGCCACAAACTTTAGCTTCCCATTCCAGAACTACCTAGTACATTAATTAAGGGGGCTACTGTAGCGAAAAATAACACTTTGTCTGAACATTAGCTTAACGCAGATTCTGTACATTACTCTGCACTCTGTGCATTCTGGACAGTGCTGAAAACTCATGGCGGAAGTCTCGTAAGTCAAGCACTGCAACCTTAATGTGAAGCTGCAGTCTGTGCGGTACGGACACAAATCGCCACACTGTGGGACTAAATGGCATGTGGGCTGTGGCTATTGGACCCTGAGGCATATTACGTCTTCCCCGTGGCTTTTTATTAATGAAACTGGCTGTTTAGATTGGCCAGAAAACATGAACGCAGGAAATGGACGAGGACAGGCAGCTCAGCAAAATGCCTGATTGCATTTTTTGCATGTTTCAATGAAGACGCTGTTGAGTATTTCTCATCAGATATGCCATAATAACAAAAGTCTGCGGTCTCAAGCTCCAGTGCTTTCATTTGCTGGTGAACGTAGGCTTTTGAGACAAGGTCCGTTGCGTCTTACCCAATCAATCATTAACTGGCATTAAGCACCCAAGTGCTGGAACACACAACCGTGAGATAATGCGGCCGTCCAGGATTTGGGTTTGAGGTGCCTGACATAGAGGATATTTGAGACCGAGAGAGAGAGAGAGAAAGTAAGAGAGAAGAAGCAAATGAGAGGGAGAGATGGTAAGTCTCATTGAGGGTGACACCTGTGCATGCTCAGGTGCGGTCCTGTCAGTGGAGTTCTCTGTATTCTGCACTGGCTAGGGGAAAATGGTGGGACGTGGATGAGAGAGCGATCCAGACCGAGCCTCTGCCATAACCCTAAACCAGGGCTGCCCAACCCTGTTCCTGGAGCTCTAGTGTCCTAACCGACGATCCTGTAGGTTTTCACTCCAACTCTAACTCTAAGTGCACATCACGCAACAGCTAGAGATCTTGTCGAGCTGCAAATTAGCACAGTTAGGTGTGCCAAGTTCGGGCTGAAATGAAAACCTAGAGGACGGTATATCTCCAGGAGCAGGGTTTGGGAGGCCCTGCCCTATGGCCTTGAGGCAGGGGGTCGAGGGCAGGCTGGTCCCCTGTGTGGGAAGGACACCAGCTGGCCAGAGCTTGATGATAAGGAGGCTTAAACAGGCCAGCATCCCACCCAGGGCCACTTTAAACTGCCAATAAACACACGCTAACATCCCCTCTGTTCGCACCATGTGACGATCAGAATAACCGCAATAAGAGAATAATGTGGATATTCTGTACATATGAATGATGGCGCTTATGATAAATTGACAATTATTGGGGCAGCTCTATGTGTGTGTGTGTGTGTATATATGCAAGTGTGTGCATGTATGCATGCAGTATATGCGATATGAGATTGGTCACATGGAAAGGAATAAGGAATTCACTCATTAAGTGGGTCACAGTATAGGGTCTTTGGAGGAAAAAAATTTGGCCGGAAGTATTCAGACCATAACAGTGTCATTGTCCTTGCGTGTGTTGCTATATCTGGCTAAACGTTCGGTGGGATTCATTTTGACCTCTGCTTGTTTTTGAGAGAACGGTCCTGGGTACTCTTTATGCAGTAAACTTTATATTCAGCACTACGCTCACCCATGTGCAAAGGGGAGGACCTTTTCAGTTGAGGTTTATGAAGTGCTAACAGAAGAAAAGTACTGATTTTAACTGAAACACAGACTAGCTATGCACTTATTGTACATCGCTTTGGATAATGTAATGTAATGCCCTGCGTGTTGGCAATGGGAATGCCACAAACAGCTTCTCACATTTATGTACAATATGGGGTTTGGATGGCCCCATGAGAACATTGTGGTAGAAGAGTGCATCGAGATTTAATATTAACGCAGACTCTATCTTTTGGTTTTTTACTGTGGAGTGTGGAGATGTTCAATCCCTCAGAAATATTATGTATAGACCATTTCTGTAACTTCTGTGAAGTAGTGAAAATACCAGCATATGTGGCCAGACTTAGCTGGATTTGCTCTTCTGAGCCTTTCCTGATTGTGACTGTATGACGTGCGTACCACGGAAGAGGTGATGTTAAAACGATGGCGGTAGCTTCACTGCTGTCTGCGACGGTGACTTCATTTCCCCGTTCCCCCAGAGCCCGGTGACCCAGAGGACACACGGACGGGTTTGGCCTGACTCACAGCGTCTCGCATCAGAGCAGTTCTGGTGTGGTAAATGATAAATGGACTGCATTTATCCAAAGCACTTTACAATTGATGCCTCTCATTCACCAGAGCAGTTAGGGTTTAGGTGTCTTGCTCAGGGACACTTCGACACGCCCAGGGCTGGGATCGAACCGGCAACCCTCCGACTGCCAGAAAAACGCTCTTACCTCCTGAGCTATGTCGCCCCTATGTGTGTGTGTGGGGTGTGTGGGGAAGAACGTCTTAAACAAACTGACCCCACTGGAGCTCCTGACCCTATAAACCAGGGTAGAAAAGGGTCAGTGTGGGTGCAGGCTCATGTTTTAAGCCCAGTACTAGGGCACCTTATTCTACTTAACAAGGTCATAATTGAAAATCATGGTTCATTAATTAGCGGATTCGTTAAATAGTAGAGTCCAGTACTGGGCCAAAACAACAATCTAGACCCGCATTGGCCCTTTTTGGATAAGATGGGACACCCCTGCAATGAATCCCGTACCCACTGCAGTATGTAACAAATTCTTATAATCCAGCCTGGTAGTCAGGCTCTTCTACAGTCACTGATCCTCGATCAGTATACATCAGTTATCGGGTGCAATTAGGATGTACATTAGGGTTAGGGATCATAAAATTGAAGTTGAATCAGTTGTTTCAGTGAATATATCCTAGCTAAAAGATGGAGCAGAAGGCTTTTCTCAAGTTGTTTGGCAGCGCTGTTATGTGTGGATGTTATTGAAGTGATTTTTAGGGCTGGCCCAGTAAATAATTTGATCACTGGTTTGGTAGAAGTTTGACTTCCTGCAGGAGGAAAAGCAACTGCGTTATGGCCTAGATTTAAGAGGTATTTAGCCTCAGAGTGGTTAGGCCTTAGGAAATGTGGTGTGTAGCACAAGAGTGTATACAAAGATACTGTTGTACATTTAAAATGGGGTCATTGTAAATAGCTTAAGTACTCATCAGGGAGTGTACAATATCGAAGAGTGAAAAGACAGGTGAATTCCTCTTGAGTTTCTGAATTTCAGTGGTAATCATTGTCTTAAAATTTGTTTAACTAGTTGATAAATTATTGTGAAATGTAAGATGCATATTTATTTTCTTAAACTGGGTGAGTATCAAATTTTTAAGGGAGCGAGATATTACAATTTTTCCATTTTCATATATAGCTAACAAGGAACGCTTCAATAATATAGGGGGTATTCTTTTAATAGACATCCTTATAATTGAATTTTTTTATTGTTCCAAAAAGTATTAATCCAAAAGATGATGATAATTTTAGTCATTAAAAAGATCATCAGGATATATGTCAATGACATTTTACAAATATTACAAATGCATCGAAATATTCAGATCTTTAATAAATATAAGATTTATTGAACATTATAAGGCAAAGTTTCAGATGAAATTGACATGAATGACCATGCAGTATTGAAATTGTTTTCAGACATAAAATAATACAATTCAATAGCTGACATAAAATAATACAATTCAATAGCGGTGTAAGACTTCATTCTATGCGACTCAACGAGCATCCGAGAAGTCGGAAAAACGTATGTAGGTCCTACTACTGGGAATGCTTATAATAGAATTTCAGGAACATTCAGGGAACCAAAAATAACTGTTTACAACGTAGGTTTGGATTTAAGTAAAATGCAAGAGGATTTTAAAATTGTATTTATTTTTATTTTATTTTTTGGGCGGGGGTATTGAGCGGAAGCGAGAACCACTTTAATAGTCATAGCATAACTCAATTATGGCAATAAAACTGCTGCAATGAGGTGATTTGTATCGATCGTCAGGACAGCACATACAGCAGACCCATCACAAAGGTCAGCGTTCCAACAGGATTCAAATTGCTTCCTCCATATTTGCATGTCGCATAAATACAGTTTTAAATGGGTCCAAATTGTTTCTGTGATGTATGCCAGCCTTTCGGCTCGTAATGATGCACCCACTCCGCCCCAATCGGCTCTGTCTGCCAGTGGACACGGAAGTCTCGAGAAATTATGTATCCAATAAAAGGGAGTGGATATAAATATTAGCAGGCGGAGATTGGAGTCTGCTGTTCCAGCGGCCGTTTCATTTTCCGTTTAAATAACGGACAGCGACGCTGCAGACTGATTACTAGTTTTTCCTTAAACTGCCTCCTAGCCTACTGCCCGATATCATTGAAAATCAAAACGCTAGTGAAAAACATGCTCGAATGCTTGTAACGAATAGTCCCCATAAGATTCATTGCAAACAATTTTAATCTCCCCGAATAAAACAGTTCCAGTTTAACTGAAACATTGTATATATTTGCATCTTAAAATAGCAGCAATATTTTATTTAAAATGATAGTGTTCTAGTGGGATGACTCCACACAAATACTAAGGCATTGGCTACTGATATCACACCGTTGTTAAACCTACATGTATTCAGCTTTAATATTTGATAAGACAAAAGACTATTTTAAAATTATGGTATTGGATGTGCAGAATTACCTATTATCTCGGTTTTAGAATATGCGCTATCTACCTTTCTGTTTTACCCACATCTGTCAACGTCCATGCCTTCAAGAATGATTAGCCTACCCATGGCCCGTTCTGTGCTACATAGCTATCTGTTCAATTCCTAAAAATGTGATGTAATAAACAAAAAGAAAGTATTTCGTATCTCCTTGTTCCTGGAGGTAAAGTCAAGGATCAATAAATCTAATATTCTGATGAAGTGAACTATAGAATTGGCTGTAAAATATGGAGGAATCGTCATTGCGTTTAATAGGCTGAACATTGGTGATAAACTACGTGCGTGCGCGAACGTGACGGGAAGCCCGCAGGTTTGGTCGTGTTCCGCACCGACCTTCTCCGCCCTCAGTCAGTTTTTACGGCCGAAGCTTGTACATTGAAGTGGTTTATATCTTTTATTTTTTATATAGGGTAGGCCTACATTTTATTTGCCTGCTTGCAACAAGGGGAAAGAAGAGGTGGCTGTTTGTTTGGTTCCAGGTTCCAGTCTTCATTCCACAACCCCCCACCCCCCCAAACACTCATTTTCCAGTTTGGGCTATTCAAAGCTGCGTTGCTGAAACGAATAATAACGTCAGTCCTGCTCACGAAGATTTCAATTGTTCGCAGGCAATCTGCGCCCCCCAGGGTCCCGGTGGACGGGCCCTCTGGGGCGTTTGGAGGATCTCCTGCAGGTCCTACCCACCCCCTCGCCCCTTTTCCTACGCTCAAACTGTCTAATTCCTCACCCATCAGGGCCTCTATCAAACAGTACAATAACCCTCTCTGGGACGCCTCCCTGGCCCAAACTTCTTCATAATTCGGATGACAGGGCTATTGTATGGGGAACTCTTTGAAAATGGCTTCCAGCTGACAAGTTACATCTTATTTTCGTGGGAGGGAAAGGAAAAAGAATACAACTGTACAGTTGCGTGTGGGGGGGTGGGGCTGGGGAGAAGGGAGAAGGGGGTCGCTGTTAGGGCAGGGGTGCGGGGTGCAACAGTGCGTACAAACTGTAGCACATTTGAAACGCCGCAGTGCAATTGTTCGCCTAACCTCTCATCTCTCTTCTCATTGTGGCCATGAACTAGACATTAACTGATTGTCTTGTTTTTTGGTCGTTCATTTAAATCACAGTGGTTGGATTAACATTTTTTTTTTTTTTACAAAATTTTTTCATTGAACACAGCAGCTGAACTTAGAAATGGTTATGGTAAATACTCAGCAATTAACCAACATGAGGCAGGGTACAGGGGCCAGATATGTTAATTTAAGTTGTTTGGTAAGACGTTTAACAATGAACGCAGTTGGGTGCGCTGCTGAGTCTAGCGACATCTGCAAGCGGCACCAACTAAACTGCCACATTCGTCGCCTGCCTGAAGTGATTAGGCAGCCTGACGGTGACCGTCTCAGCTCCTCGCGACAGCGGTATAAAACAAGTAAAATCAGCGGGAATGCGGCCGCGGGGTGGCTGCTCCGATGCCGCCCTGCTTCTCGCCTAGAATCAGGCTACTCGGAAAGATGACTTTCTGTGTGTGTTGACCCTAGCAACCAGGTAGTGTTGTTTTCATTGTATTTTAGTGTTATATATTTGTGCACGCAAGCAACAGTTAACAGAAGGCCTATTGTAGGCCAAAGCGAATAAGAGTTGTGTTGTGTAGGCTTGTAGGCTATTTACTGAAGCAGGGCTGTTGTAGAATTTGAAGGAGACCAATTACAGCTTTCCAATGTGCACTTAGGTAAATGATACGGCTTAAGCATTTGGTGTATAAGTCTGTTCATGGCATGATTTAAGAGTAGACTATAAAACTGTTTATTAGCAACGTTCATGTACAAGGGAATGAAGAGGCGTGTTCTTGCTTCTCGCTTGTGAAACATGGGACTGAAATGACTTGCATGCTTTAGTTAATTTTAATTAAGTGTGTTTTTTAGTTTACGGATGTAGGCTTTTCAGATCAAATCCTGAGTAGAAACTGGCGTTCAGACAGATGGCATTAGCTTTTTGAGCCGTACTGCGCTCAGCGGGACCCACAGGTTGGGAGGTTAGGGCTGTCAAAATGACTCAAGCTGCGGACTGTCGGACAGTTCCATGTGCTGAACTTAAAAATGTTCTTTGTCAGACCTGAACCAGCATTTCAGAATTGCTTTGCTATGGCCTGAACTCACTGGATCCCACGTGGAATCAAAACACTTTGCGAATTATACTTTAGTAAACAAAGTTGAAGTATTGGAGGTAGGCTATTCCATACTTCTGAATATGTGCCATAGGCTACAGTGTAAAATATAAACTGAAATAATTAGATGTTAAAAAATTAGCCTCTGGAATAAATGGAATATTTTAGCATTTCCCCCCTCGTTTTATGTTTTGTCCCGCAAGTTGTGCTGTACGTTGGCTGATTTGTTGATTTTGAAAATTTGCGGTCAAGCGGGCCAACACTTATGCCAGCACAAAAATATATTGTTTCAATATAGTCATGTCAATTTGATTTACGTACAGTGAAGAATTATTGCATGTTCGCCCTCAATATAATACAGTTGTATTGGAAACTTCGATATCGGTGTTGGCTATTTTAAAATGCTTGTTAAATTCCTAGTGCACATAAATTGTTTGCATGCTGTGTGAGCAGAATTGCGTAATATTAACAGGTGCAGTGTAGCAATATTTCTATTCACTTTCCATTTTAAAAGCAAATGGATGGTACATTGGATTAACTTGATATTCAGCGCAACGAATCCCGTATAATGAATGATACGTGACGATACCTATAGAGGGTAGGCCTACATAAAAATAAATCTTCCAGTGTCGTGGCAGAATTAACTATAACGGAGAAGCAGTCAATTTAATTTCCCGTACTGTTTTCTTAATCCAAGAGCGCATCAATTGTTTGCGATATGATACGGGAACAAAGAATTCGTCAGCGAAACATTTGGTTGGAAATCTTTTTTGTTTTAATAACAAAATAGATGATTTGTTAGTTTCAGAATCCCCACAGATAAATAATAAAAAACAGGGACAAACATAATGCATTTGCTTTGGAAATATCTGAGCAAAAGTAAGCTTGTTCAAAAGTGTCGGTTGATGGTATTTTTTATTGCGTTCTGTGTTATTTAGCCAGATTGTGAAAGAGGGCTCTTCTGTTTTTGCTCCAAAACTTGACTGAACCAGGAGAGGGAGCCAAGAGCTTGCAACATTGCAATCCCGTACCTTTTCAAATTGGAGGCAATCGCGTTATTACATACATAGACAGGCTAAGTATTGGGTTTGACCCCAAATAGAATTGATAAAATGTCGAAATGTTTCCGACGGAATCAACACGGTGCGTTAAAGCTTCTAAGCAATGCTTGTTTCTTACTTTCCTATCACGTTAATTCAGGAAAAAAATGTTAAATTTAATAATGCTTATAAAATGTTCCACTCAGGCTGTAAATTCTTATCTGAACTTATGAACCTGAAAGAAATTAGATGTACTTTATTGCTGTCCTGGCTATGTATCTGTTGTTGGGTCCTAAGATACACACTCAAAATACTTGTATGTTTTCCTGTAGACTTTCAGTCCAGTCTTGGGTTAGTTTGGCCTATCGATGAAAAGAGTTAAAATGGAACATCAAAAATTCAAATGTCATCTTTAATAATTTACAAATGCCAGTGAACACACAGGTTTGAGACTCATGGAGCAGAGCAGAGTTTCGAAGATCTATGCTCCCTGTGTGCAGCACAAAGCCCACGAGAGAGAGAGAGAGAGTGTGTGAGAGATATGGAGGGAGGGAAGGAGAAGAGGGAGAACGAGAGAGAAAAGAAAGAGGGTATGAGAGAGAGACGGAGATAGTGACAGTGAGAGAGGACCGATAGAGGGTGTGTGAGAGAAAGAGAGAGAGAGAGGGTGATAGAGGAAGACCGAGCTGGTGACAGAGAGAGAAGACAGAGGGTATGGGGGGGGGGGGGGGGGGGGGGGGGGGGGGGGGGGGGGGGGGGGGGGGGGGGGGAGGTCTAATGTACGACCGAGGGATTAAAATAAAAAATAAAAAAATAAAACCAATTTGAAAATTGTTTTCCCTTCATCACCCCCCTGCCCCCCAAACTTTCCTTTTACTGTCTTCCTCTCAATTTGTTTCAGGATTCGGAGGGGGTGAAAAGGCCAGGACCTCAGTGTGAAGGTGCAGCCCCTTCTCGCCCCCCTCCGGCCCCCCAGGGGCTCTAACTGACCCAGGAGAAAAGGCCCTGACAACAAGGCACGTGCTTGTGCACCATTTCCATGGCAACCATCGGACCTTGCCTGTAGGATATCGACTCCCTTGAGAATGGGGGGGGGGGGGGGGGGGGGGGGGGGGGGGGGGGGTTTCAAAACTTGGCCCAGCTGCTACCGGGAAATCCCTGTTACACAGCACCAGATCCTTACACCGCTTGTACAGCAGATGGCGCCACAGCCTCTCCCAGCTGTGCCAGAGATGGACCCGTCAGTCCCCCACCAGGTCAGCCAATCACGGGTGGATCACCGTGTGGAGTAACTCCTATCCCAGGACTTCTCTTCAATCAGGTCAACAAATGCTTTTGTTCACCGTGACCCGGACACCGAGGTCAAATCAGCGAGCCAGACCTTCGTGCAATTAAGATAAGTTAATCAAAGAGAACACGCTTGAGAAATAACTTAAAACACCTGTTTTTCAGTGACATTATCTGATGGAGAGATTGGCTATAAGAAAGACCAGCATACACAGGGCTTCCCCCAGGACTGTGTGTGACCATAATGCTACACCCACAACGCTAACAGGTAGAAGAAGTTAAAAAAACAATCACAAAGAGAAAAAACATTAAATAATTAAATAGGATACATGTAAACCAGCAGGCAGAGGATTCTGATTATCAGTGGCGTGTTAGCAGACATCCACAGGTTGTGACATGGATTGTGAGTGTTTTTCATAAACCCCCTACTGTGACAGTTAATCTACTGCCCTTTTCCTCAAGCCAACAACAAAATTCAGGGAAACTGGATGCTGCTCGTGTTGGCAGTGTGCACTGGTGTCTTGGTGTACGTTGTAAAGTGTCAATATGTGGTTAAGGAGCAAGACTAGCTGTGTGACACGTGGCCCCAGTGAATATTTTTGTGGTAAAAAGTTGGTGAAACGCCATCTCGGTGTTCAGGTGTGAAAACTCATGGTTACATTTGGTTAAAAAGTGAAAGTTTTCTAACCGCCTAGGATGTAGCCAGGTTACGTCTGAGCTTTATTGTGGCTAACCTAGTTCGTCTATGTCAAAGTGTCTCTCAGCCTGGATTTCCACTCCTCTAGATTGGGGCTTTTGCTTTTTACTGGGGGAGGCCAGGGACGGACTGGGTAATCTCTGCAGGCAACTGTGATGTGGAGCTTTATCTCACATTAACCAGCAGAGATTCTGCGGTCTGTCCGCGCTGTGCCTTCAAGCGAAGCTGCTGCCCGTTGAAACCGCTGCCTGGGAACTGCGTGGAGTTGCTATGGGAACAGCCGTGTGCAAGTGGGCTGGGGACTGGACGTCGGTCTGGAGAGTTGCAGTGGGACATTATTAGCCAGTTATTCGACACGAAGTTGCTTTGGTGTCCCTCTATCCACATTGTAATTAATGGCCAAGGTGACAAAAAAAAAACGTATACATAAGTCGTTTCAAGTCACCTGGTCAATATGAAATAACTGTTCAGGGCTGTAACAAATTTGGAAGTTAAACCAAGGAATGTGCTTTGCCTTCTTTTGCGTTGATAAGTAATACCATGCTCTGCTGAATTGATTCTTCGACTGTGGGTTCACTTTATTGAACATTTGAATGCACATAAGATGTGCCAGATTTAGCCGGGGCCTTTGCCCTACGGGGTATCTCTCACTCAGGGAAAAATTTCCAATTTGATGCTACTCATGATTATTTGGAAAGGGGCGTGATTAAGCAAAAAATGCTGTCGCAGTGGATTTTCTTCTCTGTATTGTAGCACCAGAAACTCCTGTAGTTCAGAGACTCCTGCATGCTAGCCTCCGTCCTTCTCAGCGATTGGAACAGGACATTTATAGCGATGGTTACATTTATCAAAAGGAGACATCAGACAGAATGCCCCTGAAAGGCTATTTCTGTTTTTTAAATTTTTTTAAATTTTATTTTAAAAATTTTTGTCCTTATTTGTGGTTATTCTTCAGTGTGCGAGTGTGTGAATTGCCCTATAGGTGCGGCAACAGGCAGCGGTATTCGGATGCAGCGTGCTACGGCCGACGCCGCGATGTTGCCCGTGGGCGCTACGGCAACGCGACGCGACGCGACGGTCGCTCGCGGCGTCATGGCGACGCGCGCTCTGCCCTGGAGTTCTCTGTGCGCGCCCACAGCCGCCATCTGGCCAAATCTCAGCAGGCAACTGTGAGTGTTTTTGCCCCTCTCACAGTTGCCATTGGGGTTGTGCTAAATGTGGGATTTTTCCTCTGGAGAACCTGGTTTCGTGGTCATTAAGATGTTTATTAACTGTAAAAATATGTGCGTAGTTAGTCTAATGATCGTGTATAATTAGTACAAATATCCGTATTATAGTAAAATATTTTATTTGGATGGACTGCCTGAGTTGTACAACCCTGTGCCATGAATAATTTTAAGAGTTATATTTAACGAACCAAAGAAAATAAATTATGTGATGTGACCTCAATTCATTTCAGGTTTTACCTTTTTTTTTTTTTTTTAATCCTGAAAGCTAGTTCTTGTACAGCCCACTAGAGGAGAATTTGGTGCTGTAATTGTGATTTACATTTTAACCAATCAACAGTGCATTTGGCCTGCCAATCAGGGTAGTGAAGTGGCTATCTATACAGAATAGACAGTGCCAGCTTTTGTGCTCACAAGTGAAATGCTTTACATCAAAAGGAAATCTTGCAATTTTTCATTTTGTACATTTGGAAACAGTAATTGCAGAACATAATCTTAAATTTCTTAACTTAAATGTAAGAGGGAAAAACATGACCAGACAGGGCCTTTTAAAGCTCTGTTTGTTGCAATAGTCCTATCAGCCTTGCCTTCTGTTGTATTCTTTCATTCCATTTCTCTGGACATTCGTTGTGTTGTTGTGGTAGTTGTTTTTTATTTTCTTGCCTGGTCTCTCTCATATAAAGTATTGTTTGGTACTCTGGTGACTTAGAGAGCACTTGGACTCTGAGCAAAGAGCTGTCTGATGTTGATGACATTGCATCAGGAACTGATTGGATGATATTGAGGCTTTCTGATGTTGATGACATTGCATCAGGAACTGATTGGATGATATTGAGGCTTTCTGATGTTGATGATTCTGCATCAGGAACTGATTGGATGATACTGAGGCTTTCTGGTGTTGATGATACTGCATCAGGAACTGATTTGATGATGTTGAGGCTTTCTGATGTTATGATTCTGCATCAGGAACTGATTGGATGATATTGAGGCTTTCTGGTGTTGATGATACTGCATCAGGAACTGATTGGATGACATTCAGGCGCCATCAGTACCGGTTGCATTGCCTTCAGCATCGAAAGAAACGACGGAAATTGTCATGAGAAATTCCTTTATAACATATGCCATTTTTTGCTTGTGCGTGGTTGTAAGAATATCATTTTTCCATTTTTAAATGTCAAAATAATTTTTATTGATTGTGTCAGCAAATATTAAGTTTTATGTTAATAGGCTGAAGGGACAATATTTTCAGAATATAATGCCCGGGGATACAAAAGTGGTATTACTGAGGGTTATGATCAACCTGAAAACAGATGAAAAAAATTAATTGGATTTGTGTCCTGGCATTGAAATGCACAAGACAGTAAATTCTCAGATGTCGTGCTAAATGATGTCTTCTTCTTTGTTACAACATGTTGAAGTTTTATTCTTGACATCTGAACAATTTTTTTTTTTTTACTTTCAAAAGAAAAAAGTAGTTGGTCTCTTGCTAGATTCTTCCATGCTTTTCACAGTATAGCTGGGGGCAAAGGAAACCTTATTAAATTACAGGGACATTGCATAGTCAGGAATGCCAAGTATAAATTCTTGCCTCCCCACCTCTTGAATCCCATATTCAAACAGCCGCTGGACGCTTGTACCATAGTTCCTGTCCGAGTTCAGCTTTAAGAAAAACATTTGGCCAAAATAAACTTACCAAAAAAAAATTAGCTAATTTGTTATTTAAATACGTTTAAAACGAACCATTTCTTTATAACGGAATTGCCTCATACATGGCATGCATAAATCGGTAATTAATATAAATCAGTTTTCGTGTAACTTCTGTGTAACCACAGATGTTTAGAATAAAACAACATACATCATTGCCGAGCACTGTAAAAAGTATACTACGTGTCTGTGAATTGGCTTGGTGTACAAGTGCTTTCTCTGTGTTCTCCAGACAGTCTCTGACATGCTCAGACTTTTCTGTGTGTGTTACAATCAGCGCGGAGCCTTCTAACCGGACGGTTTTAATAGGCTGACTTTGCCCACAGTGACTCCCCCCCCCCCCCCCCCCCCCGAAAAAAAAAGAAATAGGCGCAGTTTGTTTTTTGTTTTTTCTTGCTACCGCTATATAAAGTGGCATTCACACTACCCTAGGAGAAACGCAAATTCAGTAGTTTACGGAGGGCTGTCATCCATCACGCCTGACTTGCACGAGCAGAGGTATTTTTCATAGTTACCATAGCAAACAACAAACTGCAGACTGCAGAACAACGTGCTCTACTCAGAGGGCTCCACAGTCACCAAGCGAACATTTTAATATGTCTGACTAGTATTTGCTGTGGAGTTCTCATTTGTATATAAACCCTGCAATTGGGAGAATGGTGAATTACTGCACTGTCTCTGTGGCACCCTGAAATGAGCCCTTTCACGCATAGTGTTCCAGGGACGTTTAACGGGACTCGTAGGCTATATTCTGAACTCCCCTGATTAATCGGAAAATATTTTAAAATGATGTTTTAGTATTTGTAGACTGAAATAATTGGCGATTTGAATTTTTAGTAACACGACAGTGTTTCAATATTCTTTCGTGCGACCTTGCACAGACAAAACGCGGACATTGATTTGATTCCCTCATTATATTCAGTACTCTAGCGTTTGGCGCCATCTATTGCTTAGCTCTTGATGTTCTGCAATAGGCTTTTCGACGTATTTCAAGTGATAGTTTTCCTCGGCATTATCAGACAACGGAGTAGTTTTTCCTAACCTTCAACAAACATATGAAGAATGAGAACTAATTATTGTAATTCCCTTGGAGTTTGATCCTTATCAGACCCAGGTTATTTTAAATATTTGAAATGAAAGTTTTTGTGAAATATCTAACCGCCGAGACACCGGCGACGTTCCAACAGATTATTGGCAATTTTAAAGAAACACAGAACAGAACAAAACTCTTCTTTCATGTGCTTGCACATTTTGGTTAGTAACGTGTTTCCTAGAACATATTCGGTGTCTTGATGATAGACTATCTAATTGCGAGGCGTAATAGACCGACATTCGTTGCACATACGAAACAGTTGCGTAAAAACAAAACTGGCCTGCTATTCCCACTGAAATGAGAATTAAGTTTGAATGCCTATATTGATCTACAGGATGCAAAATAATGTAGCCTATATTTTATGACCGCTGCACCTCCAATTTACGAAGTATAGTCATGACGAATAGACCACTATTTTCTTTGTGATATGTTTTTTCTCAAATCGCCACATTTAGAAAAGGTCACGGCAATATATTGCTATAGGGTGTGTGCTTGCTTTTTCAAGTTTAGTAAGTTTAGCAACGTCTCTCGAGGCAAAGGCTGAGCTCGAAAGCTGCAAGAAACGCCTGACAAAATGTGGGTATTGATGGAATATAATCAGCCGTAAAACACGATTTTATTTAAAACAGAAAACAAATTTTCTCTTCATGTTATTATTTTCGAGTTGTTGTATTTATTTATTTTTATTATAGAATACAATGACAGTGTAGAACGAACATTTTTAATGCGCACGGGTAAGATGTAGGCTAACACTGGACGTTTGGAACATTTTATTCATCAATCAATCAATCAAAACTTTATTTCGGACTCAAGGTCCATATAAAAGGCCGAACATTACATAGATAAAATTACTCATTACTTATCGCCAAGGTTGTATTGCAGCCTGTAGAGGGAGCCACATCCTACCTAGATAGCACTACAATCTTAAAGTTGGAATCGGATGAAGGAGAAGTCCGTGATACAGTGGTGGTGTGCAACCTGCACGGAACGGAGCACCGCCCCTACATTCCACGCGCACCGCATGTTCACAGCGATTGTTGTTAATAATAAACCGTCCGATTAAGCCAGAGGTTACTCCTCCGTCAAGCGGGTAGAGAACGCCAGGTCCGACGCTGCAAGTGCGGAACAATCAAAGGGATTGATCTTAAGTGCCGAAGCCGTTTGTTAAGAGAGGGAGCATATTTTACAGGTATCGTTAATGTGCGCATGCATGTACAGTGCATTGGCATAAGGACGCGTTTATTCAAGGTTGCTTCAGGTGAGCGGCACTATTTTGTGTTTATAAAATAGCGCTGTATTACACTCAAGTTACTTGAAGAATTAAGTTTCCATATTGTAAGGAATGCACATGTGTTCTGTAATCTTATGTTAAATGTTTTAATCATTTTTTTTGAAAGGATGTGTGTGTTTTAAAATGAAAATGTGTGCAAATGTTATGAAAATACACCTGCAGATCTATCTGTGTGTGTGTGTGAGGGAGAGAGAGAATGAGAATATAGACAGCATTCTGCATTTGGTCATTATGGGCTCATTTTTGTCCCCCTGTTTTTGTTGCTGTTTTAAAATGAACTGTAAGCGTATAGACTCATCAAACAGTATGATGAAAAATGCTGGAATGTTCTTTACAGAGCCGTGTGGTGGGATGTACCAGTGCACTGATATGTTTTTAAGTAATTTTGTAAAAAATTACACCGGCGCTCGTGACCTATGCGGATAAGTGACGTGAAATTCTCAGCACTCCAAAGTATTTAAGTTTTAGCTGGCCTCTTGCCAATGAAAATAGTGTGTAAACGCGGGGATATGTTCGCGCTTGCTCAACAATTCAGCTACTGATGTAGCCTAATAAAGTGTTTTATAGTATGCAGGCTGCCTCGAAAGACTGCACAAAAGAGTTAATGAAGTTCTCACCCCTCCTCTGTTTTAGACTCTTCGCTATGTACAGGATCTGTTTGTGTTTATATGTGGCCATCAATTGTGTTGGTTCTCAAGAGGCAGAAGAACCTATCTCCTACACGGTGAGTGGCATTGTTCAATACTACATGGGACTATACAGGGTACATACTAAAGAACAAATAGCCAACATTAACTAAATGAGATTGCAAATAACATAAGTATTTAGAAATGCTTATGTTAGGTTTGCAAAGCTAACAGGTTCAGTTCCAGACAGTGGAATACAGTAAACAGAAATTATAAAGTGAAAACTCTATGATATATTAAGATATTTTTTTGGTGGGATATTTTCCATATTGGGGTGGCACGGTGGTGCAGTGGGTAACTCTTCACCTCACAGCAAGAAGGTCCTGGGTTCAAATCTCGACCTCAGCCTTTCCGTGTGGAGTTTGCATGTTCTTCTTGTGTCCATGTGGGTTTCCTCCAGGGACTCCGGTTTCCTACCACAGTCCAAAGACATGCTGGTTAGGTTAATTGGAGACTCTAAATTGCCCATTATTTTGAGTCTGTGAGTAAATGGTGTGTGTGGCCTGCAATAGATTGGCGACCTGTACAGGATGTATTCCTGCCTCTTGCCCCAATGCATACTGGGATAGGCTCCAACACCCCCTGCTACCCTGACCAGGAATAAGCGAGTACATATAATGGATGGGTTTTAGGTGTAATCAAGAAGAACGTGGAGTCTGTTGGATTAAGTGTATAGGGTTCTGGTGAACAGTAATATTTAGATAAATGTTGCCAGTGTTATGTTGTACCATTATTGATGTCGCAGTTTGTATTCTATACAGAGATCAGTGACTAATTGAAAGAACTGAAGCTTCCCTAGACTGGGAATGTCATGTCCCTCCTCGTTTCAGTTCACTGGCTGCTTGTTACAGCTCACATCAGGTTTGATGCCTTTGCGCTAGCCTACAGGGCAGTGAACGCAACAGCTCTACGACACCTCCAGCCAAACTCCAAACCCCCTGCATCCCGGCCAGGTCTCTTCCGTTTCACATCCTTGAGGCGGCTGGCTCTCCTGGTCGTGATGGTTGCCTGTACTGGCCCCACAGTAGCGGGACCGACTTCCCAAATCGGTCAGGGACAGCTGATTCATTGGCTATCTTGATGCCTATCCCAGCCCATCCCTGTGGCAATCCTCAGATATGATAATGTATGTTTTTGGTTGTTGTCGGCAACAAGGGCGTAGGTTTGGCCTCAACATTGGTAGGGACACGTGCAAATATCATACCTGGGTAGGTATGATATTTGCACATGACGGGAGCCTTCAGATAGCCCCCTCCCTTTCAGCCAATGAAATGCTAGTATGCGTAAATTGGTCGTTTAGGAGACAGCCTTTGGCAGATCGGAGTTATCTAATATGATTTGACTCCAAAGATAATGCGAACGAGTCGCTCAAATATTGGGAGGGACATTTCTGTCCTCCAAAATATTGGTAGGGACATGTCCCTACCGTCCATATGCAAACCTATGCCCTTGGTCGGCAAAAACAATGCTAATGGATTGCCTGCTGGACAAAGAATGCTAACTCCACAGAGTAAGGCCATTGATCTCAGTGTCAACAGACTTGGTGTGATTGTTCACATATTCATATTGGTTAAGACTGGGGGCATTAGACATAAATGAACTCCGATGCACCGTTTGCTACATTTTTTTCTGTTTACATAAGAATGGTCCAATTTGGTGTAATCAAAATTGAGCTTGGAATCTTTTGGATTATGAGTGTAGGGTGCTGGTGATGAGTGAGTCTAGGCAGGCATACCAATTTAAGCCTTAATGTAATTTACTGTTGTACACTTTTTGTATTCCACAGTGCACAGATGGCTACACATTTGATCCTGTCTTACAAATATGCAAAGGTAAAAAACAAAGAAGTTTTAAAACAGATTTTTAATTTAGATTTTTTGTGTTTAATGAGCAGAATACAGTTCAACCCATGTGTGTATTTTGTTCTTACACTGTGGGTACAAGAGATATGGGATATTGGGACCTTCTGCTTGATTGCTGCTTGTTCATAATGATGATGTTCAGATATGTTTCTGAATAAAAAGCACTTTTAGAGTGAATCCTTTTTAAATGTGGAGTGGAACGTGGGGAAAGGGAAGTCTGTAAATGTAACGTACTGTAACATGACATAACATAATGATGGGAACAGGCCATTCAGCCTCACAATGCTTGCAATTTTCCTAATTAAATTGTACCTAGTGCTCTGATTACCCACAGACTAGATAGTATCTAACGCTGTATCAAGCCTGGCCTTTTAAAAACCCTGGAGTTTCTGCCTCTATTACGTGACCTGGCAGGCGTTTAGTGCAAGGCTGAAGTGATAGATTGTACGAAGCACATCATTACCGGGAGCAATCGTTCCCTCCGCTGTCCCTCTGTTTTTTTCTTCCTGTTTTTTAGACGTTAACGAGTGCGCCATCATGCCGGACGCCTGCAAAGGGGGCATGAAGTGCATAAACCATTTTGGCGGGTACCTGTGCCTCCCCCAAAACGCCAAGATCTACATCAGCAACGGGGACGAGGACGCCCCTTCCCCCACGCCCGTGCCGACGCCGGCGCCGCGCCCCCCGCCCGTCCGCCGGGTGATACACAGCCAGGCCGTCTCCATCCGGTGCGCCGCGGGATTCACGCTGGACGAGCAGAACTACTGCAGGGGTAAGGCCTCCGGCTCTCGCCCTCGTGGGCTACGAGAGGGGAGAGTCTGCTTTGGTACCGCACTCTGGGGTTTTATAGGGAAGAGTAGGTAGTTTTTTTTTTTTGTTTTTTTTCCCCAAAATTCTAAAGTCGGTGCAATGTTTTCACTCCAACCCCTACAACAAAGGGCATCTCGTTGAACAGCTAGAGATCTCCTTGAGCTGCTGATCAGCAGAATCGGGTGTGCCGAGTTGGGGTTGAAGTGAAAACGAACAGATCTCCAGGAAGAGGGTCGGGCAGCCTTTCCTTAAAGGGCTGACCGTGTTTCCCACACCCACTCCAGCCTGCTGGAGCCAAAAGCCAAAGTGAGTTTGTGCCTCTAACCTCATGCCACGTTTGCGCTTCTTGGGGGCTCGCCCGTTGGATTTGGTCAAGGTGCACTGGACGGGAGATCTTTGGATTGTCTTTCTCCCCCGTGGCTTGTTGTTGGTTGATGCCTCGTTCAGCGAGAGTGTGTCAGTTGGGTTGAGTGTAATAGTTTATTGTGGGCTGGATGGGTGCACCAGAAGCATTTCTCAAAGCTCCTGTCCTCGGTAAAAAGTGCGACTGATGGGATAGGTGGCTTGGATGGAGGTACAGGTTTGTGTTTGGGTCAGATATGGGCTGTGGTGGCAGAGGACATCTTTTGCTCTAGTTAGACTTGAGGTCAAAGCTGTAACCCTTTAGTCAGAGCTGGGGTCAAGCCATAGGCGGCATATCCGGTCACCTAGGGTGCCAACCTTAGGGGGGGGGAAATGATAGTAGGTGGAACCCGCCTGGTCTACAATCACGTCAACCCCCCCATCCCCCGCTCCACTCCCCCACCATCTCGGGCCGCAGAAAGTCTCGAAGCCTTGCCCCCCTTTAGCTCGCCCGTCATAAAATTAATGTGCATTACTGACGCCTTTAAAGAAGTACTTTCACCAGTGTTCAGAACAAAATGACTTTCACATGCTTGAAATTTTTGGCTAATAACACATTCTCAGATTGGGATGAAAATGCTCCATTCTCTCAGCAGAAGAGTCACGGTTATGTACCAAATCTTCCCACAACACAACAACAACAATGACAACACGAATTTGAACGCAGCACAGAGTCCCTTGTGTCCAAAGCAAAACAAAGTTAAAATAAATTCCCCCAACGTACAAGCAAACATGTTTATTATAAGGTCACACAAAAACAAAAACCCAAAACTATAATGTACAAAGAATTGTAGGTGCTGGAAAAAACACGTCAGGCCAAAGCAGCGCCTACAGAAGACTACTAATCCTGCTATAAATAGTGCCCTTTCTCCTGATGAAAAGAAATGGTGAGTCTTCCACAGGTTTTCTAAACCTAAATCAACATTCCCTATCCAACACCACACAAAAAGAAATCAAACAAAGCCACAAATGTCATCAAAGTGCACGATCCAGCCACAAAATTGCTCCACAAAAGCTTCTCTTTGTCTTCAGCTGCAGCAGGCTTTTTGTAGGGCCACCAGTAGGTGAAGCCAATCTGGTGATCAGCAGCTCATTAAGGTGGAGCACGGGTAGAGAGAGAGAAGCACAGATCACATGCAGGGGGTTAGTTTAAGCTCCCGCCTGTAACAGTCTCTCCTCATGCCCAGAGGCTGTCTGTGAATACCCAGCCAGCCTCGTCATTATAGAATGGCAAATAAATCACTCCTCAGGTAGGTGAGTGAGGTGAACAGAGCAGGAGGTAAAGCCGTAGCTGCAGTGTGTGGTTGAACTTGCGTTGCTTTTTCATCACCAGGAAGACACACAGGCGTACACGTGTGCACACACACACACACACACACATGCACACACACACAGAAATACACACACACGTACCCACAGGCATGTACTTACACACAAACTCGCATGAGTGCATGCATGCACACACACACACACATCACAAAAGGAGAAGCTAAATATTAGACCGTTTGTGTCATTAGTGGTACATTTGGTGCATTGCTTGATATGGCACACGGTTTAGTTTTCCGTGTCCGTAAAATCTTAATTTATTTTGGTCTGAAACATGAAAGGAGGTACCTGAAATCATTCTGTTGTCGCAGCGGGACACTTCAATCGCGCCGTTTGTTTTGAACCGGGTGAGGCGTATGCCAACGGGCGCCAGTTAAAAGCGGCCACTTCGCGGATCTAACGCAAGGACCTGCAGCCACACGCTGTTTTGCACAAAAGCAAAGCTGACGATGTGCCAGCTTTGGAGCATGATTTACTCCTGCCATTTCCTCCCGTGCTTGTTTTGGATGCGTGACGTTGAGTTTTACCATCAGCGCACTTGTTTTCATAAATGGAGAGAAGCCCGGAACTGCCCCTTCCCTCGTTCCCCCCCCCCCCTCCCCCAAATAGGTTCAGTTGCACTTGGGGCTTTGTCAAATCCCACAAAACCGTATTCGGGAGAACAGATGTGGAGCTTATTAATGTGCTGGGAGGGGGGGGGAGGTGGGGGGGGGGGGGGGGGGGGAGATCAGTTTTACTGTTTTACCACATGGTTAGTGTACATCTGAGACTGTGGAGGGAGGAGGGGGAGGGATCACACACAGTTTAACGGTTCAACTAGATTCAAAGCGAAGGGGGTGAAAAAGCAGGTGTTTTAAGAAAGCCCCCCCCCCCACCCCGGCCCAACCGATCCCGCTTTGCCATCCAAAAATTTCACAAGAGCTGTCTGCTAGCCCAGTTAGTAGCAAACGACAAATCCAGAGCTGGAGATGGAGATGGCCGCTCGCATCCCCCCCCCCCCCCCTCCATCAGCCAAGTTACGTTCTCTCAAACCGCTTCCAGTGAAGATGTTTTGGCCTGCCTGCCGCTTCCTCTCAAAAACAGGAACGGTTACACGGCTTTGAAAGTTCCGGAGAGACGCTCCTTGTCGAGCGCTCCCTTTCCCCTGCGTAACTTCTGGATTTAAAAACGGGGTACGCTGTGCACTGTTTTCATAGATTTTTTTTAATGAGTTGATCTTTGAACCGTGCTACTGGATTAGCGTTTTTTTTTTTTTTAACCATTAAAAACCTGCGGAGGAATTTCATGGACGTTCCCGGCCGGCTGGTTGCCATGCGCACTGACATTTATGGAGCCTTTTTAAAAAAAATTAAATAAAATGGGAAAATGCCGTCAGTTTTTTTTAATGTACTTGTCCAATGATTAAAAGAATCCCAGAGGGAGATGTGCACTCTTAATTGCTTATGTGTACAAACTGATGCAGTCCTGATAACCTGGAGAGAGGCAGGGCTTGGCAGCCTCTATGCCTGTTCTCCATGACCTGGAGATGACCAGCGTTATTTCTACCAGTGCTGATGCTTGTCCTCCTGACCTGGAGATGACCAGTGTTGTTTTACCAGCGCTGGTGCCTGTCCTCCATGCCTGGAGATGACCAGCATTATTTCCAACAGCGCTGGTGCCCGTCCTCCTTGCGTGGAGATGACCAGCATTATTTCCACCAGCGCTGGTGCTTGTCCTCCTGACCTGGAGATGACCAGCATTATTTCATCTGCGCTGGTGCCTCTCCTCCATGCGTGGAGATAATCAGTGTTATTTTTTTACCAGCTCTGGTGCCCCTCCTCCTGACCTGAAGATGATGACCACTGTTATTTCCACCAGCTCCGGTTTGTTTAAGTCATTAGTAAGGAAAACACGGTGAGCAGTTCAATTTAATTACTTGCAGCTGTGGCGTTTTTTTTTTTTTTTTTTTTTTGGCTCTCCTTTCCAGTCCAGCAGCACAGCACTCTCTAGGGCTGGGGGTGTAGTTTTTTTTTTTTTTTTTTTTTTTTTTTTTTTTTTTTTTTTGAAACGGCATTTTATTATCCAAAGCTTGGGTTCAAAGGCTTGTTCTAAGGTTAACCCTTCCCCAGTGGACCCTTTCGGGGCTGACGTGATGCCGGTGGCTTCCACGTTGCTCTGGATGTGACCTCCCTCCGTACCAGTGACACATCCCTCCCAGCGCGCTTGTTGCGCTCTTTCCAGGAGGATGAAAGGCGGCCGGGCTATGACTCACATCCACAGGTGTCAGCGGTTTCCACTTGCTTTCCTCCTGCTCTGTTTCTTGTCGTTTGGGGTTTGTGTGCTTGCAGAAGGCACACTCCAGTCCTGGGTCTCTTGGGCAGGTTTTTTTTGCGCTAATGAAGACGTTGTTCTAGCATGCGCTGGCAGCTCAAAGGGAAATGCACGCGCGCTTAAAGAAAGTGACTGGTAATTACTTGGAATTGGGTGTTTAAACGAGACTAAAGTTTATTTGAAAGTTTATTTTAGTGATAAACGGAATACTCTACCGAAGTGTTTGTAGCTCACGCTAATATTGAGCACATGTCTGTAGAAGGGCTTTTGGCACAACAGAAAAATAGGAAAAGAAAATAAAGTTAGTTTCTATATAAATTTTTGTCTCTTTAAAAAGGTTTTAGTGCAAACGCTCTCTGTCCAGTAAAAGCCTTGCCCTGGCAGTCTTTCACTATTTGGGCTACTCAAAACCGCTAGCAGGCCGGCTTTGAACTTGTCCGTTTGTTGCACCAATAACGGAGCTGGTTCTGCTTTATGACCAAGACTGAGTTTCATGACCAACACTGACAATTAGTGAGAGATCAAGCCCTGTCCCCTAGAAAAAAAAGCATGATCACTCTTTGATTCAATATTGCTGTATACTATGAGCTTTAATGAGAATTAAATTTTAAAAAAAATCACTATCCAGATGGTACTTGGCTATGCAGGCTAGCATGCATACAGTTTCAACTAGTAGCCTACTTGTAGTCTGCCATTAAGATTGCTGTAGATCTGGCAGTATTTAGCAAATTGGCATTACATTGGTCTGTTAGTGGGCATTCAGATTGAGGCTGTCGAGATCACGATCAGCTGCAAAGAGTGCGTTTTCAATTACAGCACTGTATTTTTCCCCGGAGTTTTGCAGGAAAAGGCACATTCCAAACACTGAAGGTTATTGTCCGTTTGAAAAAGGACACCCGAAAGCAGAAAGCCCTTTTTGACAACGCATCTGACCCTCAGAACAAGTGGCTCAGCTTTTTGAATTGCACGCTCCTGAGAACGGTACGAAACAGGCAGTGTGTGTTTTCCAGTGTTTGCGTTTCCCTTTTTAATTTGTATTAATCCCAGGCCTGTTTCCCTTGGAGTAAATTTTCTGCTGTGGAGGTGCTTAATGGGCTGGATTTAGTGCTTAGTTTGCATAAGGCCCAGACATCGACTCTGTTAAGACTCCACGAATTCATTATTGCAGCAATCTTGCCGTATCAAATAGCGCTTACGCCTCATCCTTCCCCAGAAGGATGTCTGGACGGGCGGGATTGGGGGAGAGCTGGTGCATACTGGGAGCCTGAGGCTGGCTTAGCGTGTCACTAAGGTAATTCAGGTGAGAGCCAGGTGAATTTACGCTATTGTTTGTGGGACAGCAGGTGGGGGGGGGGGGCTCTGTGACACTTAGCCCAGTCTGCTGAGGTCGACGTGGTATCTCTTTCCATGACCTCTTGGCTCAAGGTCATCCGTCATCTGAATTTGCCTGCCGATGGCCTCTTTGAGCTTGCTGCACAACAAGTAATTAATCTTCCAATAACAATCAAGTCACATGGAAACTCAACATGCTAGTGCTGGAAACTGACTAAGACAAATAACTAAAAGCTGAGTGCAATCACTCTGTGTTTTATCTGTAATCTGTGCTATTGTGCTTGTTTCTCTCAGAGGTATAGATAGTAATGAAAAATATATGAAGGTATTTTCTATGTCTCATGAGCTCTCAGGAGACAGCTTCTTAAGGAAAAAAAAAAAATGTTAGCCTAATTCTGACACCAAACCTGAAACATGAGAATCAGGATACATTTACATTGCGCTGATTTAGATTCTGCCTGATTAACCGAATACCGACTAATCAACAATGGATTCAGTCTTCCATTTAAAAAAAACCTTCAATTTCAAAACATTTAATTATTTCCTCTTCGGCAGCTCTGCGCATATTATTGATGGCTGCAATGGTTCACAGATAACTATCCACATATTTAGTTGGGTTTTTTTTATTTTTTTGGTTTTCTGTGTTTGCCAAGCTCGCGCTCTTACGGGCAGTAGCAGGACATGACGAGACACGATAGTGTACACTTCCAGTCTCACGTATGATTCAACACATTCCCAGACGTACCGCCGACATTTCTGGCGCACGAGCGGTACGTAACTCGGGTTGCGTCGCGGTGTGGCTTACAACGAGCGATGTTTTAACAGGACATCGGTGATCGAAAGCAAAGGAGCCATCTGTCATGGTTGGGGGTATTTTTCCACTGCGTTGGATCTTTTGTAGGAATTCATTTTTCTTTTTCCTTGGATTCAATGCAATGCAATGGAGATTCTTGTTCCCTCAGATTTATTACTTTATGATAAAAAAACACTTGAACATGGAATGATAAGCATGAGCTCAATGTGAAACATGGGAGAAAGCTGCAGAAACGAACTCATCAAACGCTAGATAAAACGCACAGCCTGACAGGAAACTGCGGATCACGTGATGTTTACTCAAGGCTGAAAAATAAATCTGGTGGAAAAACAATAGACACAGTGTCTGTAAAGAAGAAGAAAAAAATGAACCTGTTTATTTTCCAGTCGCTTGCATGGGTATTAACATGGCATGGATAAGAAACAGTAGCTTACCAGCTGAGCAAATGAGCAGAAGATATCCTGCAAGAATAACATGCAGGTCTTTTTGCCATGGTAGCAGCTGACAGGAAATACCTTCAAATCTGATATGAATCTGTATTTATCCCCCTGAAAATGCCCAAACTGTACAGTACGTCTCAAAAAAATGAAAATGTTTTGTATTTAGAAACTGCTATTTCTAAACTTCTAAAGTTTTATTTCATATTCTTTGTGAGTAGAGAAATGTGATGTGATTTCAGTTTTGATAGAGTTTTGAAGGTGGTCAAAAGCAAATATTCATTATGTATTCTTTCGAATGAGTGCTTTACCCCAGTGGACTTCTGAACAGGAATAATTTAGGGTAAGGATATGGGAGCTCTTGAAATAAACAAAAGGTGCTGTAAAGCCATAAAAATGTGTTTGGCAAAGATGTTTTTAATGCTCAGGTAACTGATAGGTGTGCCTTTGTTTTCCTGTCTTTCTTCTGTCTGTGCTGGAATTGAGAGTGGTGATTGCATTTCTAAATACATTTTTTTTAGCTCTTATTCTGCCCAATTTGGAATGCCCTATCATATTTTTTTTGGCATTGGCCTTTCCTGCAACCCCCATGATCAACAGGTGGTGCTGGCACAGTCCGCATGTAAAACCAGATCGTAAAGCCCAGTGTAAGATGTGGCCATAAGGCTCTTGGACTATATAGGCTTTACTAGCTTGTGAAAGTGACAGTGTTGAGCAGACGTTTTACATCTTCCTTTAACCTCCTGTCCGGGGGGATCTTTGATGAGTCAGACCTGGCCTCTATCCCCTGCCCCTTGCACATGTGCTGAGCTCTGGAGTCGACGTTTGGACAGCGTTGGGTGTGTTACGGCCAACAGCAGCGGTGTTTTGGTTGGACAGGACGTCGCTGAGCGTACGCACCGAATGACCCTCGCCGGGGTGCCTTCTGTTTTATCCGAACGCTCGGTAAATTAACGGCGGACGTGTCGGGTTTCAGCAGGCCGTTTTAGCCTTTGGATTTTTGGGCTGTCGTAGGCCGTATCAAGCTCCCCCCCCCCCCCCCCCCCCCCCCCCGTCACTCCTCTCACAAGCTCTGGAGTTTTGAGCTGTTTAGTCGCCCTCCGCCGGTCTGTCTAAAGCGCTCTGTCCGGGTTACCTGCAGTATATCTGCTCAGTTTGGGGATTAAAGGAACACCCCTTTGATTTTTCAAAGGCTGTTTGTGAAGACTTGTCATAAGAGGGGCTGTTTGATCCCTGTTTACCCTGATTTATCCCTCCCAGTGCCGGACAGACAGGGTGTGGAGGAGGGCGTTTTTCCCGAAAACAGTCGCCCACCTGCCCCCGATATTTTGAGAGCCCTTATGGACTTGTTTCAGCTATTTTTCAGTCCAAAGCATTTTTATATGAGGACATCACAAGACTCCGAACTATAATACTTCTCCTTGTTCCCCGTCCCTGGCTCCTTTGATGTTTTTTCAAACAAAGAAAACCATGAGCGCCAGTTTGTCTCGTGTTTTGAATTGGAATTTGAGAATAGTTGCTAATTAAGGAATTCTGGTGCACTGTGGTGTGGACAAACCTCAACAAGTATATTTTGGATGGATTTGATTCAATTAGAACTGTATTTCTAAAAATAATCTGGTATTTAGCAAAAGTTCTCCATATAATTCAGCCACACAAACTTGTTTCCTTGAGACAAGCAGAAGTAGGATAAAGTATTTTTTTTCACTTGATTATCATCTCCAGTGACCGCCTTTACGCTATAGAACCCTGTTACTCAAATATTGCTGGATTTTCGCCCTCCCTTTACCTAGTAGTCAGGTGTGAAGACAGTCTGGCCAATCAGTAGCATTAATTGTTCAGTTAATTACCTGAGAAAAAAAGAAAACTAAGGATTTTGATTCGAGGGTGAGATTTGAGTATCCATGCTACTGTACAGCTAAGTGTGTGTTAGCATGCCTTTTGGGTCAGGAGCCTCTTTTGTGATGCAAATCCATGTTTCAAGTAACATATTGACTCATTTCCCCAGAGTAATGACAATAAGAAAAATTCACAAAAAATACAGAAATTCTGCAGCGAGTGGTCAATGTTGATGATGTTTTTGTTGTTGACTCAGCTAACCTATGTCCTGTTGCTCTCAGATGTCCTGATTTTTCCACTGACATTATGAAAACCACGTAAGGTTTAAGCTGCTGACCCAATGAATCATGGCCCATCTGAAAAATTACACATCCAACTTCAAAAAGCTGAAACATTTTATGCAAATGTAAGCAAAAAAAATTAAGTCTTGTGCAGCGAATTCCATCTGCATGGTTACAACTGAATCAGCACATCGTCCAACAGTAGGTTTATCCAAAAACGTCATCGCTTCATCTGATGAGTTTGTATGGAATATTCTAGAAAGCCTTGGTGTGTGTAACTCAAAAGCAGATGCAGAAAGGTTTATATGTGCTTTCATTACAAGGTGGCTTGGCTACGGCAATGTGCTGCCCAGTGGCGTCCCAAAGAAGTCCACTGAATAGGTGCAGTTGGTTCAAATGCAACTGCTGTAATATTGAGTAAGACTATAAAGAGAGCTCGCATTACTTCAACACTTACATCTCTGCGTTAGATTCCTGTGTTGTCTTTGAATTGATTGGATAGGCTCAGCACTGACATATGCTACACACATTCTTGGTTTGATTGGTAACTATGGTGTCCAGGTCATCAGTGTGGGTGGAGATGATCTGCGTTTGGTGTCTTTTCTGATGTACAGTAAACACAGAAAGAGATGCGTCTCCCAGCCATAGCAGACCAATCAATCTAAATCCCCTCTCAGTTGAACCGGCCCATTGGCTAACGTGTTGCGAGCATTCCTCTGCAAAATAGCTTTGGTGCATCACCCACACAGTAAAATATCCCATGTTAATGCAGCTCTAACAGAGTTTCATATGAGACCAACTGGAAAGTACTCTGTAAGAGTGGATTTAACCTGGATTCTTTTTTACTGTACAAGTGATTCAGTCCTGGTTTTTCCCAATTTTCATATTTTTCCATATTGGGTGGATGGGGACTGTGCATCTTTGTGACTTTGTGACTGTATCCTTGTAAAAACAACAACAACAACAACAAAAAGCCTTACAAATGTGACTGAGCTGAAAGGAGGCAGGAGTTTGCTGGTTTTTGCACAGGGGATTATGGAGACCGTGGCGGTCTGGCCGGTAGGCAGTGGGACACGGTCCAGCGCCGGGCTCATCTATCAGATAATCAGCTCTGCCCCGCCCGTCCCTGCCTGCCTAATCATGCCTGCCGATCTGTCACTGGCGGGCCTGGCTCGTTTTCGGCTCGCGTCTCGGGCCCCTGATTAGTGGCCGTTTGGCTGGGGAGCTGAATACCTGCGCCCCAGCGGAATGCCAAGGTTTTCTGAGATGGAGGGGACGGTGGTTTCTTGTTCAGGGAGGTTACAGGTGGTATCGTTTCTTTCTGAAGGGAGAGAGAGCTCGGATAGTTTCTGAGGGAGAGAGGTTCGGCAAGGTATCTTTCCGAAGGAGAGACTCGGTGTAGTTTATCTGTGAGGGAGAGAGAGCTGGAAATGTGTATTGCTGAGGGAGAGAGCTGGTACAGTAGGGGAGAGATCTGGTGAAGTTTCTTCAGTTTCTAAAATTCATGAAAACTTTAGCTGTATCTAATGGAGCTACACCTAAGCCAGTTACTGGTCACCAGTTGTCGTTAATGAAAGATGCATCTCTTCTCTGATTGGAGAAGCGATGCTGATGGCTGGCCCTAAAACTTGCTCCACGTGATTTTAAAAAGTTCAGTGAAAACTGCCTGGTTGATATTCAATCTAATTATGGTAATAGAAAAATGATGTTGTCAAAAGAGCATGTTTGAGGATGCTGTCCCAGTGATTTAAAGGGCCAGAGATCTAACATTTTGCCTGGAGCAAACTCTTACCTTACGACGTGACGAAAACGTGTCGCAGAGAACCCGTTGCGCCTTTTTTTTTTGCCCGTTTGCTATTAAGACATTTTTTTCCCCGACATTCTAATGGCTGCTCCTATCTTATTTGTGGGAAGCGGGGAATGAATTGGAAGCGAGGAGTCCGATAAGCTGACGGAAAAAATGCCCGTTTGATAAATACGGGGAGATTTTTTGGAGAAGCGTAGCGGCACCAGTTGTTTGTGGGACGCGGTGGAAAACAAGAGCGGAACAGGGCTGCATTCCTGGGCTTCTTGGCCGGCCTTCCCGCTCGCTTCGCTTGGGTTCCTTGGCACGAGCCTGCTGGGATTACTCTGTGTGAAATCAATTCTCCTTTGGCAGGCCCTTCTCAGATCTGGCACATGCATTTTTTTTCCTGTTGAGGTCACAACCGTTGAGATGCAGTTTCACAAAAAAAAAATACCTGGAATAATTTCCCGAGATAAGGTTAATTGAAATGTTTCTTTTCTCTCTAGCTCGTGGTTCTTTTCGGGACTTGCTCGCTGCACAAGAGCTAGAAATGGCTTTGGTGTCATTTACTCTGCGTCGCACGTCAAGAGCTGCAACATATTAGCGACCTTTGAAGTTTGCTTTTTGAAGTTGAACATTCAAAGATGCGGAACAGCTGAAAAATTGTTAATGAAAGATTCTGGTGTGGCTGAAGTACTGTACGGGCTGCTGGATAGCCCGTCATGTGAACGCACTGTTCCAGGACTGTGGGTGCGCCCTACTATTACTACAAGACATCCGCAGACTTACTTTCAAACTCATTTTTGAAGGACTTTCATTGCGAGCATGGAATAAGTACTGCATACCTCTGAAAGAAAGCACTCAAGCAAATCTTCTGTAGCCGTTATTCAGCTCACAAAGTAGCCAGTTAACTAGATAGCCTGGTCACCTAACTAATCTATTCCAGTCAGGCCAGATAGGTCAGTAACAAATTTCCCCATTCAAAAAAAAAAGCCCAAACATAACTCCATCTCCAATAAGCTTCACTGCCTGTGACTGGATTTTGTTGATCCCACCCCCCATCTGAAGAATATTGAGGAATATTGGACACATCCAATCAGATCAGAGTGCAAGGGCAGGATGTGTACATCTGTTCCACAGACATCCAGCCGAACAGTGTCAAGTCTATAACGGAGATTAACAGTCTTTTAAAATGGTGTTGCATATCGTTAACACGTTAGTTTGCGGAGTGCAATATTTACTATGCAGTAGATTCAGTATCGAGAACTGTTTGTGCTTCCGTTGTTTTTTGTATGGGGGAAACGCTGCAGAGCGAATGAAGCCTTTCCGCTTGTGTTCGTGCTTGGCAGACCTACAAATAGGAGTTGGGAAATTTTACGGATTGTTGACTTAAAAAGAGTTTTGCCTGTGCTTTTCAAGATTTACAGTTTCTAATAAATAGAACCAAATAGAATATCTGACAGATAATATGACTCAAGCTGCACTTTGGAGTCAGTCCCACTTTCCATCCCAGTGACTCTGTGAATACAAACCAAATCCACCTGTGATTTTGTAATTATAAGAATTTCGAGCATGTCAGTAAAAATCGGGTCACAAAAAACAACTGCCACATCGCTTGTTGTGGCCAAGCCCTAGTTTTAAGAAGGATCTCAGCTGTTCTTTTTGTGTTCTTAGAAGTTAAGTGTGTGTTTTTTTTTTTTTTTGTGAGGAATTGTGTGCACCCATTCACTTTGTGAACTCAACACCAGCTTCGTCTGTTTCTGTGTTTGTAAATGTTGTTTTCAGGTAAGCTGAAATGTATTCCCCCATCTGCGTTAAGTACTTTGAAATTATGATCTTTCTCTCTCTCTCTGTCCCTCCTCCTGTTTCTCTCTCTCTCTCTCCTCTCTCTCTCCTCTCTCTCTCTCCGTGGTAATGGGGTCTTCCTGCGCTTCACTCCTCTGTCCTCCCTGCACCTGGTACGGAGCCACTTTTAACACGCCCCAGCTGTTTCTGGGATTGGGGGGTGGGGCCTAGTCGGAGCGGGCCGCCGCTGCGGGGATCACATTAAGGCTCCGATGAAACCGCAGCGAGGGTCAGAGCTGCTGTGGCCCTTTCTCTTTGAGACCCGTCCAGCGCAGGCCTCAAGCTCCCCCCCCCTCCACCCCCAACCCCCCCTCCACAGGCTTTAAACTCCCCCCCCCCAAAGTAAGATATTGAGATCAAATGGGCAGGATAGCCAATAAATCCTTCCTGGAACGATGTAAAAGGCCTGTACACCTAAAAGTGAAAGCCTTAGAATGGCACATCCACCCGCCCCCCCCCCCCCCCCCCCAGCCTGCACAAGGGGGGGGGGGGTGGTTGTACAGCAAGGTCCTGTTTAATAACTCTTCAGGACCGTGAAGGAAACCAAAGGAAACCCTTCCCCCTGTTAAAAACACGCTGTCACTTCAGTAAACTGAATGTGTGTTCAGGAGTGCATTATTAATGCTTGCATCAAACTGCGGTATCCTGAAGCAAAGCTGCTTCCTTGCATGGATAGCCTCAGTGTATATCCAGCTCTGTGAATGTGAGCATGGATATGAACGTCTGTTAATGTGATGTTGTGCACTCTCTGAAAACGTGGTCCTGTGTAGCTTTTCCGCCAATGATAAAAACGCATTGGAGAGAGCTTCTGTGCAGTTAGCATCCTGGGCTGCCGATTATTAAGTCTTCACAACTACCAACGGCTTGTCTTTCTTCCCACGTCTTCGCCCTGTATTTCTTCCTTCCAAATTTTTTCAACTGATACTTTGTGCTCTCTACTAAATTATTTTCTGATGAGGTTATTTCATGGAAGTTGCCTCCAGAATATTTACAAAAAAAAGGGCAGAGTTTACTGTTAGACAAGTCAGATAAGTGTGTAAAGAAAGGCTTAAAGCTAAGAGCCGGAAAAGGACAGGGCTGATTCAGTACTTAAGATATGATTCTATCTGCCCTCGAATGTTTCAGAACAGAATATAGGGGCCCATCGAGAAGGGTCGAGGGAGGGGGGAATGGGAGGAGGGTAGGGGGTGGTCAGGCTAAACGAGCTACTATTTTTCACAGCGGATGTGATTTTGGGTCTCTTGGCACAGGTGCTTTCTGTTAAGGGTTCAGATTACCGAGAACGTGAGCGGAGCTCCCCCCTGGATTGGGTGGGGCTTCGGCTGGGTTTTCTTTGCCGCGTACCCGGGAGATTTCGCCTCAAATCGTCCGGGGCTGCGGCCCGTTTGTTGCAGTTGTGGAGGCGGGGAGGAGAGGGCTGCTCGCAGATCCAAGGGACGCTAATGCTAATGAGGCTCCGGAGGCCGCTTTGAGCGGAACAGTTGTCATATTCTCTGTGATGTATGGCATGAAGGGAGTATCCGCGAGAGATACGAGAGATCCCTTTATGCGGTTTTCTGTCAGCTGCATAATACATTGAAGGATTTCTTATGGGGTGTGAGTGTGTGTGTGTGTGTGTGTGAGTGAGAGAGAGGGAGATAGATAGGTGGTGAGATGCGAGTGGGAACACAAGGTGTGTGGAGGAAAGATGTTGTGCGCCCTCCCTCTTAAGAACGAGCCGTGATAGTGCTTGATAGTGCCAGTGTTATTGCACTCTTAGAACTGTATTCGAAAGGCTCCTCTGAAGTGAACCTTTTCAGCTGATGGAGGGACAGGACACTCAAAGAAAGAAGGTATGGAGAAAGTGCCTAAAAAGGTACAAAAGCTTATCACTGGGGTGGTACCCTATAGGTACATAAAATTGTACCCCCTAGGCAGCAACACATAATTAATTTGTACCTTTTTGCTTGTAAAAGGTACTCAATAATGTCCAAATATTCATGTACTTTACCGCCACTGTACCTTTATTTCTGAGTATGTACATGCTTCAAGACACTTGTAGAGAGCCTCCACTTCAACCTCATCCTTCATTCCCTAAGCTAAGCAGCTCTTCCATTTCGTGCGTAGCACTGCTGACCAACACCATTGAGCAGGGCTATGGCAAATTATATTTCACCCATGTGGCTTGCTGAATTATATGTAATAATAATAATATTATAAGTCTGTAGGTTTAACTCCAGTCCTGGAGGGCTGCAGTTCCTGCTGTTTTTTGGCATGTTTCAGCACCTAAGTGCTTAATTTAAGTCAATGAATGGTTATTGAGTCCACAGGAACACCTGCAGACACTGGGATCTTCCAGGACAGGAGTTAAACCTGTAGACATTGGGGACCCTCCAGGACTGGAGTTAAACCCGCAGGCACCGAGGCCCTCCAGAACTGCAGTTAAACCTGCAGACACTGCGGCCCTCTGGGACTGGAGTTTAACCTGCAGGCACAGTGCCCCTCCAGGACTGGAGTTTAACCTGCAGACACAGTGCCCCTCCAGGACTGGAGTTAAACCTGCAGACACTGCGGCCCTCTGGGACTGGAGTTTAACCTGCAGACACAGTGCCCCTCCAGGACTGGAGTTAAACCTGCAGACACTGCGGCCCTCTGGGACTGGAGTTTAACCTGCAGACACAGTGCCCCTCTGGGACTGGAGTTAAACCTGCAGGCACAGTGCCCCTCCAGGACTGGAGTTAGGGGCTCCTAGTTCACAGCCCTAAACACCGTGCTTTTCACCGGCCTGAGTGAATCAGCTCCAGCTCACTTCACAGGATTCCCCCGTTTGAGTCATCCATTCGCTGGAGATACGATCGACCATTTCCCGTCCTCCACACCCACCGCTAACTAGATAAGACCTTTCCCTCCACTTTTGATCAGCTGCCATCAGCCTTGGTCCAGTGTCCAAAAATGTTCACGGAGGGAAGAAAGCACAACACCCCGTCAGCTCACAGAAAAAGATTTACTGAGACCAGTTCATGTGAGGATCGATGGTTTAATTGCAGGGGAGGGAAGGGTGTTTTTGAGGTCCTTGCTGTCCAGTTTTGCCTTTCTCACGCTTTGAAGATACTCTTATCGAGAGTGATTGCGAGAATTTTCCCCATTTCATGTTTGCTGAATCTGCGAACAGTTCTGTGTTTCTGTTGCTGTGATGATTGAGTTAGTCACACTCCTACAACTGTGGGAGCTTCTAGTTTTTTTTATGCACACCTCTGCATTGATTGAGTTTGTTAAAATGTGTTTATCTTGTGGGTATATCACAAAGTGGGATTAAGGAGTTATGCAACTAACTTTTAGAAAAATTTTCAGTTGAAATTTAATTGGTCAAAGCCAGGTTTATTTCAAAATATTTCCCAAAGTTAACCAACTACTTTAACTAAGTAAGTACAAAGACACAGAAATTTTGTTCTGAATATTGGGGAAAATTGATGTTTTTTAAACGGTCAGTAATATGAAAGAATTCAGCCAGTGTCTAAAAGGTGTATGTATATAAAATTCTGATTTGACCCAGGTCTGGAACTTTTCCCATTTTAATTCAAATTTTTGGCTCTGTCCTCTCTCGCACAGATATAGACGAGTGCAACACAGGTAGACACACCTGCAGCTCAAATCAGGTGTGCTACAACACCAGAGGCTCCTACAACTGCCAGTGTCTGCCTGGCTACCAGAAGCATGGGGATCACTGTGTGGGTAAGTATTTCCCATGATGCATTGAGCTCAACCCACTCAAAAGTGTAGCACAAGGGAGCTGCTGTGTGGCTTATCCTGCTAAGGCACAGTTCTAGTGCGTGGGTAGGCTCCGTCGTGGTTTTGAATCTGGGCCGTGCCACTGCTGACTGTGCCGGTGTTGGTCAGCCCCACAGGGCAACGTGGCTCTATTGCTGGGCAGTGATGGAAAGCCAGGGGTGACTCTGTGAGCATGTTCTCATGTGTATGTGTGCCTCTGTGTATGTTTTCATGTGTACATTTGACTTCATGCATGTTTTCATGTGTAAGTTTGACTTTGTGTATATGTTTTCACGAGTAAGTTTGACTTTATGCATGTTTTCATGTGTATGTTTGACTTTGTGTGTTTCCTGCGGTAAACCCTCAGACAGGGACGAGTGCCTCCAGGCGCATTACTGCATGCACCGATGCATCAACACTCAGGGATCCTACTACTGCGAGTGCAACACTGGCCACAAGCTCGCCACCAACAATCACTCCTGCATAGGTAAGAGTCCTGGCCTCCCACTGGCCCACAGTAACAGCAGCCTCCATTGACTGGTGGAACTAAAACCATAAAATAAGTCAAACTTGAGCATTTTAGTCTCATGTTTTGACTTAAAATCTTATTTCTATTACTTTTTTTTGCTAAATACGACAAGAATGTTGCAAATGAGGTGAGTCAGTTTTATTAATTTCAAAATTTGCCAATGGGATGAGAATTTCGCATGTCAAGAAAAAAATATGTTAGAATAACCTATTAAAATAGTATTTTTATCTTAAATAAAATAAAAAATTTTTTTTTTTACTAAGATTTAGTCTCATTTCAAAGACTGAGACCCTTATTAAGACAAGCGGTTGAAAATATAAGGCAAACTTTAGCAAGAAACTGCTAGTTTCTGTCAGGTGCTCGTACATTTTACATCCCTGTTCCTCAAATCTTGGTCCTCAAGGGCCGAGAACTGCAGGTTTTCCACCTGGCCAGGTTCAGGAATGGGGAAACTTGACTGAAGACATTCTGGCCAACTGGTAGCACTAATTGTTTAATTGCTTACCTGGGAGGAAAGAAAACCAGGGCCGGATTTGGATTCAAGGGCCAGATTTCATTATTGCTGTTTTACACTAAAAGTTTCTGATTAGGCTTTCAGCACAGTGTGTGGAAAAGCTAAGGATAACTAGGCTTGGACCATGGGGTGTACCTGTTTATCAAAGAACAGTACTCTACGTAGCCTGTGGAAGTCCAAGTTTTTATCCTGAAAAAGGAAAAAGGATAAAATTCCATAAATGGAATTTTGCAGTTGTAGTTTAATTCTGTTTTTTTGAGCAACCCAGGGATTATATTTGTTCTTGAGTGGAATGTCATGTAACAGAAAGGTATGATGATGTTAGTGGAGATGTTGAGTATGTTATCCAGTTTGACAGAGTGAGACGTGTAGTTCGTAATGTCATCTCTTAGCTTACCTTACAGCATCCCTGTGAAGAGGGAGGGATATTAAGAAACCAGATTCCTCTGATTTTCGGAAGTGTGAACTCTGATGCTGCTAATCTTGACACCCAAAGCACACGGTTTTTTGTTCACCTTTCGCGCCTGTGTTTTCTGTGCTCTCATATCGCCGTTTCACATGAAAAATGTAGCATTCTGAACTTGCCTGCCCAGACTCGCTAATCAACCGAAATAGCGATAGAGCAAATGGCACTTCAAAGATAAAAAAAGATCTGAGAGAGAGAGAGAGAGAGAGAGAGAAAGAGAGAGAAGGACACGGGGATTACAGTAGCCTCCTAATCCTCCATACAGGGGCCCCTCTGCCATGTGTGGTCTTACTGCACAAACACCATGAACACTGTACGCTAGAGTCCTCACAGCCAGCACCAAATTACAAGCTTAACTGCCACGAGACATGGAAGAACAGACAGGATAATTGAAACACCTGACTCTCCCCCCCCACCCCCACCCCACCGTTTTCGGAGGACATCCTTTTCATCAGGCTGAAAAACAGCCTATGGTGATCCTACCACCCTCCCCCCGCCATTTCCTTTTAATTCCCAACTGTCAAAGTCCTGAATTAAAAAAAAAAAATAATAATTTTTTTAAGGATTTCTCAATGAATTAATTGCATTTCAATCCGTTTTCTGAACCGACTGCAGTGAAATAGAATTGTACCCAACTGCGCCCCCTACTGGTGGTTACATATCAGTTATATGTTGAAGGGATACATGGACCCTGAACTGCCTCCATTTGTTTTACAGATGTGAACGAGTGCGAGGGCTCAAACCCGTGCCAGCACCAGTGCCTTAATGTCATCGGCTCCTTCGTCTGCCAGTGCGACCAGGGCTACGATTTAGCGTCCGACTCCCGGTCCTGCCAGGGTGAGCGCGCCTCTCTGTTCCCCTCCGAAACCTGGTGTTTATGAAGGACACTGAAGGACTCAAAAGGATGATTTAGCAATTTTAGAGCCTTTTAGTAGTGTAGTTCCACAACTGAGGCCCATGAGAGGGGCTGAGGTGGGTCACAAGAAAAAAGTAAAAATCTTTTTTTGCATTGTATTTTATATTGTTTTCACTTCATATCCGAGCAGCTCAGGTTGTCGATGAAGAGCTGTTTCACAGATGTGCCTGTGAATGTTAAATGGTGAGGAATTTTGCTGGTGTTGATTGCTTGCAGATATCGATGAGTGCAGCTTCTCCAGCTACATGTGCCAGTTTCAGTGCGTGAACAACCCTGGTGGGTACTCCTGTTCCTGCCCTGATGGATACCAGCTCCAGGGATCAAGGTTATGTCAAGGTACGGGCACCCTCGCACTGAAATACCCCCCCCTCCCCCCCACAGACCTCCTCCCTAACCCCCTCCCTACCAACCTGGAGTAGCCTTCCAAAGAAGGGGAAGGGATTAATGCGTTTCCCTTTGCTGGTGATCTTAAGTGGGAGATATATTGTGGAATATGGGCACACTGTCATGGAAAGAATGCCTGGGTCAGAAAAGCAAACAAGGCAAACTTCCACCTCGGCACGTAACCGGCATTTCACATGCATTTGCGAGGAAAAGTTTTTTTTTTTTTTCTTCTTCTTCTTCTTGCGGTTGACTCTGACCTTTCATGGTCAGGCGCTGTTGTTTTTCGTTCTTTTTTCGGAGGGGTGGCGGCTCTCGGGCCATCCCGAAAAAAGCTTCCGTTGCCCTCCTCTCCTAAGCTTCTCGTGAGCTTCTTTTCTCTTTTGTGTCAGGAGGAGACTGAGGTCGCGAGGGGTTGGGGTGTAACTCAGCGGTCACCCTGCCCTTGTGGTTAGGGGAGGTAACGGGAGGCTACGCTGGTAATTTGCAAAGCAATGTGGACAATGATCTTCTACGCATGTTGGGCAGGGTGGATACTTCCTGTTTCCTGTGGAGCCCTGAGGTGTTGAGCGTCTGTGGCTCACCACAGTGCATGCCTGGGGTTCCCACAGTGTGTGTGTGAAGTCCCCACAGTGCGTGTCTGCAGTCACCACAGTGTGTGTCTGAAGTCTCCACGGTGTTCATCTGAAGTTCTCACAGTGTGTGTGAAGTCCCCGCAGTGCATGCCAGCAGTCACCACAGTGTGTGTGAAGTCCCTACAATGTGTTCCTGGGGTCCTCACAGTGTATGCCTGCAGTCAGTGATCTTTTGTGGCTGAGCTCAACACCTGGACACAGATTCTGTGGACTCTCCTGATGCTCAGCACCTGCGTTCCTTCCTTTCTTTCTGCTTCTTCACTGCAGAAGGTTCTGGTCGGTAGCAGGAATGATCTGCACTGCAGTACTGCACAGAGCATCCATTCCCACAGAACTGCTTTGTCATGGCCCTGGTGAATTTCAAGAAGGTGCATCAAGTTGGAATATTTCAGCTGTGGAGAGCTTTAATTCTGCCGTTGAGCTTTTAATTCTGCTGTGGAGTTCAGATGCTGGAGGACTCACATTCACAGCCCTGCTCACTTTTTACCAGCATCAACTTCCAGTAAACACCGAGGAAAAAAAAAAGGCAATGTTGGGATTTTTATGACAGAATAGGCACAATGAATTAGTGTATGCTGCTTGCTGTAATTTCTCGAGTGAGTTTGACATTGATTACCCTGACAGCTTGTTGTGTGGCGTGACGTCATTGTCGACTGGACTGGCGTGTAGTTCTGCGTTCTCGGAAGCTCTGTCAGCTTCGCCTTTTCTCCTCACTAATTGCTGTGACATTCGTTACGCTGCGGCCATCTGTTGAAATGAGGAAAGCTAATGAGCTGACACCGTTTCGTGATCCCCACAGACAGCTAATGCGGTTGGAGGAGCGTGTAAATGAACAGGAAAAGCATACTTGTGTTGTTTGCGTGTCGTCCAGCAGCTCATGACCAGCCAAGATTCTGTTTCCTTAAAGTTGAATTATAGCGCTCTCGTACCAGCGACCCATTTAAACCAGGTGGTGAGTTAACTGTAAGCTACTGCTTTAATTAATTTAGTGCTGAGTGACAATGGAAAAACCAGCACACCCTTGCCGCGCTCCTGTCCGAACGTTTGGGCCCTTGAGTAGAACATGCGTTGCTAACCAATGGGCAAATGCTTGTCGCCACCAGAAATGGCAAAAAAGCTATTAAACACACACACCACACACACACACACAAACTCAATATAGACACAAAGAACAAAATAAAAAGAGATCTGTAAGCTGAAGGTAATCATTTTTCAGATGCAGCTGAAGTCCAGTAATTACATAGAGTATCACATATGAATAGTGTTAAGCTGCAGATGTTTCTATTGGTAAAACAAATATAAAAATAGATTTGAAAAAATTAATAAGCAGGCAGCAAAATGAATCACGAATCATAAATATAAACCATCTGGCCTGTAGGCTGTAACTTTATCATGCAAGGAGATCCTGTCATTTTTCCAAAAAACGGTGTTCAATTTTGGCAAGTCTGCCCAGACTGGCTAAAATATATGTTGGCTGGCGGTAAAAATTGGCGGTTTCCGTGAGAACCGGCGCTGTTTACATGCAGTGTGCTGTGTTGTTACACCGCTGTCCGGTCTGTCAGACTGGGCTTTGCACAGTCGGAAATCGCCGCCCGCTGCGATGACCCCTGACCTTTGGTGTCGCGACGCCTTATAAGTGGGTCAATTTCTGTCTCACTTGTAAAAAGGTTTTAATCTCAATGTGACTTCCTAGTGCAGTAAATAGAACGGAATGTAATAGAATAACTTTATTTCTCCCACAGGGAGGTTCAGGAAAGTGAGGAGAATGAAGGGGTGATGATGTTTCTTGTTGACAGACATAAACGAGTGCGAAAGGGGCCACACCTGCCGGGACGATGAGAGGTGCCAGAACTACCACGGAGGGTTCCGCTGCTATCCCAGAAACCCCTGCGAGGAGCCCTACGTGAGGACTGCCGAAAAGTAAGCCGCTCCCCTGACAAACACTATCCCCAGTTCAGAGAGAGGTTCACACCAGTAAGAAATACAAATAAAATATGTATATTGTAACATGGGCAGTATTATTTACATAAAATGTATAGAGAAGTTATATTTACAATCTATATGAGACTGCAAGAATTGATGCCTTTTAATGCAATATGGAAAATAAATGGTAAATGCATGCAAAATGTATGCCAATTATATTGTATTATAGTGTATATACATTGTTATTTTGAGGGCTATGTATATTATATACACCAACAGGTGTAGGTTGACTAGTAGGGGGGCACTCTTCCTTGTGGACCCCCCCCCCCCTCCCAACCACCACCACAGTGATGGGGACATTGTGTTGTAGAAGGTGCCCCCACTCCGGATTAGATTTTAAATCAAGGTCCTGTCGCATTAGCCACCAAGCATTATGTGACACCTTTCTAAAGAGTTTGTTTTTAACCTCCTGGTGGTCTTCTCCAAATGTATCTCTATTTCTGAAATCATCCGCCTACTGACCATCCATCTGATTGGCTGTCCGTTGAATTCCATACCCACCCCACGTCCTTCATTGGAGCACTGAAAGAGGCTTGGTTGTTTTTGTTTCACCTAGCCGTTGCGTCTGTCCGTCGATGACGAGCACCTGCCAGGGCCTGCCCACCACGGTCGTGTACAAGTACATGAGCATCCTGTCGGAACACTCGGTGCCCGCCGACATCTTCCAGATCCAGGCCACCAACATATACCACAACACGCACAACTCCTTCCAGATAAAGGCCGGGAACGAGGACGGGGAGTTCTTCTTGAGGGTGAGCCCTGGGCACCTGCACCCCAGACCTGAGTCAAATTATATTACATTCCTATTGTTCCAGATTTTTAAAAATATATACTGTGCAGTTGTAAATTGTGTGACCTTGTGTGAACTGCTGGTTTTAGCATTAGCTTATAGCTAAAGGTGGGAGGGGCTGTGTAGCTGAGGCAGCATCATGGGGAAGCCAAAACTATGCAAGCGAATTCTCACCTGTCTTTTTACCTGTTGTTCCCCTTTCCACTCTCCCCATTTGCATGTCGTTCCTCTTTCCACTCTCCCCATTTGCATGTCGTTCCTCTTTCCATTTTTCCGTCGTTCCCCGTCCTCTTCCAGCGTTCCAGCAACCTGAGCGCCATGCTGGTGGTGACCAAGCCCCTGTCCGGTCCGCGGGAGCAGATCGTGGACTTGGAGATGACGACGCACAACAGCGTCATCAGCTACCGCTCCAGCTCCTTGCTACGGCTCACCATCATCGTGGGGCCGTACACATTTTAATGTCCCCCTCGCCCCCCTTCCCCCCCCCCCCACCCCCCTTGCTGGGACGCGTGCCACTGCTTCTTACGTACAGTACAAGACAGCCCAAACGCTACAGCAATAGCCACTTAATGCAGCATACGAGACATTATTGAACAGCTTGCTTCAGCTCAAGTGAAAGGTGTTGTACTATCTGAGGAGAAACACAACAGGACGGTAGGGGCGGCAGTGTAGAGTTAGCGGTTAACCAGGCTAGAGAACCGGTCTTGTAACCGAACTTCGCAGGTTCGATTCTCAACTAGGACATTGCTGTTGTACCCTTGAGCAAGGTACTTAACCTCCATTGCTTCAGTAATATATCCAACTGTGTAAATGGATGCTGTGTCAGAGATGCTAAAGATAAGAGCGTCTGCTAAATGCCAGCAATGTAAGGACCCTTCTCATACTGCACACTTCTTACACATGCCTTTTTTTAGTACTATTAACCTTTTTACAGAAGTAAATTAAGCACTGCTGCTGGCCTCCGTTTATCCAATCCCCCCCTGGCAGGGCCAATGTTCCAGTTGAATTGAAAAAAATCATTTGAATCATTGCCTGTGGCATTTTTTTTACACTGACTAATAAGGGGCTTTTGCCCAGGTCAGATAAAAACCTGGCTGGAAAAAATAAAAAATAAAACCAGGTGCAAATATAGGTGTCATTATTATTGGTGAGTGTTTTCCTGCTGCACCTCGATCCCTTTAAGTCCTTTCGCGGTCAAGGTGTCTGGCTCGCTCTGTCATAATTGGACCCTTGATGTTTCCACACCAGCACTTACACGCCATACCAGGTGGCCGAACGAGACGACACACCGCATTTAGCGGCAGATTCCGCCAAATCACAATAATAATTTGATAGCACACGCCTCTTGTTTGGAGAAAAATATAATTGATCCGTCTACAGACTATCGTTTTCAGACGGTTGCAGTCGTATACAGGGATTTTGATCTTAGGGCCAAAAGCACCCACTTAACGTCGATGGATGAGAGAGTGCCAGTTCGACAAAGGCTTCATACAATAAGCGGTTTATTAAAGCAGTTTATTAGGATGTACACATGGAGACGTGCAGAAACAGCTCCCTCTTTTGGACCTTGATACGGTCCAGGAAGGTCAGATAATTATTAGCTCTTCTGTACTGCATATATTTAAGGATCTAGAATTGATAATGTTTGGGTTTTGAAAAACAAAAGAAAAAAGCATTATGTACCCAAGCACGTCCAGAGAATGTTTTGGTTTTGAACTGCCACCTCCAATTGGAATCCCGCCTACATGATTCACCAGCAGTAGCAATTGTCCTATGGTTTATTATTAAAGCACATTCTCAGACGTTGGGCATTGGGTTGAGTTATTCCCCATTGGGGGATAGTGTGCCCCATGCCCTGAGAACACTTTCTACCATCAATAAAGATTGGACAAGATGGAACTGTCTGTGTTGAAGTCTGATGCAGCCTTTATTTAATTTGTATGAGGCCTGCTTTACTTTAGTAACAAACCCCTGGTGTTACAAAGTAATAGCACTTTTTCAAAGCAGTATTCAGGGAAATTCTGCATAAGTCATGTATTTTCAGATCTTGGACTACAGGCAGGGGGATAATTTAATAATTTAGTAATGGCTGCAGAAGCCAGACCCATATTGCCTTTATGTACTGGGCCTGGCAGTACTGTTTTTTCCTGTTTCTCTCTGAAACTAGTTGTAAATGGCAATATTTTCCCGTATTGAGGTTGGGCATGTCGAGTGGACCAGTTCCAGACCCTTCGACAAGTGCTAGCTTGCTGCGGTATGGCAAAGACTCTGGGTGCCAGGCTAGCTACTGCAGGTTTTTTCATTTTTGTCACGACTGTCAGAAAACTCTATGGTTATGGTCGAAAGAATCTTTACACACAGTGCCTCGAGGCATTAGCACACTGCATTACTATACCACTACGTTTGATTCCAGACTGTCAGTTTCTAATAGGGCTTCTGGAAACATTTGATAACAGGATGCCCGTGCCAGGAAAGTTATCTGATTGGTGGTAGCAGATCTGTACTGCTTGATTTGGTTGGCTGACATGGTGTGTTGTTTCACACAATGCTGCATGCAGAAGGGATTCTAGAGAGGTATTCATTTAGCAGAGTACATCCAGATAATATTTGGGTTTTGAATTGCCACCTCCTAACAAAATCCTGATTACACTAGATTGGACAGTATACCCCGTATCTTGATTTCCATTGAGGCTAGTATACCCCCTACCCTGGTTTCCAGAGAGGTTAGTATGCCCCTTCCTGAGTACCAAGGTGGCTAGTATAACCCTTACCCTGAATTTCAATATTGTGGTCTCATTCTGCGAATCGTTCTGAATCATTTCTCATTGGTAACACCTTGAATTCCTCTTTTGTGTTTTACACAGATCCTGATAAATAATGTGTGTATTGATGATACCATGGAATCATGCTGCTTTGCAGTTTATAGAATGCTACTATTTTGATATGAAATTTAAGTGCCTTAAAATCATCAACAGTTTACACTGTCCATCACCTATAAACCTTTGTACTTGTGTTCTATTTAAATCTGTATTTTCCCTGTCTTTGAATGCCCTTTATCTCTGATGTGCACAGAAATTTTGTAATGAAATAAAATTAAATAGTAGTTTTTCATGTGCATCACTCTGTTTGACACCATGTTTAAGCATCCATTCCAGGGTAGGACACTGACATTTTACCTGCCATACTTCAGACGTGATTTTATATGAAAACCTTTTTTTCAGAAAATACACTTGTGTTTCAAAATGATTTGACTGTTGCTTAATGTTTTTGCACTATTTTCACTTTTGTATGTGATTCATTTTGAGAGTACAGCTTCAGCAACTACCAACACTTTTATGGGTTAAATAAAGGAAGTTGCACAAAAAAGGCACAGTACATTAATTAACGCATAGTTGTATTAATGCATCTTTATTAAATTACACATCAGAAACATTAATAAAAATCCAGAGAACAATAGTACACAAACTTAAAACCATGTCGCTTGCCTTGAGCAAGCATGTGTATACACTGGCTGTAATGTAAAAGATTAACAGTTCAAATAACACTGGAAGGTGCTGGAATGATTTGGTTTCATAAAGGCAAAGACACTTTTAAGTGGCACAGATAGGGTCTAAATATTTCTTGCCGTGTAAGCCAGAATCCCACCCTGATGAACGCCTGATTAGCCTAAACAAATCGGCGCTTCCTTTCTGCATGGATTTGCCAAATAAATAATGCATTGGCTTTCTTTTCCACAGCTGACAAAATTGATTTCCTTTGTTTTCCAGAAATGATTTGATGTTTTTGTACTGGTTAACATCTGCATGGCTATAAGGGCTTTCTCTTGCCACTACAGAAACAGTGCAGAGGTTTCTGATTCTACCAAGCCCATCCTTACTGTTCTACAAACATACATATTGTGAAAATGGTTGGATGTAAACTTTGAATTATATAACTGTTATTGTATTAGCAAGTGAGTCAAAGGTTTAGATTTAATTATGAGGATCACCAAAGAAAACGGCTATGAAAATATACTAAGAGAACCTTTAATGTAGTCAAATACTTAATATGTTTATGTAGTAACAAGTTGCGTTCATTCCACTGAAAGTGTAGTACATTTGGAATAAACAGATATTGCATTACTGTGTTGGCTGTGCGTAGCAGGTTCTAATGTGTGCAACTGAGCCAGGAAGCTGCAGGCTTGAATCCCAAATGGGATACTGCTACTTGGGTAGCTTTGAGCAAGGTACTGGCACTGGCAGCTACTGAACTCCATCTGCTTCAGCAATCTAAAAAAAAAAATCCCAATGCCCAGTGAGTAAAAGCTGGAATCTGTATGTCTAAAGGGATGGAAAACTAGGTTGAGAGACATTTTTGACATTCATGGACTAGGCTAACTCCAATATAGCTCAGGTTTTGCCCAAATATAGCCTGGCTAAATGTAACTGGGGTTTCACCTGGATGCCTAGACTGTGTTTCACCAACTTTTCACTACAGAAATGTACAGGTTTGCTTCTATGACAAAAAGGTAAGTGGATCTTACTTTATTCGGCATTCGTAATCACGAGGTGTGGTCAATGAAATTCTTGAAAAATGTGCAAAATAAAACATTATTTGTTTTTAATTCAGATTCACAGACAGATACCATTGTGGTTATATATTGAATCTGAACCTAAATGCCCAGCTGTGTGAATGGATAAGATATAAAATATGTAAGCATGTGCATGCTAGCTTATGGGCTATCATGGTACTCACGGTAGCCCATAATTTGCAACAGCTGTGGGATGGCCAGTTATATGTATATATTAGAAGCATGAAGCAGCATGTTCCATCATCCATGTTTATAGACATGTGGATTCGACTGTTTTGATATGAGGCTCACTTGAATGGCTTCACAATTTTCATTGAGATGTAGTTCTGTAAAAGACAAAAAGAACAGTTTACCAAAATGTTTATCAAAGAGTTATCGCTAATATATACTGTATACATATGTTTGTTTCCCGAAATTAGAGAATGATGTGAGTGAAATTGTTCATATATGTTTCATATAAGTTCACCTGGCAACAGCATGTTTAAAAGTAGTTGACAATACAAGAATACAACTCTCATAACAAGTTAAGGTCAAAATGTATTCATTTTATGGAAGAAACAAGATTATGCTGCAAGAAAACCTGTATTACCACAATCCATATATTTTGTAAGAACTGCAGTTTTATGCTATTTTAAATTTAAGGGCTCCATCTGTATAATCTGTGTGATTTGGTTAATTTTACGTCCCAGTTGAATGAACACTGCCACCATGTGGCAAATGCCTATAGTCAGATCAGAATGGATTGGAATCCCCATTCCTTAAAACAGAGGTAACCAACCCTATTCCTACTGTCCTGTAGGTTTTCAGTCCAACCCTAACAAAGCACATTGCATTCAACAGCTGGAAATCTTGTTGAGCTGCTAATTAGTATAGTCTGGTGTGCCAAATTTGGGTTAAAATGGAAACCGACAGGATGGTAGATGTTCAGGAACAGGGTTGGTTACCACAGCCTTACAAAGATGTGAATCACTGTACATTTTACTATACCTACTGTATTTCATTAAAAGCTCTGTTTGGTGATATTAACAAGACAGCCTGTGATAGGGAATATATTTTCTGTACACATATTCACATTCTATTTGAATGCACTGCGCTTCTTTGAATATATATCGCTCGTACTAAAGAAAATCTGACAAGTGCTATTCTTACAAGCAGGTTTGACTCGATAATAATTTGCACTCACCGGTAATGAATACAGAAGGATTCCAAAGAACAGCAAAACTAGTAGCAGGATAATGATTCCAATGAATATCCATTTGAATCTGCGCCAAACGATGAATTTCATAGTCTTGCATGGATTTGTAAACCAGAAGAAGGAGGTATCAGGTCGGCTGTGGGAATAAATAAAAAAAACATAATGTGAAATGAATAAAGAAATAAAACCCTCCAGTTATTGATATGCAGTGTAAAATGTGGGAGAGGCCAAGGACTGGTAATCAGCTGACCTCCCTAATTGAACCCAATGATCAGCTGTGAGGCAGGATGTTTTAAAAGCCTCCAGTTCGCTGGCCAGGCGGCACAACGGCAACAGCAGAGCGACGTTAGTAGCAAACGCAAGACCTACAACTAGGTTTTTTTCTTTTTCTTTCTTTCTTCCTTCCTTTCTTCTTTCCCCGTCCCCCCTTTTCTTTTAGTTTTCTATATTTGGTTGTCTTTGCTTTTTCGATGGCGCTTATAATTTACTTGTTTTTTTCTTTTTGGCATTTATTAGTTTTGGGGCATGGTGGGTATTAGCATAGCTGAAATTGGCAAAGAAGCTTAGAAGCCGAAGAGCACGGTCACTGTAGGTAGGTCTGCTGATATTTAGGTGGTACTGCTGCATACCAACGTCTTCTACGTCTTCCCAGTTTTGTTTTGTGTGCGCGCGTGCATGTACACTTGTGTGTGTGTGTATATTACACTGGCATGTTGGATTATTATTACTATTTTTGTAATGCATCAAGTGTGACTTTGTGTGCATATAAGTGTGATTTGTGTGTGGCGTATATGTTAGCCTGGATATTGTGACTCAGGTTGTTGGCTGCGTGTGTTATAAAATTATGGTTTCATCCTGTTATGAATCCTCCCCAGTCCCAGATGAAATGGGTGCTCCCTTACTTGGGAGGATCCAATTTGGGGTTCATGTTGGGCTCGTCCCGGCCTTTCCCAGCAGGCTTCTCATCCACCTCCGATTCAGTCACTATTTCCAGGGTCATTTCCACCTTCCCCTGAAAATGAAAGATGCACGCATGCACGCACAAACACACACACACAGATACAGCAGAGAGTACTCAGACTTGCATTTGCCAATAGCCCTTATCCAGTGCAACTTCTGCAGATTATATGAATGTCTGATCTGTTCAAACTGCTGTGTTTCCCTGTTATTGCAAAGCATATTCAGTATCTCATAATTCCATGTAGAATGAGTGCATTACATGCCAGTACTTAAGTTCTTCCACTAGGGGGAGTAAGGAGCTATACTTCACCACAGGGGCCTTAAATTCAAAACCATTTCTTATCTGCACATTGACATTCTGCTACATAGCCTTTAATCACCTGCAACAGACATGTAGTTACACACGTTTGAGGATACATAACCAGACATTTAATTGAAGTTACTTTTTTACAGAGGACAGTCCACCCTGTGTATTTGTATGTTTGAAATGCTGTGAACGCTGTTGCACTTACACCCAACTCTTTCTTTCCGTCCTGCTCAATCACACAGGGCCACCAGCCTCTAACAGACTTCTGATCGAAGAGAGAGGTGGAAGGCAGAGTTTTGGATTGGCTGGAGCCTATCACCCCCGGCAACATTTTGAGGCTGCACTTCTCTGGTGTCTTGGAAGGAGGAATGAGATGGTGCAAATTCAGCTCGACGGTACCTGTAAGACAATCAGAACAACTGCAACCGTTACACAATTAGAACTACACCTGTAACACAGTCAGAATGCCTACATCTGTAACACAATCGGAACAACTGCCCATGTGACAGTCAATATCTGCACCTGTCAAGAGTCAAAGCCTGAATATGTTGTATAATTGTAGATTCAGGATTATCCCAACACATGACTCTAATTTTTAAATTTTTTTATTTATGTTCAGGAATGTTTTATTTTATTTACCCAGATAATCATCCAGGGAGAATTTGTCATTGTCCCAGATCTGGACTATTAGCCGTGGGGGTGTTCTGAATTCGGTCTTATCCAGGCTCCAGAAATGCTCCTGTCACAAAAAAATTCAAACTATATTTAAAAGTTTTTTTATGCAATAGAACATTGCAAAAGATGACACAGCAAAGCATTACACTTACCAAAGTTTATTCACCTTCTTAGAAAATCAACAAAAAGTTTGTGGTAGCATATAAAATGAAATGTGTCCGTTAATTTGAAAGCCTTTATGTCAGTTACTCTTGAAAGATTGTCATTGCGCAGTCTACACTGGGGATGCTTACAAACTGCCAGACATGGACTCACCTTTTTAGACACAAGGCAGAGCTGTTCTGCTGGCAGGTAGCTGAACGGAAAGATGAACCTCCAGTTGAAGTTCCCGTCCCCGTCCAGGGACCTGTAGTGGACGTCAGTCTTCTGCTTGTCCTCCTCCATCCCTGGCATCCACCTGCCCAGGTACACACCACAGGTGAGTCAGAATAACTGCCCTATGCCACACAGGTGAGTCAGAATAACTGCCCTGTACCACACAGGTGAGTCAGAATAACTGCCCTATACCACACAGGTGAGCAGGAATAACTGCTTTAAGGGGGATCTCCAAAATGCCAGGATCAAATATGGCAGCCACACTAAGTGATGTTCGGTTCCAATTTATGACAGGAAGGAGGGATTGTATTCCCTCACTCCTTTGTTTTTCCTTCCTCCCACCAAGAGTATGAAATGCAACAAGCAGGGAATCCCAAAATGCAATGCTCCATATGAAGAAGAGACGAGGGCCGTTTAGTTCCGTTCTGGTTTGCTACTCGTCTACCCTCCCTGGCAGAGAGCCTGTTGAGGTCACTCTTTGCACGTCACAAATTTTGTCGCGAAATCGGCCCACTCGAGGGAAGAGGGCAAGGGAAGGGAACATGTTAAAGCCGATCCCAGTGCAACCTGGGAATACCAGCGATGGCAGGGGGCCACCTCACTACGTTGACAGAGCAGATTTGAAACCGGGCCGTTGATTCGTTACCCTTTGACATAGATGTCGCTCATTTTTTCCCCCGTGATGCTGGTTTCGTCCAAAATGACGTCGGTGGTGTTCCAAACGACGACGCGCAGGAAATATCTGCAAAAGAAGGAAAAGGTTACCCGTAAACCATCTCTCCCTGGACAAAACACTGTTCAGGCCACCTATTGCAGGATGACAAAAATGACTCGCAAACCATCCATCACAGGACACCTCTGAGGATAACCTATGGTTGTTTTTATTTCAAACATCATTGCTCTTCATTAGACCGTTAAAAAAAAGGCGAACAGTCTCCCCTCCTTACGTGTTTAAAAAAAAGAGAACTTAATTCAGACGGGGGAAGCGTTTTAAACTCGGAGCTCCGTGGGAAGAGTTAAACTGGTCATACCAAACTGACACCAGGTCAATGGTCCTTTATTGTGGTTCCATAAGTGCTTGCTATGTCCGACCAAGCACTTTCCCTGGATAAATGATCTCACAAGGCCCTATCATTATATCACACAGCATTCGTTTAGCTGACTAATGCAGAGTGACTTGGAATGTATGGGAACAAAAGTACATTCAACTGGTTAATGTAAGCAGTAGTGGCAGACCAGGCTTACAACATTCCCGAAATCCTAGCGGCTATACTCCAACTACTCAGCCTTATGAGCTGGCCCTTACTTTTTGGCTTGACGAGGCGTAATGTCAAAGGGTGGTCCTGGGACACCAAGGCTTTTAGGGAAGACATCCACCCACATTTGGATCTTTCCCTGCACGTGAGAAAAGGCACAAGAAGACATAATGTTGAGAACAGGTAATCGGTCCATCTAGATTTGACATTGAGCTACAAATGAGAGGCTGTGCTTCACTGCATTACACACTCCCAGGGTCTCTGCCTGTAAATGGCCTGGAGAGGTGATCCACATGTGAACAAGGCTCTGTATATACTGACCTGGGACAGTGTGGATTAGAGTGGGACTGACCTGGGACAGTGTGCGTTAGAGTGGGACTGACCTGGGACAGTGTGGGTTAGAGTGGGATTAACCTGGGACAGTGTGGATTAGAGTGTGACTGACCTGGGACAGTATGGGTTAGAGTGGGACTGACCTGGGACAGTGTGGGTTAGAGTTAGGAGACTGACCTGGGACAGTGTGGGTTAGAGTTAGGAGACTGACCTGGGACAGTGTGGGTTAGAGTGGGACTGACCTGGGACAGTGTGGGTTAGAGTTCGGAGACTGACCTGGGACAGTGTGGGTTAGAGTGGGACTGACCTGGGACAGTGTGGGTTAGAGTTTGGAGACTGACCTGGGATAGTGTGGGTTAGAGTTAGGATACTGACCTGGGACAGTGTGGGTTAGAGTGGGACTGACCTGGGACAGTGTGGGTTAGAGTTAGGATACTGACCTGGGACAGTGTGGGTTAGAGTGGGACTGACCTGGGACAGTGTGGGTTAGAGTTAGGAGACTGACCTGGGACAGTGTGGGTTAGAGTGGGACTGACCTGGGACAGTGTGGATTAGAGTGGGACTGACCTGGGACAGTGTGGGTTAGAGTTAGGAGACTGACCTGGGACAGTGTGGGTTAGAGTTAGGAGACTGACCTGGGACAGTGTGGGTTAGAGTGGGACTGACCTGGGACAGTGTGGGTTAGAGTTTGGAGACTGACCTGGGACAGTGTGGGTTAGAGTTAGGAGACTGACCTGGGACAGTGTGGGTTAGAGTGGGACTGACCTGGGACAGTGTGGGTTAGAGTTTGGAGACTGACCTGGGACAGTGTGGGTTAGAGTTAGGAGACTGACCTGGGACAGTGTGGGTTAGAGTGGGACTGACCTGGGACAGTGTGGGTTAGAGTTAGGAGACTGACCTGGGACAGTGTGGGTTAGAGTGGGACTGACCTGGGACAGTGTGGGTTAGAGTGGGACTGACCTGGGACAGTGTGGGTTAGAGTTTGGAGACTGACCTGGGACAGTGTGGGTTAGAGTTAGGAGACTGACCTGGGACAGTGTGGGTTAGAGTGGGACTGACCTGGGACAGTGTGGGTTAGAGTTTGGAGACTGACCTGGGACAGTGTGGGTTAGAGTTAGGAGACTGACCTGGGACAGTGTGGGTTAGAGTGGGACTGACCTGGGACAGTGTGGGTTAGAGTTAGGAGACTGACCTGGGACAGTGTGGGTTAGAGTGGGACTGACCTGGGACAGTGTGGGTTAGAGTGGGACTGACCTGGGACAGTGTGGGTTAGAGTGGGACTGACCTGGGACAGTGTGGGCTGGAAGCTGCTGTAGAGAGTCCTGGTCTCCACGTGCTCGGGGACGAGGCCCTGTTTTCTGAGCACGTGCAGAGCGATTCTTTCAGCTGGGGGGCCCAGGTGCTGGTGCATGGTTTTGTTGGCTTCTGCTCAGCAATAAAAAAACATGCCATAGCTAAAAATTCCACTTAAAAACTGGGCACAGGTTTCACAAAAGAAGCTCAGTTATTCATATCCTGTAAACTGTAAAACTGTAAAATTCAGCTTCAGCTATTGACGGCAAATAGTTGTGTATTCATTTTTTTAATTTTTTGCCTGGTAAAGTCCAAAATCTCTAGCTAGCAGACAGAATGTTCATTTGACCTTTGACCTTTAGTTTCAGGCTTTAGCCGCCGGGGGACACTCTGGCTTTAGCTTACCGAAGTCCAGCAGGCTGTACTCCTGGCCTCCGAAGCTTAGGGTGTTTCCGTTGTCTGTGGTTTGAGGGGGACTGATGCCTCTCAGCTTGGCCAGGTTCTGCAGGATCTGGGACGGCTTCAGCTGATCTCGCCACTGGTTGATACCGGAGCTGTTTTTGAGAGGGACTGAGTCAGAATCTATTCCTCCACAGCAGGTGGACACTGACTTCCAGTACTACCGTGGAAAACAGGATGTGTTGTAATGATGAGTAAATGCTCTTCAGTGCAGAACTATTAAGTCTTTTCTACTCGTAAAAAAAAAACTTTAATTATATAACCAAGTTATAATAATGGCCAGAAGTGAAACGACAAGCATTGGAATTCACCCAGTATGAAGGCTTGGAAATGAACAAATCTCTAACATGTAAACTGACAGGAAACACTCACATGCAGTACGTCTCCGGTAGTCCACAGTATGAACCGAAACGAGAGAGGAATCGGTTTTCCAGGTCAATCACTGTCTCTCCGACTTTCTCATCGCGGCTCAGTAGATCGTAGTCGTAAATGGCGATTTTCAGATCTTTGTCTTGCGGAAGGAAGCAGGAGAGTTCAAACATCCTGCAGAGGTGGAAAAGTGAAAATGTCACACTTCTGCACAAAAAAAAAAAAATCTTACAAAATGTTGTTCTGCTTCTCAGGATTACCTTCCAAACACTGGATTGAGGGTGTTGGGTTTGTACTGATCCCGGTCCTCAATAGTTTTCTTTCCCAGAGAAATCTTAATGTAAGGATCACACTGCAAAGGGAAAAAGCATTGGTATACAAATGGTCTGGTGCCATAAACGTGCCCATTTCTGGCAGATGTCACTTACAGTGAGTGTGCTGTGTAACTGCACTGGTGTGCTTGTGCAGCGATACTGAAGTACAGTTGAGTGTACAGTCTCACTGATGTGCAGTGACTGTGCAGAGTTAGACAGTGAGTGAATGTGCGCTGTGTCAGTGTCACAGGCCTCCAGTGAACACACGGTGTTGCTGATCTCTCTTGTGATTCGGCTCACCATGCCGTTGTTGTCCTTGGGCTGCAGGTCGATGCCGCGGATGATGTAAATTCTGACGAGGCAATCCTGAGGCCCGCTGTCGGGGAGCTCCCGAAACTCCCGAGGGGGTTCAGCGATGCCCGGGTCGTCTGACAGGGGGTACACTCTGAATGAGCCCTGAACAAAAGCACATACACAAAGCCCATTATTACAGTAGCGAAGGGGTGTTCGGAATGTTTGCATTCATGAAACCTCCACCAGATGGCAGCAAAACTCCTAAAATGGGACCTGGTGACTGCAGGGGACCACCTCACCTTGAACTCTCCGACCACTGAAGGGTCGTCTTCGTCCTCCTCGTTCTTGCCTCTCTGCAGCTTGAAGGTTTTGCAGAAGTCATTCAGTCCTCTGAACTCTGGGACCTCCTCCAGTTCAGTGTTGTAGACCTGAACAGGCACGTGAGAGATATTCTGAAAGGTCTAACAAAAGCCTTCTAAAAAAAAAACGTAGGTGCATTTACATCAGGGGTGTCAAACTAGATACCCAAGGGGTCACAGTGTCTGGGGTTTTTTATGGTTTCTTTTCAGTCAGCTGCCAATTAAGGCATTGAGAACAAGGTGTGTGGATTCTTTAGCTAATCGATTACTTGAATAACCACTGGTGCTGAAAACACACCGAAAACGAGCCCCTCCCGGACTAGTGTTTGACATTGACACCTGTGATTTACACAAACACACCCTGATGTTCCTCACCTTTAAGGTGTCGTAGCCTTTCTGAAGGTACGGGCCACACTTGTCATGTTCTCCAATGGAGGAATAGAACTTACTCCACCAATCGACCGCTTCCTTCTCCTGCAATCACACAGTGGACTGGGTCAGAACCACCAATGTAAAGTCAACAAATAAAACAGGGGCTAGTACGTATTTATGTCCCATTCAAAAATGACTTATTTTGTACTTGTTTCAATGTGAAAACCTCTGTATTTAAAAAAAGTCAGATGCATATTAATAGGCAACTTTAACTGACAACTTTAAGTGCCAACTCTACCTCTCTGAAGGGTGACCAGAAGTCCCTTTTTTCCTGTAACAGCCCTGAATTAAAGCCCATTTTCATGTCCTGACATATTCTGAGAAAATCTTGATTTGTCCCGTATTTCAGTCCTACCATATTTTAATGGGTTTTAGGGCTGTAATCTCCATTCCTGTAGGTTCTCATCCCATAATATATGTACATGCTCACCCTACCACTCAGGTTGAGCTGCAGTTAAAGGGTGAAGGCTCAAAATGGGCAGTTATGACACAGAAGCACAAAGTTTCAAATCACATCTCACCTTTTCTTCTTGCTGTTGAGGAAGACGAGCGGCATCAAGATGAGGAAAAGGTAAAAAAAAAAAAAAATTTAAAAAAGAGAAGACCAGTGCAAATGTCAGTCTCATCAGGATTTAAAGGATGAAAACAACAGAAAGGTAACTTTGTAAACCTCAGAGTGCATGTTCGTAGGCTGAGGGGGTGTACCTGGGCTTCCAGGGCAAGCTTTCGGTCCTCAATGTTGATGATGGTGTGAGGTGGAGCAGCGGAGGTCATCAAAGCCACTAACAGAGATATCATCAACATTTATTACTTAAAATGAACATCACACTGATGTGATTAACATTATTAAAAATAATATTTATAATAGTAAAAATAATAATGATAACAGTAATTTGGCATCTCCTGACGCCTACCAGCCAGCTGCTGCTTTTCACACTGCAGCTGCAAGTTGCGCATGTGCATGGTATGGTAAGTGCAGAGCAGGGGTGGAGGAGACCCAATCATACACATGCGCACAGAGAAGGCCACGGACGCCTGGACTACCCAACAGCGCGTGATGTTATTTTTTTTCATTTATTTTTTTCTCATACTGCGACAAGAAAATGTGTATTTTTTTTTCGCTTACCAGATTACAGATGCAGTACTTTAGAATTTAACCTTACAAAACAGGGCTTGGTACCAGCAGCACAGGATTGCATATGATTAGAAATTTTTATTTCCAACGAGAACAAATAATAGTACCATAACTTCAATGAGTAGATGTGACTTGAAATGGGCAGTCCTTGTTATAAACAACAGATGAAGGCAGTCTGTATTGTAAACAAGGGAAGAAACTCTTTACCTTTGGCGCACCGGGCGACCTCAGCCCCGGTCCTGTAGGGGTCACAGCGAAACTCTTCCAGGGAGCTTATGGTGCACTGTCCCACGATGGGCTTCCTCCCAAACGGTCGGTGATCGATCACCTTCAGCACGATCGGAGGAGTGTACATCTCCTCTTTGGGAAGGAGCTGAAGCAAAGCAGAATCCGCCTTAATCTTTCACCCAAGCTCAACTTCACACCAAGTAAACCATACGGTATCTCACATGGCTGTAAATCTCAACTTTACCTCCCACTCGAGTCAACTTTAAGTTACACAATTTTACATCTCAAACTAACCTTACATCTCTTCCTTTTATCTACTTGTAAGTCACTCTGAATAAGAGCATCAGCTAAATGGCTAATGTTTAAATGTGAATCTCAATTTACTACCAGCCAGTATGTTAGGACTTGTCTAGTTAGCGCTTGTCTAGAACCCTAAAACATGTTTGACTATTTTTTAAAAATGGCCTCTCATTGGGGTCCTGCGCTGTGCTATCTTGCAGGTGGGTTTTGGGACAGTACCACTTTGAGGAAGAGGACCGATGCGGGGAAGTTTGGGCTCTTCTTGATGTTCCTGATGACGGCGGAGCGCACGATCTCGCCCCCGCACTCCACGATGAGGCTGGGGGAGGACACGGTGGCCAGCTGGTAGGGCTTCATGTTGCGCAGTCCCCAGGCCAGGATCTGGAAGGGCAGGCGTTGGAGCTGTTAGAGCCGCGGCTGACACGCTGAGACGATGAGGGTGATCACGATGATGATCTGGGTTAACTTCAGAGCTGGCTGCTGTCACAAACACCCCCCACCACTGTTAAGCAACCCTGTTTCTGGAGGTCTACCATCCTGTAGGTTTTAATTCCAGCCCTAATCTGCCACACGTGATTCTACTGATTAGCAGCTCAACGAGATCACTAGCTGTTGAATGAGGAGTGACAACCTCCAGGGTGGTAGATCTCTAGGAACAGGGCTGGTTACCACTGCTCTACGCAGTTGTTTAGGGCCACAACCATCCCTGGGCCACAGAATTCAAGTTTCAAGTTGTTTTTGTGAGATATTTTATTTGTACAGTAGCTACATGTCTGCTGTGATTAATTCCCAGGTCCATGATCACTCCCCAGACCCCCCTCCCCATGATCGCTTTATCCCCAAACATTCTTGTTTAGGGCTGCCAAGGGAATTCTGGGCCCCCTGAAAGAATATTGCTCTGGGCCCCAATTTATGTGGGCCCCCCTCAAGCTGTGGGTCCCTAGAATCTTCACTGCATTTTCACCCCGCTAGCAACGGCCTTGAGCCCCCCCCGGACTCCTCGCGGCGGCTCTGGCTGACTGACCTCGATGGCGGTGAGCTGCACCACGGGGCGGATCCCCTGCGGCACCATGTAGAGCCTCTCCGCTCGCCGCGGGGGCAGGAGGGGCAGGTTAGACTCATTCGCCTGAGGACAGAGGGGGCAAAAAACACAGAGACTGCTCAGTACCGCTCGGCGGTGACCTGCATCCATGGAAACGCCGCCGCCCGGCAAACTTAGCAAGCTCAGGTACGCTACCTTGTCCTTCAGGATCAGCTCGGCAGCCACCAGCATCTCCCCGGCAACCCGGCCCTTCTTGATTACGGGGTACCACAGGAGTCTGGGCGAAACGTCCATTCCAGGCTTCAGCTTCACCAGAGGGGGGCAGGAGCACCTGCCCAGAGCCTCGTCTTTGCCCTGTGGCGCAAGGTAACGTCATCACCACTGGGTCTAAATTCCCAGTGGGTCAGAAAACTGCTGTGTGCACTTAATTCAAGATATGATTTAGTCCAATTAATATACTAAGAATTAGCACCTTCCCAATAGCCTTAAGCACAAATAAACAAAAGAAAAACGTGGAGGAAAATTTATAATTTAGTAATATATTATAAATAATTTTGTGCTACTTAACTACAACTTGAAAAGCCAGCTGGGATAATGTTCAGCTGTAAAAATTGATCATTATGCAAAATGTAATCAGTGCACGACAGAGCCAAATAAAAAATAAAAAAAAGACAGAAGCCGAACACCTACCACTTGGTCACTGTCATAGAGCTCAAAAACCACACTGGACGGGTTGTGAGCTAAGGTCTGGGGGTCACCGTAGATTTCGATGTCGTCGAAGATGAGGGTCTGGTCCCAGGTTGGGTTTAGAGTGGACTTGATGATCTCGGTGGTTTTGCTCACGTGCAGAAAGGACACGTGTGCATAGGGATCTGAGTAAAACACACAACAGCATAGCCAATGTAGAATTATGACATTGTCCTGTAAAATGGGAAGTGACCGAAATCAGAATATGGCCACTTAGCTGCAGTCTAATATCTGTGATATCATGATGACGGGTTACATTACTTAGGTAAGGTAAGCAGAGCTCCAGATTATGACTCCAGTCAAGTAAACTGTACTGGCAACCAGAAAAATGTATTATAATGCCTATTTACCAGCTGCTCACCTGAAAAACTGTCTTTGTCCATGGCAGTGAGGTCTTTAGCTTGATAAACATAGACCCTGAGGTGGTACATAAAAGACCCTGCAAAAAAACAAAATGTGAGTGACTGAAAATGATAGGAAATGATGAACTGACCAGGAGAATTCCATTTCTAATAATGACCTCTGTGAAATCATTGTTGACAATCACTCCAGTCTAATGTCAAAGCTGGGCTTTGTTGTTGAGTTGTTTTGTGTGTGTGTGTGTGTGTGTGTGTGTGTGTGAGAGAGAGAGTGAGAGAGAGAGGTGAACGTGTGTGTATGGTGTAAGTGTTTGTATGATGTGTGTGCATGTGCATGTGTGTTTTGTGTGTGCGTGTGTGTGTGAGAGAGAGAGAGAGAGAGAGAGAAATATTGTATGTGTGCACACATGCACCAGTGTGTGAGAGATGTCAGTTTGAGTGTGTGCATGCGTGCGAGTGTGTGCATGTGTGCGTGCGAGTGTGTGTATGTGTGTGTGCGTATGTGCGTGCGTGAGCGTAATGTATGTGTGTCCAGAGGAAGGGGCCGCAGGCGTGGGGACCTCTGCATCTCCTTCCTGTGACGGGGCTGTGATTGCCTCTCTGAGGTCACATGTGCACCCGGAGACGCAATCACAGCTTTTAATCAGCTGGCTCTCGTTCAGGCCACTCACTGTCAAAACTGCAGGAAACAGTGGGCGTGTTGGCACCGAACAGCTTGGTCGGGTCTTTTTTGGAGCCCTTCTCCTCATCATCAATCCCCTGAATAATACACAATGGCGGGCCTTGAGTGCACTGTCCACATCTTCCATTGTGTCAACATTTTTCAGGAAACTACCGTGAGCGCAAATTCCAGCAAACACAATTAACTGCCCGCCTGTGCAGTAAAAGAGAACGCTGTTTTAAAGCTGGTATGTATAACACTGGGGTACAACAGAATGAAACATCTGTATTAATAACATCTGAGGTTTTACTGTACAGTGGAACCTCAGAGACATAATTATACAGGTCGTTTGGGGCTCCGCTAAGAGCTCACCAGCGCCCCTTCCAGGTTGAAGATGGCGGACGGGCCCAAGCGATCAGAGGGAGCCATCTTCCTCCTCCAGCGTCTGCGCCGAAACGTGTCAGACGAGCGCTCCTTCCGGTGGAACTTCCAGCCAATCAGAGAGGAGTACTCCCAGCCCTCCCCAGGCCCTCTTTTGGTCTGTTGGTCCACAGGGGCACAGAAGGCAGGACCATGGTGAGTACTTCCAATCTTCAGTTGCACAACTGCAGCAATACCACGCCCACAAGAAACTCAGCCACAGCATAGCCACGCCCACAGGAAGCTCAGTCCCAGCACAGACACGCCCACAAGAAGCTCAGCCACAGCATAGCCACGCCCACAGGAAGCTCAGTCCCAGCACAGACACGCCCACAAGAAGCACAGACACGCCCACAGGAAGCTCAGTCACAGCACAGCCACACCCACAGGAAGCTCACCGACAACACAGCCACACCCACAGGAAGCTCAGTCACAGCACAGCCACGCCCACAGGAAGCTCAGTCACAGCACAGCCACGCCCACAGGAAGCTCAGCCACAACACAGCCATGCACACAGGAAGCTCAGCCACAACACAGCCATGCACACAGGAAGCTCAGCCACAGCACAGCCACGTCCACATGAAGCTTGCCACAACACAGCCATGCCCATAGGAAGCTCAGCCACAGCACAGCCACGCCCACAGGAAGCTCAGCCACAGCATAGCCACGCCCACAGGAAGCTCAGCCATGGCACAGCCACGCCCACAGGAAGCTCAGTCACAGCTCAGCCACGCCCACAGGAAGCTCAGCCATGGCACAGCCACGCCCATAGGAAGCTCGGTCACAGCTCAGCCACGCCCACAGGAAGCTCAGCCATGGCACAGCCACGCCCATAGGAAGCTCGGTCACAGCACAGCCACGCCCACAGGAAGCTCAGCCATAGCACAGCCACGCCCACAGGAAGCTCAGCCACAACACAGCCACGCCCACAGGAAGCTCAGCCACAGCACAGCCACGCCCACAGGAAGCTCAGTCACAGCACAGCCACGCCCACAGGAAGCTTGCTCCTCTCACCTCTGAGGGGGTGGTGGGGTCCGCCACCTTCCGCCGCTGCCGAATCATCCTCCTTCGGCGGTGCACATGGTACATCTTCTCCACGGGACCCCAGGACTTGGGTTTGTCATTGGGAGGGACTGTTATCCCGTACTCCCAACCTGGAGTCACACACACACACAAACAGGCCAAACAAATATGTCACATATATCAAAATATGTAAATCATTGACACGTTTCTAAATGTGGGGTTTTAAGTGGTTTTTTTTTTTTACCTTTTTCGTCCACGGCTCGGTTGGTGTCGTAGCTCCACTCGTCCTCCCATTTCCAGCCAGAAGGGCACTCGATCTCGTCTGGGCTCTGTGCCTTGTCTCCATTCTGCAAAGCACCACCGGCCCTTACAATCCTGTCCATCGCTAATGACTGTTTTATACGCTGTGAGCCACACGGTGCTACAAGACAGCCATTGGCTATGACACCATAAAGGCCAAGCAGCACAGTTCACAATGAAGTTAAGAGTCAGATTTAACCCTTGTGTCGTCTTCATACTATGTATGCACCCAGTGTCCACAGGGTCAAAGATGACTCACCTTTGCTGCCCCCCCCCCCCAGTGATAAAGCCTCTTCATTGAATTTTAAACCTTAAATCAATATTTTTCATGTAGAAACAGCCGGACACTCATTTCACTGTGGTTAAACTCAGGAAAGGTAAATGTTTTCCCTCTGAGGACAACGCAAAGGTTAAGGGGAAATGTTGTGTCTTTGGTGGAGTGCGATAGGGCAGGTGCGGTTTCCTCACCACGTCTGTGTAGGGTTCTGCCGCCGGTTTCCACTCTCCTCCGGGGTAGCGCGTCTCGTTCTGGAACACCTCGTCCATGAACTCCGTGTGTCCCGCGTCAGCCTCCGTCAGCAACCTGGTTCACACGGGTAAGACATGCTCGGTGCCTGCAGAAGCCAAACTCAAGGGCCATCAGCCCACTCAACCGGGGATCACTGCTGGTCAGGGTGCCAGATTAACCCTTTTGAAGAGTAGGTTTTGTGGAATTTTTTATAAAAAATTTTCAACCGGTACTCCTATTTTAAAAAGTCAGTGTTCTAGAACTCCTTTTGTTTGTTTTCAATTACCATTTGTGATTGTTACATCGGGATTAGAATGATCGGTTAAGAGAATTCTAATCACATATTTATGATCTCATACCTTAAAGGGACCAGAAATGGATTAAGCATGGCAGCCGGGAAGCTGATCCTGTTCTAGTTCATGGATGGGCCACATGGTCCCGTATAGAAACTGGACTGTGGTTGGCCACCCGCAGGGATACACACAGTTGAATTTGGCATTGCCCCGGGATGGGAGGGTTTCATTTGGCTGGGCAAAAGGGACCCCTACTGGTCACTTGTGTGCTTGCAAGTTCATGTGTTAAGTTGCACACAAAGAGGCCTGATTTACTAAAAACCTCTTAGCATATGCAAAACTTTTTAGCATATGCAAAATAACGCAACCAATGATTGGTGCAAAACAAATCCCATGACCAATCATTGCTAAAAAGGTTTTTGCACATGCTAAAGGTCTTAGCGAATCAGGCCCAAAGCATCTTAAGTGTGGTAAAAGGCAGCAGCTGATATCATGCGCTTCAGAGGAGAGCACAATGCTCGTCTGTGCCCTCCTGATTCAGGAGCGTGGGCCATTGTAAGGAGCTGTGGCATTATTGGAGCGTTCCAAATTGGGATGAAAAGGGGGGAAAAAATTTTATAAAAATGGGCTGAACTAATGCAGTTCTCTCGGAGCTCACGAGTTGATGGATGACGGAGCAGGCCGAGCGCAATCCATAATTTTTTTTTTTACAGTTTTGTTTGTATACAGACCACAATATACAGTACTTATTGGTGAAAGATCTATGAGTTGAAACAGTAACCATAACAGTAGAGTAAAATATAACCTATTCTTTGCAACATAAGTGGGCAAGTTTTCATTCCGAAACAAGCGGCTAACTATTTTGACAGGTATGTGTGTGCCTCTAACGATCACGTGGTGCCAACAGCAACGTTGGCACGTAAACAGCCCCATTTTCTGAAGTCGCCTCACATTCTAGACGGACAGAGGAAAAAACAGTGACGAATGTGTGTGCAATTTTCATATTGTTTTTATGGCCTCCCTCCGCTCAGCTGTTAACTCCTGGGAAAATGGCGTCAATTGTAAGGACCGCAGTGTTCTCACACAGTTTAGAGCTTGTGTGCCAAGAGGAAGAAAGTTCCCCTCACCACCCCCCCCCAAAATCACTTGTCACGCACAAAATTTGGGAGTTTGACGTAGAGGGAAAAAGACCAGAAAGTCAAGCAACAGGATAAACACAAGGAGAGCATTAATGAACCTTTTCAACAATGTTCATGATTTCAGCAGTGGAGTGCAGGTTATACACAGGCCTACCAGCCCCTGACACACTGAAGGGAATTCCAGAAAAGTCTGTTTCCTCCGATTGTGTTCTGGGTGTGGGGATTTCTTAACAGTCCTTCAACTCATAATAAATCATTACTGCAGAGATTACCCCTAAACCCAGTTTAATGCTGACTTTTTGTAACTGCATGTGTTTCATGCTGACTCTTTGTTACAGTATGTAAATGGTAAATGGACTGCATTTATATAATGCTTTTATCCAAAACGCTTTACAATTGATGCCTCTCATTTGCCAGAGCAGTTAGGGGTTAGGTGTCTTGCTCAAGGACACTTCGACACGCCCAGGGTGGGGTTTGAACCGGCAATCCTCCGACTGCCAGTCAATCGGTCTTATCTCCTGAGCTATGTCGCCCCATGAGCTATGTGTTTTATGCTACTTGCTACTGTCTGGTGCTGTATGGGAGTGGGGGGGGCGTTGGATGATTACAAAAGTTAGAATAATTTAAGAAGGTTTTGTGAATGAGGTCCATTTTTCCTGTAACAGGTGTCCAAGCTCATCGTGGGGTATGACAAAACTCTCTCACCCCTTCTCCGGGTCCACAAACCAGTCGCCCTCCCAGTCCCAGTTGCGGGGGGGCAGGAAGTACTCCTGCTTCAGCTTCAGCTTCCCCGTCACGTCAGAGAACTTGTGCCGGCCCACCAGCCCCGTCGTGCCCCACTTCCCGAACACCTGGGCCTGGTTTTCATACTGGCCACAGAACGGAAGAGGTACCCACCATTACCAACGCGAAAACTCCATAATATCGCACCATTAGCGACATGAAAACTCTATAACATTGCACCATTACCAGCACAGCAAAAACAACACATTCTATCACAGACTGCACCATTAACAAAACAATGCATTCTATAATACCACACCACTACCAAAACAACACATTCTATAACACTGCACCAGTACCAAAACAACACATTCCATAACACTACACCATTACCAAGACAACACATTCTTTAACTGCACCATTACCAAAATGCAACACATTCTACAACACTGCACCATTACAAACACAACAGACCGCAACACTGCACGCTACAAAAACAACAAGCTCTAGTATGCTGCACCACTGCAAACAAAATACACTGCATAACACCGCACCACTGCAAACCCAAGACACTATTGCGCTGCAGTCCATCATTTAATGTAGCTCTTTTTAACACACAATACACAGAATACTAATTTCTACATAAATATCACCGCAGTACACACATACATGACCTTGCCTGGTAAAATCACTCGGTAGGGTTTTGTTTTATTTGGGGGACGGCATGTTGATATAATGATGTATAATCGTGACTGTATTATTTGGATATGATTCTCACCATCTCTGCGAACACGCTGAAGGTCCCCTCGGAAAAGCTGTTGAACTTCTTCTCGTGCGCGGACAGCCCGAGCCACATGTTCACCCGCAGCTGGACCGGAACCTTCAGACCTTTATTTTTGTCCATGGGGTACTTAAAAAATATTTAAAAAAGAAAAAGCAAGCTAAAACTCCACAGAGCGCACAGTGTAACAGCATAAAATAGGTTAATGTCGAATCTGCCTTTTGGCCTTAGACCTCATCGTCAAGTCCTTAGAGGTGAATCTTATGAACGGACAAGGACAACAGCTGCCCCAGACATCGGGGGGGGGGGCCCAAGGGTTCAGTTTTAGGAGTTTTTGGGGAAAATGATGACAGTGGTATGCACCTGTATGGACATTCTGTTTTCAGCCACAGCTGTGCAGTGTACACTAGGTACCTATATGAAAAATAGTCTGTTTGCAATTGCAGTTGTGCATTCCACTCTATCGTACCCGAATGAAAACAGTCTTTCCCATTGCAGTTGTGTAGTGCACATGGCATACCTATCTGAAAACCGTCTTTCCCATTGAAGCTGTGTAGTGTACACTATGTGCCTATGTCAAAACAGTTTGTTTCTCATTGCAGTTGTGGAGTCCGCAGGTAAGGTACCGTACCTGCATGAAGACGGTCTGGGTCTGGCCGCAGTGCTTTCCGATGGCCTGCTCACTGAGGGTGGAGTACAGGACCTGATTGGCTGGGATTCGCGCGTAGGCCACCCTCCTCTCCCCCCTCAGCATCCAGATGATCACGTCCGGCATGCTGTTTTGGGGCTGCAGGAAGAAACACGTCCGTAACAACTCAGGAACAAGGAACTGGTACACTCATGTGTTAACACTCAAAACAGATGTGTTAAAAAAAAAAACCACACACACAATGTGTCTATTTTTAAACACACATCCATATCTAGCTAAGGACAATGCGTTTTGTGTTACTTTCAACACAGTCTGTGTTAAAAGTCTCCCTTTGTAACACATAAATTGTACATTTGTCACACAAAAGTAGTAACATTGACATGTTGAAATTACATGAAAGTAGTAGCACAAATAGTGTGTTTGACTATCAGAGTATATTGAAAGAGCATATGAAAGCACATTTTAGCACTTATTACTGTAGAGTTTATTTGTGTACTGCAGTATATTTGACTATTTGAACCTATTGAGTCTACATATCAAAGAAAATGTGAGCGCTTGTGTATCAGGGCTTATTCAAGTAGTGGAGTACATTTGAGCCTCTACAATTCCAAGCAAATTGCAGTGCTTTTGTATCAGAGCTTAACTGAGTATTGGAGCGTATCTGGGCCATTAAGTGTTTTTGTATAAGATCTTATTTGAGTATTGGAGCGTATCTGGGCCCTTAAATAAAGTGTTTTTGTATAAGATCTTATTTGAGTATTGGAGCGTATCTGGGCCCTTAAATAAAGTGTTTTTGTATAAGATCTTATTTGAGTATTGGAACGTATCTGGGCCATTAAGTGTTTTTGTATAAGATCTTATTTGAGTATTGGAGCGTATCTGGGCCCTTAAATAAAGTGTTTTTGTATAAGATCTTATTTGAGTATTGGAGCGTATCTGGGCCCTTAAATAAAGTGTTTTTGTATAAGATCTTATTTGAGTATTGGAGCGTATCTGGGCCCTTAAATGAAGTGTTTTTGTATAAGATCTTATTTGAGTATTGGAGCGTATCTGGGCCCTTAAATGAAGTGTTTTTGTATAAGATCTTATTTGAGTATTGGAGCGTATCTGGGCCCTGGCATGTGAAAGCACATCTGAGCGCAGCTCGTTAAGCCGCGGTGGCCGGACCTCGTCGGCCAGCTGCTGCAGCTTGTCCAGCCAGTCCTCGATGTCCCCCAGCGTGGCCAGCACGTCGGTGGCCTCCTCCTTCATGTTCTCGGCCTCCTGCTGGATGGTCCCCAGGGTGCTGTCCCGCATCTTCTTCAGCTGCAGGTCCAGGGCCGTCAGGTTCGCCCTGCCCTCCAGCTCCGGCATTTTGAAGCTGGAAGGAGCACAGGGCGTGGCCTCTGATCAACAGAACCATGGCATCCACCTGATAGTGGTCCGTCCTTCACGAACATTACATTTACATTACATTTATTTGGCAGATGCTTTTATCCAAAGCGACGTACTGCGACGTAAGTAAACGTGGCTGAACAAACAGTTCTTTCTTTTCTTTCTTTTTTTAATTTTATTTATTTATGTATTTATTTTTTTGAAAGTTGTGAGGCATAGCATGTCCAGTTCCCACCCCAATTTGGAATGGCCAATCATCTGGGACCGCAGCCACGTTCATGCACAGATGTGTTAAAAACACATAACGTGTGTTTTTTTTTTTTTTTTTTACACAACTCCGATGTCTAGTTAACGACAACACATTTTGTGTTACTTTCAACACAGTCTGTGTTAAAAAGGCTCATTATTTTGCAAGTAGCTGCAAAATTGCACAAACTGGAATTAGAACTGAACAAAAAGCCAAGTGTGAGCCAAATGAACAAATCATTTCAAGTCTTCAGCCAAATTATCAGCCATCAATGGCTGTCATCAATCAACTTAATTTATTATCAACACGTCTTTCGTTAATCAGCTCGGTTACCAACTGTCACTGATCAAACTGCTCGTTTGAAGCTGCCACCGTCTGTGCTTTACCTGCTGAGGTCTTCAATCAAGTGGTTGATCAGTTTGAGCCAGATCTCGGCCAGGCGAGTTTCAGGGACTTTAGCCGAAACGGCCGTCTTCAGGGAGGTGATGTTGGACTCCTGAAACCAAAAACCAAACCTTAAAGCACGCACTGGAAGGAAAACACAGCTGTACGGATGAACGGTGCATTTTATACGATGTTGGAATGGATGAAAACGACATCTAAGGCTTTGTAAATACACGTAACTGTGTCTGGGACGCAAGTCATATAGTCATACTTCTACCTCTATTAGAATTGTAGTTTTGGTATATAAGAAACAAATTACATGGATAGCGCTATCAAGTAGATGCCACGTTCTCTTACCAATCGGTCAACGATGTACAGGATAATGTTGACAGACTCTAAACGGTGGCTTATGTCCTCCCAGAAAGATGTGATGATGACGACCGGTTTTGTGTTGGCCCAGGGCAAGTAATAGTAGTGATTTCCTATTAAAAAAGGGCATTAAATAGACGCTCCATGAGAGAAAATCAAACATGCATCATTTGAAACAGTACGAAACTGCGTCACAAATGATGTCAGTACACAAATGCAATTAACAGTCTCTTTGTTTCTTTGGCAGGCTAATTGCTCCCGCTCTCACCATCGAACACGGCACAGCTGTACTGGGTTGTTGAGGCCAGGGGCTTGCACGTGGAGTCCAGCTTGTTGCCATAGTTTCCGATGCTGACTTCGAACTGGATGGGTTCCCCGGGTTCCTGCAGCATGCACCCGCTGTGGAACACCGCGCAGAGAGAGAACTTCCTGCGCCGCTGGTACTTCTGCAAGAAGAGACGCCCAGAGCCCACCGGTGAGGCAAAGGAACATACTGCAATATATTTTACATACAGTATGTGCACCTTTTTAAAGATACAACAGTAAATATATTTCACAGCAGTGTATGTTTAAAATATATATATATTGCAGTATCTGAAAGTGGCAATAATTTCAATGTTTGCCCATACATTCTGAAGCGTTGCAAACATTGTGATATATTCTATTTCTCTATATTTTCAGTGTGTTGTATCTCCATGAGGCCAGACACGAGTTAGGCTACTGTGTAACCGCCGAGCTGCTTGTGAAAGGAAACAACCAACATTCCGGAAGGAATCTCAGAAAAAAGAATCCACTCTTCCGTCATCTCCCAGTGACCAGCAGGGTTCCACACGTCCTCCCAGCGTCTTCCCCTGAGATGCTACAATGCGCCACACCTGATGCCTTTACCTCAGCCACAAGGATGTCGTCGCTCGGTATGTCGTCAATCTTCTTTTCAGCTTTGGCGTCCAGCTGTGTGGTGAGTTCAACCAGAACTCTTCCCCTGTAGGCCACCCCTTCGCCCTGTCAAACAAAGACTCCTCATTTTTAAAAGCACACCTTAGCGGAATGTTAGATATTTAGCGGGATGTTAGAATGTTGAAAATGTGTGGATTCTAGTTTTTTTGTTCTCAATCACTAAGCAACTGCATTTCGGTGGTAACTTGAAAAATATGAACTGGTGGTGGTTCTGATGTGACAATGAAATCCCTGACTATGAGAAAAATATTGTTATAAATCTAGAACATATAGGTTTCTACTGGCAGAGATCATGTTTTTTCTAGATAAAAAGCTTCAGTATTGTAAGTCCTATATCACAGCATTGCACGGCATATTATAGCATTTATGTCAGGGCTAGGTTTGTAAAGATACTCAAAAAAGTATTTACACAGCAATGTATATAACAAAGAGCACTCTCGTGGTCTGTCAGTTATCAGAAGTTCACTGAGTACTCAAAGATGAAGTGTATTGCTTTATAAAACTTACGCCTGGTTCACAAAGACGTATGACGTCCTGGAATTGTTTGTCCGTACGATTCTTTCTCCCAGCAGAAAACTGAATTCGCTTGAATGGATTCTACCGCAAACACACATTATCGTATGCCAGCGTACCTTCCCAAAGTTGAGGTCCTCGTACGGGTCTGCGAGGCCAGTGAATTCTCTGGGGCTTCCATAGAGGTTTACGTAGCAGGGACCAAACGCTGGCAGGAACCCCACCTCCGAAATCCCAGAATTCCCTGCGAATCACAGCGGCAGGTCTTTATAGAGTGGGCTAGAAGTGGGTGAGAACTGTGAGTTTTTGGTTAGATCACATGCTGTCCAGGATCTGTCTGTTAGTACTGTTTTCTGGGCTTGGTTAACTGAAGCACACACAGCATAAGCACATATAAGCATGCATTGCAATCACACAAGGAAATGAAAAATATTACATAAAGGATGCAGAATACCTTAGGTCATAATAAACTGAAATAGCAGGTTCAAGTTAATACAACAGCTTCGCCTGTGAAGTTAGTCTGCATACTACTACCTTAACTATGGAACCAAGGATTCAGCAAATAACACAAGCAAACCATTCAGGTCCCATAATAATCTAGCATAGGACCTCCTCACAAATGTAAATGAAGGAGAATGCAAACTACATGGGCTTGTTATCATACATGACCATCAAAAACAAATGTCTCAGTGCCACGTTTGAAGGAAAAGAAACAGGCCAATGCCATTTTACTGGTCTCCACACGTAATATTTTTTAAAAATGTAAATGCTTTTTCCCGGAATTTTTTGAATGTCCAATTATATTTATGAAGGCCAATCATTGGGGGGGGGGGGGGGTGTTTGGGTCTCTAGAGAGCAGTGAGACATGGATCGTAGACCGCTGACCTTTAATAAACCTGGAACCCTGACTGATTCCACCAACAACTAGCCCCTCCAGGGCTACCAGCCACAGTTGGTTGGCAGTGGTGTGGTCTGGGATCAAACCCAAACCATGGGGCCCATCCAAGCATTAGAACGGTGTCTTAACAGGATGAGCCACCGAGCAACCCCGCACATACTTATTATCACCACCCTCAGTTTCCATAGCACCACCCTCAGTTTCCATAGCACAGCAGAGGGAAGGTTAGAGGTTAGCGTAAGCATAACAGCATAAAACCAGGGGTTATGTGATTAATTGTACTGTGTACACTAATTCACAACATATATGCTTAACCCACAGAGTGCCACTGCTTTACTGATGCCATTGTTCTCAAGAGAATAACTCCTTTGTGGCACAGTCTGCAGGTAGCCATTCCACAGTGAAAGTGGAACAAAAAACTATTCAACAGGGCCACAGCACTTTCCTCTTCTATCTAATCACTATCTGATATTAATATTTACCCATTTCAACTACATTTTGAGTTGTCCTTTCATTTGGTGAAATTCTTTCAATGGCATGTAATACTTTGCAATGATTAATTTGACAGACACACAGTGCGGACAACACAAGCGGTTATGCACACTATAAGCTATAAACCACAAAATTTACCCAGTGCTAAAATCAAGTTGTATTCCAGGTGACAAATAAGGTTTTTGTGGACCAAAACTGCAAGCTGAAAATTTATTTCCACATATATTGTGCTCGCTTTCTCTCCTTGCGACTGTTTTCACAAATAATTACGCAACTGAACTGGCATTATTTTTCAAGCAATTTGCATGAATGAAGCTTTTTTTTCACTTTACACCATGCATATAACTGGTTTTAGCGCTGGATTTCATGCAAAAGAACTGGTCAGCCACTATATGAACCTTCAGGTCCTGGTGCAGCCTCATTGCCCGAACATGAGTCTATTTCGAGAGAAAGAAACGATGCATGTCAATCAAGAACTGATCAAGAATCAATCATGCTCAAATGACAGTATTCACATTTATATGCATATTTTATTTTTTGCCTCCCATTTGTCATTACCATTTGCACACCGCTGATTACACACTGACTTTCCACGACAGGGCCTTACCGTCAATCTCGCCACCAGAGGACGCTATTTTAGTCAGGTTTAAGAAGGTGGTTCCTATGGCATCGTTCCTGGTGAGCCGATCCCTGCAGGAGAGATTAAGTGGACCTGCAGTTAGTACTGTTTATCCAACGCTGCAGGGCCATGTTGTGCTTACAGTTAGCACAGCTCTTCTCCCGCTCCGGAATCTTCCTCTTCAGACCCCTGCCCTCTCCCTGACCCCCCACTTCCAACACAGACCACAACTGAGTGCTATATCCTCCTAAGGCCTGCCAATGCATTTTTGTCTCCTGTAGGGAACATGCGTCTCTGTTCTTAATCTCAAGAACCATATACAGTATTCTACTTTGCTGAAACCCACACTAAAAGGGCCATTCCATAAAAATAAAAGGAATAGTATTTTAAAAAAAATATTTTCACATTTTTTTGTTTTTTTGTCATCCAAGACACTTGTATTAGGTAAAAAAAATGTAAATACTTTTTTTTCTGCCAGGATATTAGACTGGTTAACTTTAACATGCAGTCTGCTGAAAAATTCACTTACCAGTCGTAAACTGTCAACTTGATGCGTTCGCACATTGATGGAAACTGCATTAACAAAAATGAAAATAAGTCTTTCCCGGTTTTGAGAACATTACAATATGATTATACCTATGCTGGTTTCATGCGAATATGTAATAATACATATTCTGTCCTGATAGAATATTAATCCTTTAGACACTGACAGAAACATCTATTCTCACAGATATTCAGAGTGTTTTCTCCCTCTTACCTTGACCTGCAAGTTGATCAGCTGGTTCCATTCTGGGTTTGCATTTTTCTCTATTATTTTTGTACAGATCTAAACAATGAAACAACACAAACTTTTAGAAACCTAGCACAATACTGTTTACATAGCTTGAGATACACTATTCAGTCTATTTGAATTCATCGTTTGTAGTGGTCAGCGCTAGCTAACTAAAGAACTAGTGATTTGTTAGCAAAATTTCTGTTTGTTTGCTAACAAGTTTAGCAGCAGCTTTTTACCAAGCAAATTTACCTGTAGCTAGTTACAATACAGTACGATACAGTTAGCGCTCTATATGCTGTAAGTGTACATCCACATGATTTTGATGTGTCTATATTGGTGTGATAGCTTGAAAACATGGGCAGCTGTATCAAGGGGTTGCATCAGATGCATACACATACACACATGCAAACACACCAGGGAAAGAAATACCTTTTTGCCAGCAAATCCAACTTCTAGAAATGGATCCACTAAGTTTTTCTTGTCACCGTCTCCTCCAAATACATGCTTGATTGTCTGAGCAAAAGCATCATCCACTGAAATAAGACAAACACACGTCAGACTCTTACACATTTGAAAATATTTTTGACATCCTTTTATTATACCTCTTCAGCAGCCTAAGAATTATTTAAAATGTGTTATTCAAATTAGGAGGAATAATGAATAACTATTATATTTATCTAACCATTTTTGAGCTGTGAAGACAGTGTTCAGAGTCGGAGCAGTGTTCAGGGGTAGAGCAGTGTTCAGAGTGACAGCAGTGTTCAGGGGGAGAGCAGTGTTCAGAGTGACATCAGTGTTCAGGGGGAGAGCAGTGTTCAGAGTGACAGCAGTGTTCAGGGGGAGAGCAGTGTTCAGAGTGACAGCAGTGTTCAGGGGGAGAGCAGTGTTCAGAGTGACAGCAGTGTTCAGGGGGAGAGCAGTGTTCAGAGTGACAGCAGTGTTCAGGGGGAGAGCAGTGTTCAGAGTGACAGCAGTGTTCAGGGGGAGAGCGGTGTTCAGGGTGGGAACAGTGTTCAGAGTGAGAGCAGTGTTCAGGGTGTTTGGCTCGTACTCTGTGGCATGTCCTCAGCCCGGTACACCTTCAGTGTCAGAGTGACCCATCGCAGGCTGGTTCCAGCCGGTAGCAGCAGGTTGCTCTCGATGTCGTCCTGCTCGTCATCAGCTTCCTTCTTCTCCATCTGTACACGATGACATCACAGGAGTCACATGACCCAGACTTCAGAAGCTTCAGCATGAACACCTTCCACCAGCCTCAGAGCACTATGGATCACTCCGAAAAAGCTACGTAATGAAGACCTTGTAATTATCCTGTCAATAAATACGCAGCCGTTATATTGGCACATGTATTTACACATGCAGACTAAACTGTGGTTCTCTGACACATCAGTAGTTAGGAGAGTGGGTGGATGGGTGTGTAGCAGACAGTCTTTGTGGAAGTCTGTGTGAGGGTGTGGGTGTGCAGGTAGGGTGGGTATAGTCTGTTGTAACAGGGAGGATGGGTGTAGCAGCGTGGTTGAGGGAGGCTGTACCGGAGGCTCATCTCCCGCCCCCATGATCATCACGCTGACTTTGAGGTATCCCTTGGCTCCGGAGCTGGAGTCGTCGGCATTGCCCATGAGAAGCCACTTCCTCAGGATAGCATGAGCTTGTGCGCACACAATGGAAGGTCATGAGAAAAGGTACACACATAAGTACACCACAACCCATCCAAGCTCACCATTTACCTACTAGGGAGTATCCAGCACTGCTTCAAGCCTGAACTTGAATACCCTGTATGCATACCCTGGTATCCATGTGGAATTTATTTTAGCAAGTTTCCACATATGCCCCCTTGTCTGACAGAACACAACATGAAAAATCTTTTGCAGCTCACATAATATATTTAATCCCATATATGAATTCAAAAACCTCAATCAAATCCACCCTTAGTCTCCTTTTGCTCAACCTGAAGAGATTAAGTATCTTAAGATTTGTTTTCCTACCTTTATGTCTTATGTTTTGTAATGTTTGTAGTGCCTCTCTATTTCTTATCTCAACAGCCCTTAAAATATTCTGTCCATCTGATGTATTTGGGCATAAGCATATCTGTAACCGCTTCTCTGGTAAAGCTTTCAACAAAGTTATTGTTTTCAGGATCAGCAATATTCATATTTCAATGAACTTAACCTCTTTCGTAACTTTAATTTTTCTATAATATTGAATAATTATAGAACACTTATCACCTTTTTTATACGAGTTAGGAGAGTAGCCTTTAAGCTGCTTATTTCTTTTAAAATCCTGGCACAGATATTGTCTTCAACACACACATACACACAACAAAAATATGTATTTACAAAATTAAGGAATTAATAATTTATCAATACTAAAAAAAAAAAAAAGACTTCTTCAATGCAATGTGCTGAATTCAAACCCATATATACCTGGTTCATCATAGACATAGCCAACATCCAGCTGCAGAGAGAAAAATGAATTTTAAAAGTTTAAAATGACTATATATATATTATCAACTATACATACCTATACATACCTACACATACTATGTTACACCCTACAGCCCACACAGTACTATGTGAAAACCAGTGACTATTTTACACCCTACAGACCACGTTACAGGGAAGCCAGTGACGGTAGTTAGTGAAAGATATTAATGACCGAAGGGAGACTGGGGGGCAGGTAACATACCTTAAACTCTCCCATCAAGCTGTCCGCTCTCAGGGAAAAGGAGTCATACACCTGGAGCAGGGGAGAAGGTTACGGTCAGGTATAGCTTTACGGATCAAACCGGGACTCGGCTTATTTACAAATTCCTCATGAATTCAGAGTGGGCCAGAGCAAGAGGCTACGTTAGTGCAGGGATATGAATCATAGTCTTGGACAACAGATAAGGTTTGTGAGCTCATTGTCCGGCTCATATTAACAGAAACAGATTTAAAACTTATGTTTATTTATGTTACATATTCTAATACCTCTGCATTTGGAAACAGAAAGAGATTTAAAACTTATGTTTATTTATGTGGCACATTATAATGCCATTTGGAATTACTCAAGTGTTTGGAGTCATTAACTCACCCGAATGCTGATGTACTCGTCAAACAACTCTGAAGGTAACATATTGACGTTGTAAAAGAAAATCTGTAATAAAATAGAATACAAACATGCAACATAAAGCTAAGTGAGATACGGTGAAAGGCAGAAACATAGAGCAAATATCTTTAGTTATTCTTGAAAATTATTAATTATTGTTAAATTATTTTTTATCAAAATTATTACGGTAAAAAAAAATATTTTTGTGATGTTGACCAATAAGATAACTACAGGAAGTTACCTCATCAAAGAAAGGATTATTTCCTCTTTTGATCCTGGTTCTGTGCGTCTGTCCACAGAGATTCACCTTGACGACGGGCTTGATGTTGTTACCGGGCAACTGACGTGCTTCAATAACCCGAACACGGATCTGATGAACAAAGTTAGGAATCGGTGAAAAAAGAGATTAATATTCAGATGTGCATAGGTTATATTCCTCTGAAACATTGTTGAACACAAACGGTTACACACAACATTAATCATTCCTCTGTATTTATTGTCAGCTATTTAAACAGAATAATGCAATGCAATAAACTTCAAGCATAGCAGCTGAAAATTAAAAATAAGCTTCAGTACAGGATCCACTGCATCAATTTATTTACAATAATGATACTGTACACATCCATCACTCATCAATATCAACCAAATATCATACTACATATATGTATACACACACACACACACACACATATATATATGTATATATATGTACAGGTATATATACAGTATAAGCCACATCGCAGTGTCTGGATACATATATTGAGCTAATGAATGCCTTGTGCCTTCAATTCTATTCTGTAGTATGTTTCATTTTACAGTTTATTCCAGGCCAGGAGTGTCTCTCTACTTCCTTTTCCTGTTTTCCTGATTTTTTTCAGGAAATAATTAGTCCATTCTGTAGAATCATATCACGACATGTAAATCATTAACACATAGCGAAATCGTACCGATTACTAATATGTAGAAACAAAAAAGTGTACTAAAAAAATTATAAATAGTTTATTTCTCAAAATTATTGAAGTACACAGACAGTCAGATTAATATACCCATGTTTTTACTGCAGAGAGATTGCACTGTTTATGGACTAGATCAGCCATCTGCAACCATGATTCTACTTTAACCGAATAACAACAGAATCCCATGGCTTTCTACAACCAGGGTTGTAGACTTTCAAGGTAAATACTATGCATGGTCTAAATGGTGGGGGCTTCATTTGATGTTTAAAATGTGAAAATAAATATTACAATTCAATATTGAATAAATTGCAGATGTCATCCTCAAAAGGGTGCCTTTAGACCAATCCATCTTGTAGGCCTTTAATACACTGCACGACTACTAAAAATCAAATATTCTAGGGAGTGAATTTTTTATTAAAGCTATAAAATAAATGGCCATGTGGGTATAATAAAAATACATTTAAAAATGGGTTTTTAAATGTTTTTCATGAAAGCACAACAAAACTACAGTACCTACAGCACGGTTTTCTCTCTGAAACTATGAAGCAATCGAGCTGGTTTACCTAACGGCAGCCCCTGTGTCAGGGAACTGAATCCCAGGTGCTGGAGAGCTGCATGCTGTGCTGGTTTTCACTGTCACGCTGCACTTAATTACTCAATTAAAGCAGTTGATTCCACGGTTGACTCACTTCACCTGGTCACTTGGGTCTGAATTGGGAGCTGATTTTACGGTGACAACAAGACAGCAGAGCTCGTGGCCCTCTGGGTCCAGGATTGCAGATGCGTGGTCCATATGACCGCTGCTTCCATTATGATATATAGTCCTGACTGTGGTACTACGCACCTGGAAATCCTGGGGCTTGTTGGACAACAGCCGATAATTTTTCTTGTTCGCGCGTTTCAACCTTGGGACGGCCTTTCTCGGCTGACCAGGAGGGGGGGTCGTCCCCGGTGTCGCCCCCTGCCCTCCGTCCGCATCCTCCACATCCTCCTCCTCATTCGTTTCTCCCCCTGCAGTAACGGATCAGACACACCGTCTCCTTTTATGTGGACCAGACCGAACGAGAGACTGCTTTCTCCTTTCTATCCTTGTGACATTTGGCTACCGCATCACAAATCCCAGCTGAAATCTCATACACTACTTTGAGGTTCATACCTTTCAGCTGTTGCAGGGAAGTAAGATAAAAGCTCTTTCAATATTATTAATAATAGCCATTCTGTAAGCTAGGGTACAATATATTGGATTTCAGGAACAGATGGGTGTTGTGAACATAATACTAGATTATTTGTTTTATATACAGTCTATGGAGCCAGCAAAACCTAATCCGGCATTTTTAGGAATTTAGAAATCCTTCCAAGATGGACATTTTCCTGTCTCAAAAATAAATGTCTGGGGAAAAGTGAATGTGTGGTCAGCCTACGTAAACAGAACCACAATTATAATTTTGAATGAAAGATTGAAACAACAGAGGCAAATCGTAGCTGAATTTTGATACTTCTATACTCACAACACACTGCTGTACTGACTCATCACTCCTCAAATGAAGAAATGTCCCTTTATAAAACCAGCTGTTTAAAATCAAAACATTTAAGAATCTAATACCTGAGTTCAGGTGAAACATTTGTAAATTACGCATCATGTGTGCACAAGGTTCATTTAACTAAATTCTCGCTGTGTCTATAGGACAGTGAGAGTGATTTAGTAGGCTTGAAAATCAACATAGCTTTACTATTAATATCAAACAAGGAAATTATCTGAAGTTGAAAAAGTGTCAGCAAAAAGGGATTTATTTACTTGCCAAAAAGCTTCCTAAAATGTATTAGATTTGATACTTTTCAAAGTCAGGTGCTAATTTTTCTTAAAGAAATCTCTATACTAACCTCTGCCCCCTTCACCTTTTTCATAATAAATCGCTTCAAATGTTTCTTCATAAATCTTTTGTTTAAATTATAATATTTAAATAGTTTTAATCCATTAATGGGCTTGGAGCAGTGTTTAGGGTTAGAATTTCTGTTAGGGATTGGGTTGCAGTATGGCAATGTCATGCGGCGATTAGTAATATGCCTATTTTGAAATCGGCGTACTGTATACAGAAAAAACACCCACATTCTAAATGACTAAAAATCCTCCATGTTGTGTGTAACAAGGGAATACTAGTCACCTGCTAATTTTACAGAAACCACAACAGTACAGAAAAACACAAAAACAGCCTGTTGCTAGCAGGAAGAACAGGGGCTGTTATCTCTGCCTGATTCTGTATGTGCACATCTATTCTACATTACTCATTTGCATCAAATATTTCCATAAAAACACTTCCCTTCACGAAATAGAAGAACACCCCCCCCCCCCCCCCCCCCCCCCCCCCCCCCCCCGCCCACTCGAGGAGATTCTAGGCAAGGGCAAACCACACGGCAAAGGTATGGCTATCATTAATCAAACACTCAGGGCCAACAAGTTCAAAGCAGTTCTTTGTATCTACAGTGCATACACTTAAAGCAGTGGCAGTAATACACAGTAACACTGAAAAAGCAGTATTAACCCTTGTGTTCGGTTTGGGTCAAATTGACCCGTTCTGAACTTTTCGTAAGAGAAGTAATGATGCATTTGGTGCATGATCAGAACCTGTGACTAAACAATTGTACATTTGGTTCTTGCTTTTGTTTCAGTTTCTTGTTCAACTTTATTTGCTTTGGTTTATTTGAATACTATATGATAAAGATGAAAAATAATTGAGAACATCAGTTCAAACCAATAAAGATAAATAATCTACTGATGTTTACAGATATATATGATTTATGCCTCCCATGCCTTCATTATATAGTGGATTTTTAAAATATAATTTTTTTATCACATGACACTTTCATTGTTAAATGTGATCTGGAAATGGCAACCATTAATCACATGTATCATTTGGGATTGAGACAAAAATGATATACTTTGAGCATTTTTGTATAAAATCTATTTGAATATGTCTTTAAAATCCCAGTAATATCCCGGGTCATTTGACCCAGGCTAACAGTTTCACAGGCGCTAATAAGTAAACGGAACACAAGGGTTAAAGATGTTGTTCAACGTTTGGTGTGTAGGAATCATCACCCCCTGGTACACTATTTATTGCACTGATATCTACCCGAGCACAAATCAAATTTCTGCTAGTGTTCAACAAGAATGTCTACTGTTTACAATATGGCGTCTGCATTCCTACGCAACATTACATACTATTTCTGCATTACTGAATTTGATAAATACAGAGGACACTATTCATTACATTTTTGACCTCAACATAGATATTGTTTCACATCAGGTGTAGATTTAAGTGCACTAATTCAAGTGAGTTAAAACAGGTGGACAAAACTAATACTTTTTGCGCTCCATATATTTATATAGAATTCATTGTAATGCTTTGAGGCTTACAGTATTTATGTAAGTTCATAAATTACAGGACACAAAATGTTCTGAAATGTCTTTTCTAGCCTTGGAGGAGGCTTTGATTTCTTCAAGATGCCATGTGAATCTCATATCCCAGCCGTTACCCCACGAAATCATTGTCACCAAAGACAAACATTTACATTACAGACATTTAGCAGACGCTCTTATTTAGAGCGACTTACACAACATTTTACATTGTATCCATTTATACAGCTCAGTAAATACTGAAGCAATTCTGGTTAGGTATCTTGCTCAAGCGTACGACGGCAGTGTCCCACCCAGGAATCGAACCTATGACCTTTCGATTACAAGCCCAGTTCCTTACCCTCTGTGCTACACGGCCGCCCAAACACAGCGTGTTAGTGCCATTATGGCAGACGAGGGAGCTTACCAGTGTCTCCGGACGCCTGCACCCCATCTGCCTGCTCATACGGCGTCGGCGCGGCAGCACCGGCCGGTGGCTCGTATCCAATCACCATGTTGATGGTGGCCTGTACAGCGATTCAATCTGGTGAATGCACTGATCTGCCTAACAGTCGGTGTTATTCAATGTTACGCGATTAGACAGATGAAAGTTGAAAATATTAATTTCACCACCACCAAGTATTACAATGAGCTAAAAACGAACACAAACATGAACGTTACTTATACAAATGGACACACTTTCATATTGTGTTTCAGTGAGTTCAAAAAGAGTTACATTATTTTAAAGTAACTGCGTTAAAGTAACAGCTGTCTTCCACCTGTCAGAGATATTTATGCTGAGATTCAAAGTTAAGATTCATAAAATCTGGAATACAGTACTGATGGGTAAATAACACAGACTTTCTCACCCCAAATTCCTGATTTTTTTCATTCACGAGAGGCAAATTTTTTGATGGCAGGGATCTTTGCTGACCATTGGCTAAGTCTCTGAGGGAGATTTTTGCAGAGCCAATGAATCTACGAAACATCAAGTAAAAGAAAAATTAATGTTTAGGATGTCACACATTCAGAAATTCATTTTACATGAACTTAGTGTAAACCCGCAGTGTTGCCCAATAGTGGTCAAAGAAACAAAAAATAGAGGAAGCTACTCAAGGTTGTATAACAAAAGAGAACAGTGCAGTTGCTTTCGACACATTATTCTTATTTACAACACTACTTTTCCCAAAACAATGCCTATATGCTGTCTGTGAAATAAGTATTTTTACGCTCTTACGAACTATGTAGTGTTGTGTCGTGTCAATAAAGCTATGTAAATCTGATGAACGAGCCTTCATAGAAAGTCTTTTCAACTTATTAACTGATAGCAGGTGAGGGCTGTGTCTCACAGGGTGCTGAACTAAAAAGAATAAATTAAAAAATACAAATAAGAAAAAAAAAACCCTGCTTCTCAAACAGAAAACTGCAGGGAGAACATGACACCGGCACAGAATTCAGGCACAGAAACAAATTCTCTTTCGCCATTTATTTTTGGTCACCTAATAAAGAGGACTATGTGTCTCCATATGTAATATGTAAACTTTACATGCAATGATGCTTTCTTGCATGCTTTTTTTGGCCTGGGACCCTACTAGCTAATGGTTATGATTCCTCAGATGAGATAAACCACTTGTGAAAATGAAAGACTGAGTGCAGTGACCTTGCATTATCAGTTTCCTAATATTTAACCACATGGTAATAAAGGTAGTGTGGGCAGTGGTTCAGTCTGACTCACAGGTGCACAGGAAATGAGCCAGAGTGGCTATATATGCCTTTCAACACGTTCCACCCTGTTCTCTATTTCACTTCCTTCAAATATGCAGCACCATGGAAACCAAATCATCCATTGTACTCAATGACAAGCAAAAGGCCTCGTATTACAGTGTGGCTGATATTTCACACACATTAAACGCAGCCACGTTCAAAAACACATATATGCACACACACACACACACACACACACACTAAGTAAACAGCTGTAACATGGACACACACCAATATCTGACCTGTTACCTCTTGTCACGGAGGCACATAAAACAGACATTTACTTTTTTTTGCATGGATGACAAGCCTGTGAAAATATCTGATTCATCAGCACAGGAAAACATGCCGACTGTACCTCTTCACAACTGTTTCATTCAGATATACAGTAGCTGACTCTGTAATATTGATCAATGTCTAAATCTTCAAACACCACTGCACCTTTTTGCATTTGCTTTCATTCAAAGCATTGTTCCAATGTGGAATTCTTTAGCAGTATAATCTAAACTAATCTGTAAATGCAAACCATAATACTGTAAATATGTTTCCATGTTAATGGACATAATGCAAAACTCATAAATATATCTTCCATCAAAGTATTGATCATTATACCTCACGTGTGTATATAGTAACTAAATAATGTCTATAAAAATATGTCTATAAAAGGTCACCAGTGCCCTGGTACTGATGACAGATGGAGCAAGAGAGAATGAGAGGAAAAAGATGTGGAACTGTATTGCAGTACCTACAGTAAAATACTGTGCTTACAAACACATTTAGATGACAATAATTCAGTCATAAATGCACTTACACCACAATGCTGTCCTTAAAAATGTACTCTCACTACATTACTGAGCTTATAAAAGCACATTCGTTATAATACTATGTTTATAGTATTTGCACTGTAATTGTGTGCTTTAAAATGAAATGTCACAACCATACTGTGCTTACAAAAGCATTTGCATTACAACACGCTTGGAAAAAGGGTACAAAAGCTAACCACTGGGGTGGAACCCTAGAGTTACATAACATTGCACTAGGGATGTTAACAGTTAATCTATTAACTGTTAATCGTTAATGAGAAAGTTAATTTTATTGATATAAACAGTTAAATTTCAATAAACAATTTAAATGAATAACCTAACGCTGGCGGTTAGGTATTAGATTAGAGACGTTTCTCCGTCTTTAGACACAAATCTCCTCGACTGGTAGAAAGTGTTGTCAGAAAGACCAAAAAACTAAAGTGGTTAATTTGTTTATTACAACGTTGAGCATGAATAAGCAGCATTAATAACCAATATCTTCTGTCACCTTCACAGTGGCAGTTCAGCTCTCCGGTAATGAAATGTCAGCGGCCCCCCTTCTCCTGTGCAGATTTCTCAGTACGTGAATCCGTGTTGGTATCATAATTTTTTTTTTGCACTTATGGCCTTAATGCACAACAGGCAACTCCTATTTTAATGATTGTTTGAGCATGTCTTAATAAAACATCTATGATATACAGATCTCATGGTAGACCTATTGGCAATTGGATTTATGCTTATCGGCTTATCATTATTAATTGACTGATTGGTTCCAACAATCAATTAAAAGAACTGCAAGAAATTTGCCTCCCTAAATTGTATCTCTAGGCGGCAATACATAATTTACTGGTACCTTTTTTTTGCTTGTAAAAGGTACTTATTTGTACCCAGATAAAACAATATTGCTCTTTCAAGGTACATTTGGGAAATTGATTCCTTAAAGAACAAAAATGTACCTCTACTATAACTTTATTTCTCAGAGCAATGCATTTTTTAAAGCATTTTGTCAGCCATCATTTGACTTTATTGTATTAATTTACATAAATGAATGACAGCTTGTACTGGTGTAAGGCAGCTGTTGCCACTGTAGAGCAGGGAATGGCTGTTGTGCATTTGGCAGTTACCAACAATGGCATTCATTTGCCAACAAGCTCCATCATTCAAGACAATGGCACTTCTCACAGTTTGAACGGCATGAGCATTTCTGCCACTGATGGTGCCCTGTGTCACCATCTCCATAGAGACAAATATTTCTAAAATTTGACAAATCTCATTAGAATACAATGTGCACAATCAGCAAAAAAAAAAAAAAAAAACAGAATTTCTTTCTCCATTGGGTAAAGACATGCGCGCTGTTAGGCTGCTGAATGGGTTCCATCGCTGCTGCTTCTCTTTCTAATGCGGAGCAGACTCTTCCTACTTCCAAAACCCAAAGGAAATAAGCCCGCCTGGTTGCAATTAAACTCCCAGCCGCGAGGCTGGATTTTCCGAGGCGAACTGAGGTCGGTGTCCCGTCTGCGCATGCGGAAGCGCGTGTCTGAGCGCGCACGGAGCACAGCTACGCAGCAAAAACCGCTGTAACGAACGCGGAATTCTGCCAGGACCTCGGAGGGTCATGAAAAAACAAATCATAGCGGTAACTCCGCAATAACCCCCGTGCCTGTCAGCAGGATAAATGTGTCCGGTGAGAGTACGCGCGCTGGTGCTGATTCTCCCCCGCAGAAACGGTGTTTATCTTTGAGCCCGTGAGTCTCGCAGGCTCAGACAGGGGCTCTCTCAATAGCTACTCCACAAGTGTTTTCATCTCATTGTAAATGGTAAATGGACTGCATTTATATAGCGCATTTATCCAAAGCGCTTTACAATTGATGCCTCTCATTCGCCAGAGCAGTTAGGGGTTAGGGGTTAGGTGTCTTGCTCAAGGACACTTCGACATGCCCAGGGCGGGGTTTGAACCGGCAACCCTCCGACTGCCAGACAATTGGTCTTACCTCCTGAGCTATATCGCCCCTGTATATTGTATATTTTGTTTTGTGCTGTAATAACTTTGGCTTGTTTTCCTACATTGTAGGTCTCTATTACAGGTTATACGTTTAACAAAATAATCATTGTTATCATCATCCTTGTTATCATAGTCGAGATTTTATGAAATTCTCCTCCTTCATATACCACTAGGCGTTTTTTTTTGTTACATCACAAAGGAATACAAATTTGGCCAAATTCAAAATACATTTGAGGCAGGCTAAAAAAAAGAGAGAACATTTTTTAAAAACTGTCCAAACTTTACAAGCTTTTCAGAGTTTCTTGCTTTTGACCACAAGCCCCTGAATGCCCCATTCATTGTAAAGCTGGCTGGTTGTCAGAAACGTCTGTACCTAAAATATCCTTCATTGCACAGCACAATAACCATCCTGGCCAATAAAAAACATGCAGCTTGAAAACTGAGACGGAAACAAAATCCCTGAGAAAGTGAACGGCCCCTTTAACCAAAAGTCCTGAGCTCAGTCTAATAGGATGTTGTTCCAGAGCTCTGTCTTTAATTGGAGGCTGGAACATGAGCTGTATTTGGATTCAGACTGAAATTATGGGCCTCCTACCCAGCCACAGCCAGCTGGCCAATTTTGTGTGAGAAATGCCCTGACAGTCCAACAATTCCATAGGCAGCCATCGACTATCAAATCCCTAAGGGGTTATGCATTTTCCAAAAAAATTTAAATTTTCCACACGTTGAAGTTGAGCCATGTTGAAGTCATACTGATTCTGGGCCTCAGTGTTCTAGACATAATTTCATATTTTCAAACATAAATGTGTCATAGATTTAAAAAAAAACTCCCTGTTACGTTTGTACTCCAGTGTAAAACCGTTGCATGCATATAACCTGTGCATAAGGCAGAACTGTTCAGCTAACGTGGCATCATGTGATGTGATTCTTCTAAATGCATATGTTATTCAGTAGTAATGGATAAAACAGCTGTCCCAAAGATCACTTAAACAGTCATCTGTCTGCCACGTCAGAGCAATAGCACCGGTATCCTGTCCTAATTGTACCTTCGCCAACACAATGAATCTCCCTCAGTCATCACCCCTCCCCATCTTCTTCTCCAGTGTTTGTCCTTTGCCTTTACGGTAAATACTAGCTTGCTGCCAGCAACTATTTAGCAGTTGCTAAATAGTAGTTATTGCTTAGGACAGTAAACATACAATGCTTGGTGTTTATACAGTATGACATGCAGTAGCAAATAACTATTGTGACAAAGTGCAGCATGATCACAGACCAAAGAACATCCAGGCCCGTAATGAAACAGACTTGAGCATCTCTTATATACTGTATAGTATGACAACACCATGTCAAAATATGTAGCTAAAGGGAAAGCAAAAACAAACATGTAGACAGATGGCCATTTGTGTGCCAGAAGTAAGAGCCATTTGCATACTGGTGCTCACGTTTCCGAATGCTCTATTTTCACACAGTGCTTACTTACAGTAGGTAGTTAGTTATAGTAGCTGTTAAATGCTGTAGTTTCGTAGGACCTTCGAAAAACGCAGACAAAAGAGGAAGACGGGGCATTAGGGGGGGTAACTGCATGTCAGAGAGGAAAAGGGTTCAGTGAGCGCAGTTTAGCCAAAGACAGTGCTGCATTATTTGGGGTGGGGGGGGGGGGGGGGTTAGGATGATTCCATGTAATTGTACATGGATGAGGGTGGCCTGAGGTGGAGGGGCCCAGTCTGAGATTCCCCTCCCACAACAAATCCCTGGCACCGCCCCTGGTTGCAGAGACCAGCTTTAATCCTCCCACAACAAAGGAGAACACTGAGACCAGCTTTAACTCAAAAATGCAAGGCTGTGCTCGCAGTGCCCATAACAGTTTGAAACAGAGAAGCACTTCCTCCTCCACTGCCAAAAAGATGGAAAATAATTATCCTTTTTTAGGGGTTCAAGCAGCGAAGCTGGTGGAACCCTATTGTATCTGTTAGGATTATTATTCTTATTTTTCTCCGCTAAAAGTGTCTGAAGCTCAGGAACCATAAGTCCTAGAGCAACCGGATTTGGTAGGTGGGTTTCTATGGCCCCTCACTACTCAGACACTACAAATCACCTATGTCGGCCAGATGTTGGCGCTATAACATGCTTAAAAGGCCATAACTCCCACACCATAAGTCAGATGAACACAAAACTTCATCGACTATGCAGATGAATGTGCTCTACAACTTTGCTATTGGGACCACCAATGTCTGCCATATTGTTTGCCCGCCATTTTGATTTTTTATTTGCGGCGCGGAAGCTTTCTCCGCTAAATGTGTCCAACCAAATTTGGTAGGTGAGTTCCTATGGCCCCTCACTGCTCAGGCACTACAAATCATCTATGTCGGCCAGATGGTCTGCCAGATGGTGGCGCTATAACAAATGGTCATGCTTAAAAGGGCATAACTCCCACACCATAAGAATATTTTTATGAATGCCCAGATAGATAATATTGTCCATTATGAAGTTCAGACCCTCCCTTCACTGATAAAAACTAGACCCGACAGTGTCGGATTACTTAGTAGTGATTGTACATATATGGAATATTAATGTGATATATTGGGTGTTTGTGTTGCCTTTTAGCTCGCACTGTCCCCAAATTCCATCAATGATAAAATCGGGACTCCAACGGCACCGAAAACCGATAGATTTCACTGAACATTCGACTGTTTACATTTATGGGGTTCTGAACCAGTGACATCATAATAACTCTTACTGGTTGATTTTATGCGGTCATTTATGGCAGTTGGTTCTCTCAGAATTCTGACTGATAGCCAGGTCAGTATTTTCACTGGACGCTTGATATATCCCGCTTTATAACTTCAAAGTCCCAAGTCATTTGTGAATGGTTTAAATGGATTTTGAAAGTAGACACTACAGTCATGGTAACGGAAATGTGTGTGCTGTGAAGGTTAGGTAGCAAACAACAAGGCTGAATCCTTCTGAGGCAATTTACATAGCAACTATACGTTCAGATCGCCTAGTTTCGCTCACTGTGGCCAAGCAGAATCGATAACGTTAAATATAGGGTGACCATATTTTGGTTTTCAAAAAAGAGGACACTGGGGGCAGGATGGTGGCATAGGGCAGACGGACACCCGCAGTGAGTGGAAGGTTGCGGCTTGGGGGGGGGCGGGGTTTGATGTAATTGGTGGCACCGTGGCAATGTGTATGGGGTGGGGGTGGGGTGGGGGGGGGGTTGGATAGTTGACAAATGCGTCCACAACCATGCAACTGTGTTATTGAACTTTAATACATAAACAGCTAGTCTTTAACAAGACAAATAACAAATGCCTTCATAGCCATTATGGCCAGATAATCTTATTCCTTTCCATTCAACTTTTGGCCCTCAACAATAAAATAAAAACAAACAAATAAAAAAATAGTTTAGCTTTTAACACCTTCTACATAACTCTTTCTTTTCATGGCCATAAATTAAAATAAAATTTTTAAAAAATCAGTTGCCATAAAAAATCCACTATTTCACTAGACACTTTTCAGTCCTCCTGATGTGCTCTGGTATGCTGAAGATCGAATCTTTCCCACGCCACCATTTTTCCAATCAAAATGCTGAATAAATAGAGGGAATATTTTCACAGCACCGTGATTGCTCCATGGGCGTAAATTACGGGGTGGGGGTGGGGGGGAGATATGTTGGGTGAAGGTATATGATCATGAGGACAAAACCATTTTAAAATCGCTCCATAGGGGGCGCAATAGTGCCAATGCTTGGACCCCTGCCAATGCCGCTTGCGGCTTTAATTTTTCATTGTACTGCTTTGCCCGGTTTTGCCAAACCAGCCCGACAAGCGTAACATTCCAAGTCTCCTAGGAAAGGAATGGAGGAACAGAGCTCTGTTCAACAAGATCAGCGCATTGTGTCTCAGCTTGCCACAATCCTGACTGATTTATTTGTTTATTGTTTACATCAGGGCTGCCCAACCCAGTTCCTGGAGATCTGCCCTCCTGCAGGTTTTCATTTCTACCCTAATGTGGCACACCCGATTCTACGAATTAGCAACTCAATGAGATCTCTGTCTGTTGAATGAGGTGTGCTCTGTTAGGGTTGGAGTGAAAACAGTAGATCTCTAGGAACAGGGTTGGACAAGGTTGGTTTACATTACCATTATCAAGCATTTCTAATAGTATTCTTACTACTTTATATCAGTATTAATTTTGTAGTAGAAAGGAAACGTAGTAACAGGTTAATCTGTTTGCCAAACCACACGCATTGCACTGTCAGTATTGTTATCGATTATAATCAAGACTTTTTGTTTTCCCCTTTTTTTCTTTGTGAATGTTAGTGTCCTCAGCCCTAACATGTCATTAGGCAGGTACACTATGGATAACCCACTATGCACCTGCATGTCAGCTGTGCTACTGCTTGTTACCTATAACCTATAATCAGTGCTGTAGGATCAGCCCTGCTGTAATCAGAGTGCTGTAGGATCAGCCCTGCTGTAATCAGAGTGCTGTAGGATCAGCACTGCTGTAATCAGAGTGCTGCAGGATCAGCCAGCGCTGCTGTAGGATCAGTGCTGCTGTAATCAGGGTGCTGTAGGATTAGCCCTGCTGTAATCAGAGTGCTGTAGGATCAGCCCTGCTGTAATCAGAGTGCTGTAGGATCAGCCAGCCGTGCTGTAATCAGAGTGCTGTAGGATCAGCCAGCCCTGCTGTAATCAGAGTGCTGTAGGATCAGCCAGCCCTGCTGTAGGATCAGTGCTGCTGTAATCAGTGCTGTAGGATCAGCCAGCCCTGCTGTAATCAGTGCTGTAGGATCAGCACTGCTGTAATCAGTGCTGTAGGATCAGCCAGCCCTGCTGTAATCAGTGCTGTAGGATCAGTGCTGCTGTAATCACAGTGCTGTAGGATCAGCCCTGCTGTAATCAGAGTGCTGTAGAATCAGCCCTGCTGTAATCACAGTGCTGTAGGATCAGCCCTGCTGTAATCAGAGTGCTGTAGGATCAGCCAGCCGTGCTGTAATCAGGGTGCTGTAGGATCAGCCCTGCTGTAATCACAGTGCTGTAGGATCAGCCCTGCTGTAATCAGAGTGCTGTAGGATCCGCCAGCCCTGCTGTAATCAGAGTGCTGTAGGGTCAGCCCTGCTGTGCCAAGGGTATGCGGCAGGAAAATGAGTCACGTTCATGCACTTCTGACTGCACTGTGTTTCCTCAGGGGGCCACAATAATGGCAAGGCACGCTTCCTCCTAGAGCACGCTCCATAAACATAGTCCTGGACCTTCATACAGCACGCAAATAGGCGGGGGTGTGACCAGGGAACCGGGTTTATAACCAGAGGGTTACCAGCTGTATAAATGGTTAATGCATAAATATCTGTTACTGTGATTTACAGGACAACAGTCTGATAGCATCTTCAGCTTGTGAGCTATAGTGAACCAGAAGGTATGAAGCCCTAGTCACAAATTTTATAACACCTTAGGGGCTAGGGCCGCAGTTCTTGGAGGTGATCCAATGTTTTTCTAACACTTAAAGGCAGGAAATACCTCTGTCCTGTACAGATGAGCCCACTAACCTGCATAAAGCAGTATCTTAGTATGGTCATCTCACACGTACACACACTCACACACACTCACACACACTATACGGCTTTGTGTGAGGAAATCCCTACAAGTCTGCACAAGAACCCACTCCATTCCACACCTCAGCTTTACTTTTCTGTCTGTTGCTAGGTTATGATCTGTCCTGCAATCCTGGAAAAAATCTTTTGAGCAGGAGTCACTTTCCCTCCCATCCCCCCACCCCCCCCACAGACAGGCCGGCAGGATCTCAAACGTGACTCAGAGGAGGCCGTCTCATATTGTACCGAGCCTGGGCCGGAGCGCTCCCAAAAATCTGAGATTCTGAAAAAACCGAACTACCGTCACAACTGCGCATACGACTGCACATATTGACCACGCATGCAGGGGTAACTCTCTAAATTCCGTACGTTCATAGGATTCAACGTTGCTTTGAGAAGATAATAGTTCTCATGCAGGGTTTCTTTTTCCATGCATAAACACAAACATCTGAGATGTGTATGACCTACCAGGCAATTATTTTCATAGCTTAATCTGTTGAGTGCAAGCACATTTTGTCAAGCAACTTCAACTTTAGTTGAAAGCTTGTTAACAGAGGGGTCTGGAACTCTGGGCCTGTCATGGATTACACCAGACAGACACCATGTGTTCCTATTTTTACTCATACTAAAGGATACAAAGCAAATGCTGACGTGTGCTAAAGGTTTGTTTTTTTTTGTGTGTACAAAACTAGTAACACAGTAGTTGTCTTGGACTATCTGCACTACAGCTAAACTATAAAATGCCCAGTGTTAATTAAACTCTCACAATGTTACCCCATATCAAAACCAGTTCTGTCACAGAATCTCCAGTGAGGGCATCTTTCATTAGTCAGCTGACGTACTTTGCATGCTTCATGAAAGGCAACAGACTACCAGTTCTGAGAAATTATTCTTGTAAATTATTATTACATTTATGTCACATCAACAGTTGCCAAGCCTTTCTAGGAGAGAAATGAGCACCTATTCATAAGGGTGTCTCAGGCCAGGTGCGGTGAACTGGGATCAGTTTAGCCTCTTGGCTCATCACAGATACAGCAGGAGAAACCTGATCCTGGATCACACTCCTACTGCAAGTCACTTGAGAGTGCCTGGTTCGCCAAGCTTCCCTTGCAAAGCCCAGCAAGTCTGAACACTGCGCTGCGGGGTGTGGCTTGCTTGAGGGCGCATTACCTCACACGCTAATACTGCTTTCAGCCCCGACACGCACAGGTCATACAAGTCAGCGCACTGTGCTGCCAATTTAGCAGTTATCAAGTGTGTCATCACTTGTGCTAGATGCAATACAGACAAGGTAGCGGGTTCAGGTTCACAGTGACCACATCCTGTGTTTTAACTCTAACGAGTGATAATATTGCTCAATTGAGGAGGGTCCCCTCATGTAGCTAAGGTTCACCTCTGTCTCTCAGATCTGCTGAAATACCCCCCCAGCCACACTTTAATTTTCAGTAATAATGAATACCTGTCACCATCTGACAAGTCTAAACACTATTCTCATCAGAAATAACAGGATCAGCATGAAAGTTAAATCCCTTCCAACCTTTTCTAAGTACCGTGAGCTGTTATCAGAACTGATGCACAGAGATTAATCGAAGAAATATACATTTTCATGCACTGTGTGTAATTTTGGCTTGAAATTCATTATTATTTGGGAAAAGTACCATTAATTAATAGAAAACACCCAGAAAATGTTTGACGTACAAACCACAAGCCCTTTTAAAGCTGCTCATAAACACTTGATAAAATCTGACCAAACATTTCACTCGATTTAATTTTCGCAAAAACAAAAAAAAAGGTAGTGAAAGTGAAATAAAACTAAAAGTCTGTAAATAGCTTGATCTTGATAGAAACATTAATACGGCAGCACGGTAAACAGGAACACATGCAAAACACTGCACCCTCCCTGAGGAGCTTGCCAGGTTATCATGTACATACTTGTCCTTCCCAATGGTTTCATAGTCTTTCACAATCACATCAATAAAGGAGGAGGCATCCAAAAGAGAGCCTTTTAAATCAAACTCCAGAACCTGCAACAAAAAAGAAAAGGAGTTCAGTCACACACAGCCATGCACCACTAGCACACTCACAATGGAAGCGCTTACAAAAAAAAACATCACTCCGAATGTTTGGCATATTTTAGCTCTGCCACAAGATGGATAACTGAACGAATTCCCTCATGAACAAGGGACATGGATGGAAGTGTTGAGTCACCAGGCTTTGTCTGAACAAACAATAAAAGAAAAAAGTCTAATGTTTATGTACTTCCTGCTGCTAAATTTTGTACATATTCCATAATAGCCTCCCTGACCTTCAGAAGAAAACATTTTAATACAAGAGGAATTTGTCCTCGCAAACACTGATATGACTTTACTTACTTCATTCCAAACGGGATTCAGCTCATTGTCAATTGCTTTGGTTTTCTTTTTTTCACCTGTAAGGACATGTATTGTTACGGTACAGGAGTAGTAGACTTCTTGGTATTAATACAGATGTGCTCGACAGTCATTCTAGTCTACATTCACTGTAACAATTTTACAATCCACAATTGTTTTTTGTATAAACAAAAAGCAAGCTCGACGACTACATGGCTTCTGACACAAGCAGTCGGAGAATCATGTTTCATTTCCTTAAAAGGAAATGCATTTTACAGAAAATGCTTCTGCCCCACATCATAGATTAATTAAATTAGCTAAAGATTATTATAATGTTCAGCAGAAGCTTTGGTTACTACTGACTATGTTCGGTGTAATTCGCTATCCATGTCCACTGCTTGTATAAACTTTAAAGATGCTCTTGTAGTTTAGGTCGCAGTAAATCACTTCTGTGACTGTTCAGTTGGAATGGAAGGACAGGCGCACAGCAGATGCGCAATATAAACAAAGCTCCACTGGATTTATACGATTCAGCTTTTCAACTTTATTTAACTTTACTCGTTATACAGTGTTCCATCATACATTTTACATTTATCAGACATACAAACGCACGTAAAATCACTGAGGCGAGCACGCGCACACACTAAAAAAAGGCGATGCTGTTCATAATCAGTTTTTTTGCGCACGCGAACACATCACCGTGACAAAAGGACCATAAGAATTAAACCCGCTTAGTTGAAATCCCCGAGGACTCACCTCTAAAAACAATCCCAACAATAGGATCCGGATTTCCAATTTTCTTTTTCGGAATATTTTTAGCGGACTCTACCACGACTCGCAACATGATGGCGAAAAACTTTGTATATCAACTGTAATCCAGGCAGACGAAAGAATCGTGGCATGCATGCTCTGGCACCTCGATCTCTACAGGCAGATGTGACTGCAAAAAGGAGGAAATGCCCGTTGTGTTTCATCTAGGAAAAGGAGAAGAGGGTGTGATTAGGATTGGTATTACAGCACCGATGATGTGCAGCGAGCGAATGTCGAAGAAAACAAACTTTTAAAACATTATTTTCGAAATGGAGCTCATTTTTACTTTGAAACAATGCGCGTTAAATACTCTTTGTTCATATACCCGATATAGTCAGGCTAAGACAGTTTATTGTTGTTACCAGCATTTGCTTATTTTTCTATTTAGGCTATGTCTTCCTGTACCTTATGTTAATTGCCTGTCTGATGATTTAATGCCGAAAGTAGGGTACAACAGCATGGATGTACCAACGATCTCAGTAGTAGACAAGAATTCAAACAAATGCACTTGAATGAATAAATGGGTAAAAGCTAATTTTCTGAACAGATTGTCAAATAAATGGCACGCCAAATTACAAACTCATATTACATAGAAGAGAATAGTGTTTAAAAGTCGCATGTGAATACTTCATTATTTTACAGTCTTCAGGTAGCTAATCCAGAACTACAGAAATTGACTTGGCCCTGATGCTGGTGTTGGGACTTCGGGGTGGTAGTCGCACTGAAAGCGATGGTATGGTATGGTATGCACTGCATTTGTATAGCGCTTTTATCCAAAGATACGGAGATAATGAGATGGAAGTTACAGTCAGATTTACATGGTAATATTCAAAAAAGGTGGTCGCAACGCTGCTCCGGTCCAGGAGGGCCGCTACGCCCAGTTTTTGTTCTGTTCTGTTTAGTTTTGTGTTTTTTGAGAGAGAGTTTCAGTCTATAAGTGGGGAAAGGCGGTGTAGCACTCTAATACTGGAGTTGGAGATCTCAGCTTTACAGAGACACTCTAAGCTTTGATCCATTTTTAAAAATTACTAAAGTATAATCATATAGGAACAAACAGCATCCTTTTAGCATAAATGGCAGTCATATTAAATTCACAAGAATGCCCTGTGCTGCTGCAGTCTACTGTCATTTACACACCGCTTCATATCAAATGCTTGTGAAACAGAGCAGTGACAGTAACACAAGATTCTTTCTAGACAGTGGAACACATCAGTGCACTTGGCTGTAGAATGTAAATAAACCACCCCACTTTCTTCCACATGGGCCCCAGGTGGTTCCCAGACCCGGTCCTGGGAGCCCCCCTCTGTATCCTGGTTTTCGTTCTAACCACAAATTGCAATCCCATAATTTTATTTTAAGATTCTAATTTTTCTTTATTGGGTGCTTTTTCTGTTTATAGGGATTATTTACCATATGGAGATATATTATGTCTGAAATAGCTTTGCTTTCACAAAGGATAGAATTCCCATGTCGATATTGTGCTATGCTGTGCTTAATAGGCTATATTACAAACAATAACATAAAAAGAGGTAACCTTATTTGATCACATGAAAGACAGAGGTAAATCGATAAGCATCTAATTCAGCGGTTGTGTTAATTAATATTTTTTTCCCTTAAACTTATTAACACAATGTAGGTTTGATTCATTACCATTTGCTTCGTCTTTGAAGTCTACATTATCTTGCAGATGGTTAGTTTTAGTGGCCAGGTGTCCGCACTACAAATGCTTCTGCAGATTCCTGAGAATATGCAACACAACAACCAAATTGTAGGTAACATAGCCTAAAGGACGAACTTTGTGATGTTGCTAAATAATGTTTTTTTTTAATGGTAAAATGCTGATTTTTATCCTTCTCTCTAAAGGTCATTTTATTTAAAATATGGACCTTGACACAGGTCTGGAGTGAACATTGTGCAGTCATAATGCACACTTCCCCCCTGTCCACCTTGGGAGTTTCAGAGCCTCCATACTGTTCCAGTATGTTCATCGTTCTCTGGGCTAGCCAATCGGATTGCAGCGCTGGTTTAGTTTGCATAGAAGTAAAGCAGCTCTTCCACTATGTAAATAAAGACATGTCAAAAGTGAACTCAAAATCACCATCCTTCACAATTCGTATTCATGAATACAACATCTATGTTACTAAAAATGTGTAATATGTTTGCTTTTGTTTTCTCATCAGACATGACACTCATGTTAATGATGGTGTGGCGAACTGACTCATTTTCAACATTTTAAGTTACCATGGATAACAATGTACTGTACTGTATTCAGTGATTATGATGCACAAAGTTATGGTTATGATGTATTTAAATTTATGATTCTGATAAGTAATGCTACATGATCTCTGGTCATGACGTAATAGTCATTGTTTCATCTCATACAAGGAAAGATAAATTAGGAGATGGGATATAAAATATAATAACGTAACATGAAAAGCATGCAGGTCCTCTCCTGCAAGCATGAAGACAATTTTTCGGTTGTTCCTGCTTGCTTTTCTTTGCATACAATGTGCTGTCTTTGCATTCAGGCAGAAAGAGTGGAGACATCCACAAGAAAATTATTCAGGAAACGTACCGAGTATGTGCATTAATACAATGCTAGCCTGAGGAACGAAGGAAGAATTTAACCTTTGTGTTTTTTTTGTAAACAATTGTCTCTGTGAGCATGGATACTTTTTGTTGCTGGGAAACCTCTTAGAACTTCCGAGGCTTCTGAGCTCCTTTTCCTGGAAGGCTGTCCACAATAATAACCAGGATGATGAACTATTTCAATAATTAATAATTGTTAACAGTCTTAAGTGCCAAACCACTATGCTCCCAATCTCTAGAGACCCTTATAATGCAGTCATCTTAAATGCAATCTTGAAGCATGAAACACTTTTTGACAGGGCCACCAAATGGCAGGGGCGGGGGGGGGGGCAACCTTGTCCCAGACCTTGGAGGAGGTGGGGGGCCCAATGCTCTGTGAACTTGTGGTAAATATTATTGTCCTGGGCCTGGAAATAATATAACACAATTTTGCCCCCAAGCCTGTGAACTTCATCCAGCAACTACGAGTTGGTAATCAAATCTTTTCTCATGCCAGCCTTTGTACAAGAATGGGAAAGCTTTGTTGCAAATGAATTTCATGTGTAAAGCAGGATGGAACTATAGTACCTTTTTAATATGAAATGGACAAATATGTCAAAGAGTATTAATGCAAACACAACAATATTTTCTGGCAATGCAAGCAGCGGTACTCATTTGGGCTGCTCAGTCATGTGACCTGCAGTCAAACGTATGCTAATGTCCCTTTCTAAATCATTGTGTGGAGCAAAAGTAATTTATGCAGTTGGAAGAAGGTTACGGTTTGCGCAAGCAGGCTACTTTATAAATCAGTGCTGAAAACAATAGTTAAAAAGCGAGATTGCGCTAGTTTGGTGAGAGTGCAGACCACAGCAGGTAAGCTTCGAATTTTGAAACTACCTGCGTGTGGAAATTGAAGAGCTCAGAGGAGATAGCTCTGCACCAAACCTGTCTTTAACTTGACAGGAGTGAAATAAGGACCAGGCAGGGACAGGGCGTGGTTTACAGAGCCGATAAAGCCTTTCAAGGCCCCCCGGCTGCAGTGAAGGTCAGACGGGCCACTTACCACAGCTGTGAGCTACTGCCATCTACAGGTCTTAGTCGGTAGTGAGAGATGAGGTGTATTCATTACATTACATCACATTACATTTATTTGGCAGACGCTTTTATACAAAGCGACGTACAACAAGTGCATACCGAAGGTCATTGGAACAACTACCTAACAAAATTCTAGCTTGTACTTCCCCCTAGTTCACTGTGTGAACTGGACTTGTTCTTGGCTATGAATAACTGTACAAAATGAGTAGTGTAGCTTATTACTGTGTTTCGTAATTGTTCTAATGACCTCGATATGCATTTTTGTACATAATTTTGGATAAAAGTGTCTGCCAAATAAATGTAATGTAAAATTCTGTATAAATTACAGAAATTTCATCTATGGATGCAAATTCACACTGACCAGTGGTTATATACCTCCTTTTGCTGCTTCAAGCCCAGTACCCACCATCCCAACATTGAGAAAGCAACTCTGAAGGGTAACAATCATGCCACACTGCTCAGAGTAGATTAGCTGAACACACTATTCAGGTAATTGGTGCAACCATTAACCAAGTAAAAGAATGGAAACCAGGTAGACACAGGTCAGTCAGTACAAATGTAATGTTTCTTCCTCCACTATACCAAGCTGACATGCCACTACTGGTGTAAAGTGTGCTATTGCTAAACCGATGCCTAACTGCTTTGCTCGTGTAGTGTAATAGCTATGATTCAACCAGACAGCTTAAATGACTGAAGACAAAAAGGCATTGTTCTGTCGGGACTAAGAATCTAGAGACATCCAGAGAATTAGGGACAAAGTGACGCACCGTATGTCAACAGCACCAAGGGATGCTGGGAGAAGAGTGAGAACACCACTGTTGTGTGTTGTGCTGTTTGAAACCCATGAAAACAGTCCACCTTGATTTTGTTTGGTTGGACATGCAGTTGTTTTTAGTACCTGCCCATCAGGGATTTTCTGAAATCGACAGGTAAAACCCTTTGCTTCGCAATAATCACCATCATGGTCTCATTTTCACAGCGTGTGGTGTAGACGCACACCAAAGTTCACAACACTGAAACAAGTATTTGATTGTTTAGAAGCCCTCAGCCCTGTTACCACATCCACTCAGAGAATTCTTCGTGTCAGAGCTTGCCTCACGCAGCAGCAGCGTTATCCACCCAACTCAATCACTAAGCCGAGAACACCTTTTAGCCAGATCTCACAGGAATGATAGAAACAGTTCGATAACAGATTCTGTGTTGTTTTTCATTGAATGAGAGAGGAGGAGAGAGCAAGAGAAATCCCAGACATATTCAGTCAAATCAACAAGCAATGACTGTATTCCAGATGGCGCAAAAAAAAAAAAAAATCAAAGTCCAGACCAACATGAACAGAAGCATTTAACGGAAGCATGGATTTGCTCCACTGATCTGATTTTGTTCTGGATCAGCGACAGTACTTCCTTTCTCTCAACTTTACAGTTGGAAGTGGGGCTTTCAGTGCCATCTGCTGGTCAATATGTACTCCGCATGTAGGGGGTGGTAAAGCCATACAATCCCAGATTTCAACTGATCCATGGGGGGTAGTGGAGTGTGTCCCCAGTTCCCAGACCTCCAGAAGGCTCTGAAAATCTGCCGAAGGGCAAAGGCCTGCACTGCTGGCGTCCATCTTGACAAGGGCCTGACATAACTGCAGGGCCCTTTGTGTTGAAAGGGAGATGATGCATTCAATTTGATTTAACTGTCCTCAATTTTGTGCCAACAGCTTTGGAAAGAATACTGTAGTCTACGCCCCATGACAGAGCTGGTCTCCAGATATGAAATGAGGTATGACATCTGATCTGTAGTCAGCCATTTTTCTATACTCTCAACATAAAGCTCTGTAATTGATATATGGTGTGGTTCAACATAGTTATTTTCTACAGCATACATTCCTGTGAAATTGAAACTTGCACCTAAATTATATGTATTACATTAACTGAAGTGTTATAAAGGAGTTTTCACATATGTCACGGCCCCTGTCGTAAGTTTTACGTTAACATTAGTCTCTGCTGTGTGTGTGTCTCCTTCTTCCGGATCTTCATCAAATTGGCTGTTTTTGTCTCTCAGTTTGAAAAAGCCACTATTTGCCATTAGATCTGTTTACAGGAATACTATCTTTCCACCAGGTGGCAGTGTATACTCAGCTTTTCCTGTGGTTCTTTGGTCAGAATACTTCCCAAGAGGCCCCCTGTTCTTTCTGTTCTTGATTTTCACCAGACTGGACATTCAGTCAGATGAACCCTCTTTTGGCACCCCTAGGGACAAGTTTCTCAGCTGAGAAATGAGCCAACCTTTATACGTCTCCCCAGGGCTGGTTCTAGGCATAGGTTATGTAGGTGGTTGCTTAGGGCACCATCCGTCCGCAACTTCACCTAGGGCAGCAGAAAGACCAGAGCTGTGCCTGTATACTCCTCCATGTTGTCTTCTCTCTGCCGCACAATAGCCAGAGTGTAAACCTGTCATGTGCATCACAAATGTGAGGACAGTTTCCGTCGTGATGGAAATGGGAGGGTTTATAGATCCCATAAAAAGTGGCGCTACCAGATTCTGTCAAGCATTTGAGTGAACAAATAAAAAAGAAAACATGGTTGATTATTTAAATCACTGATAGCTGTTGATGGCTGCAGCCATTTTGAGGCTTATGAAGCCATTGTTAGGCTTTAGCATGCGGCTCACCATTTGCCCCTGTAATGCCAATCTATGCTAATAATTCCCTCTGTAACCAGCAATATTCCTTTTTCAGCTGCAGTTGAGAGACATGGCCACAGGTAAATCCCCTGGTTCCAGAAAGCCAGAGGAAAGTCCTTGAACACACAGTTAATTCAATTAAAAGTCTGTCGTAGTCTGCTGTCCGAACAAGGCACTGCTCCATCTGGGCAGAACAGCAAAGACACATAATGTCTGACTACACATCAAATCTCTACTACATGTGAACAACTCACATTGATGCTTATCACTATAGCAAACCAATCATGTTCCCCTGTGCATTTAGAAAAACACCCTTTAAGTAGATGTTATTTATTACTTATTAGCAGTATTGTGTTCATTTCTGTAATGCATGGTTTTTAAATTTGGTTTTACAGATTGAACTACAGATTTGCTAAAAAATGTCTATTTATTCATATTACTTGTATGCAATAAGTGTGCATTTTGCACTAATCTGCACTTATTTATTATAGGAGTAGCAAATGTGTGTAATATCAGGCAATAATCCTTGCAGGATTATGATTGTCAGTGCTATCATCTATGAAAAATATCTTCAGGTATGAAATGAAGTGTATTAAATAGTAAGGTAGTGCTAAATGGCAATAAGTTGTTTTCAATAAATTGTGTGTGAGGGTTTTGAAGAAAATGGACACTCCGTTTTGTATGCTCCAAAGGCGTTTCTAATTATTACCCGGGGACTCCCTTCCTTGTCACGAACATCGTTCGCAGAAAGCGCCGTCTGGTGAAACACCTTCGTTAGTGTGTGAGGGAGCCGCTTAAGAGCAGAGGTTTCTCACAAATCGCTTTTGGAGACGACCCTCCGGAACTGCGCTGCACCTCAGATGAGATTGCAGGGGCCAAATCCTCATTATGCCGCACTATTTAAGGCCCGGGGATTACCATAGCTGGGTTGGTGGGCGGGTCAAGGAGGTCTTTCTTCGGAAGAGGCTTTGAAACAAATTGCGAGTCCCTTGGATTTGTGTCTGGAGTCTCGGCGCTAGCGAAGGCGTGCCCTGCGGGTCGACCATAACCACCTCCACCTCTGAGGAACCTCCAAGGAAGGGTCTGATCTGACAATAATGCTATAATCTCAGAGTCTTTCCAGGAACCCAGAATTGCAGTACAATACACAGTATATGTGCGAATGGTACATTCTCAATACAGAAGCCATTGTGTTTTCTGAATTCTGGGAAAATGTATAGCTTCACAGTTACATTACATTACATTACATTACAGGCATTTGGCAGACGCTCTTATCCAGAGTGACGTACAACAAAGTGTATAACCATAACCAGGAACAAGTGTGTCGAAAACCCTAGAGAGAAGTACCGTTCCAAGTGCAGGGAACAACCGCATAGTTCAACTTGGACCCTGTAGGTTAAACTGATTAACACTAACACAAAGTTCCATTCTCTTTTGTTTGCTCTGATTTGTTTAAATTCCACGGTGCCCTCTAGTAGGTTCCTTTCTATACCTGGATCACCTCAAGTATCTAAAATAGGATTTACTCCAGAAGGTCTCTAAAGCTTTCCCCTGCAGTAAAATCCTTCCTGTTCCTACATCAAGGTCATGGGCCACTGAGGCTGCTGCATATTTAGATTTGGTCTCCCTAACCTGTCCGCATTTTCACAAGCCTTAGGTGAGTCCTCTCGCCACTAAAAACCCCACCGGCCCTTGGGTTTGATGGTTAAACATGGTCAAGCACAGACTTAAACATGTGGTTAAGTGTCCTGGAAAATAATTTAAAGACTTTTATTGCTTGTGTCAAAGCCATTTACTGTTCTTTTTCAACTTGTATATTGCATTTCTCAATTCACTTTGATATTGTGCAGGACAGCAAATTATTGTTTAACCTATAGCACTTCTGAATTATACAACCAGTTAAAAACCAAAGGCTAAAGTTAGTGATAAAATGAAGATGGTGGAAAAATAAAAAATGTCATTATTTCACAAATAGCCTAAATGTTAGTGGTCTAACATTAGTTTTGCATATACCTGCTTGGGACTTTTACAGACAGAACTGTATGATATATCAGAAACACTTCTCGCTCATTGACAAACCAACTGTGAAATTCATGAGCCTGTTATTTTGAAATTGACCCCAAAATCTCCAGAAAGGTTTGTCCAAATCAGAATGATTTTAGAGATGGTCTTTTGATTAGGACCATCGAAGCCGCTTTACATTACATTACATTTTATTTGGCATTCGCTTTTTTTCAAAACGACTTACAATAAGTGTGTACTGGTACAAGGTCATTGCAACAACTGCAGAACACAGGTCCGATGAGGTACAATTCTCATTAAGTGTCAGTTATCCATAGCCATGAACATCAAGTCTAGTTCATGCAGTAAGCTTAGGGTAAGTCAGTAGAGTTATGGCAAGTTAAACCTGAACTCAGGCTTGATAGTACAAGTCCAATACAAAAGTGCTAGATGAAGATGCAAGTGTTACATCAATATCAAAGATCACTTGATGTACCTCACACACAGAATTTCTCAGCTTGACATGCAAAAATGCACATTTATTTTGCTGCTGCGTTGGGCATGCGCATTCGCAAGGCACCATTTTGTTTTTCAAGTCAGTAGTATAATGAGTATGCATTTTATTGCTGCTAGATAACGAACAGAGATGCGTGATGTAGTGAGGTAGAAACACAACAGATTTCTCTGCATTGATATTCCAGAGGTCCCAGGCCTGTCAATCATGTATATTTTAATGCTGCAAAATATAATCTCTCATCCTGTGAAAATGTACGTTTGCTAAGTAGCATTGTTATTTTTTAAAATTATTCTTCATAAGCACCTGTTGTGGTCAATTGTTCTGAAATGCTTTTAGAAACTCCTTTGTTTGGGCATGTCGGAGGCAGACAAAATGTTAATACAAAATGTGCAGAGTGTGGTGGAGAGATCACCTCTGTGTTGCGCGCAGAGAGCTCACTGCCAAGTTTTGACCTCTGAAGAGATCGGTCCATTCCAAATCCTAGCCAGGCTGGTTGGCTGTTTTGACTAGCGTGGATTACTGGATTATGAATGTATGTAACCTAGAAGCTTTTTATGGCCTGCAGCAAACAGGCTGTTCTTTTGAAGGGGCGGGACTTAGTGGCAGTCATGGATAACCGCCCTTGCCTTCCCCAAAGCTTCAGACTGGAGGAGCTCAAGCAGCACGCTCTTCTTCTCTATCCCATAGGCCTGCGATATATACTTAGCCTCCCAGTATACGCTTGTGCGTATGAATGGTGACAACCACGGTTCTTATGAAAGAGAGAACTGATGTGTTATGGGGTCGTTTGGCTGAGACTGGAAATCGGGCTGTTGAGACCATTTTTACGGTTGTGTGGATTGTTGCCATGCAGATGACTGTTATGCACGACATGCTCTCATGGGATGGATGGGATGGCCTTCCTTGGGAGGTGTCAGGGAAGTGGTGTTACGGTTGGGAGGTGGGGTGCTTCAGGTTCCCTTAAGCCCCACTCTTTGAGTCCCTGTGGTTCTAGTTCACATTTGGACAATGGTTGGCTGAGGCTCCAGGATCATTACAAAGTTCTGCTACCCAATCTACAACCGTAACTCCATTATGACAGTGAGAACATTCTCAACCACCATAACTCCATTATGACAGTGAGAATGTCCTCAACCATCATAACTTCAGTATGACTGTGAGAACGTTCTCATCCACCGTGACTTAATTATGAGTGAGAAGTAGAAATGCTGAAAAGCAGGGTGGGCCATTTAACCCATCAGTGATTCCCTTGGTTTCCCTTCAGTTTAGAAATGGACAGTGGATTAGCGGGGCTTTGGCAATGCTTGACTGATGCCCTGCATTCCTGCAGTATTAACTCCTTAACTCCTACACAAACCTGGTTACTGATCATTATTAGTTTAATGTTCAAAGATAATTTTGAACAGGTAAAAATGCATTAATAAGTAACAACTATGAAAATAATGAATGATGATTCAAACTACTAAAGACCTGAATGGAAACACTTAATGGAAACTTTACAGGAAATGTGGGGGGGGGGCAGGGGGCGGGGGGGGGGGGGGGGGGGGGGGGGGGGGGGGGTGGCTAGGGACTTTGTCAGAAGGTTCTCCACAGGCATACTTGAGAATGAAAATTGGGTTCTGTATGGTACAATGGTCTGTATGTGAAATATGCAGATTGTATTTATACTGTGTGTTTCAGATACATCAGTTATTATATTTAATAATATATTAGGTTGGAAACAGTGTTTCTTTTCTAGTTATAGTTAATTTGATTATTAAACATTTGACAATATTACTCACATAATATTACTTGCTTTGTGTGTGAGAGAGAAAGATGGGAGATGGGCAAATTGCGGGAGACAGATATGAAATGTGCTCTATAATAAAAATAATACTAATAATAATAATATGAGGTAAGCATCCATAAGATATAATGGCTGATCCCCTTATAGTGCTTAAGAAAGACCCCATTTTCAAATATGAAAGCATTAAAATATCTATTTGTAAATGCATCAGTGGTATCAGAGGGTGAGAGTAGGAACAGAGCATTTCTCAAAGGTCATAATGTTATTTCCCCAGGGCGTCTAAAATCATAATGAGTATTAACAACTGAAATCTGCGCCCCCGTCAAATGCTTTTCCTGGAAATTTTAAATACTGTGAAAGTGCACGATGGACCAGCGGGCGTACGCTGTGTCCTTGGAGCTTGTTAAAAACAGGAGACGGACCGTGTCAGAAATTAGAAGAGCTTTGATCTGCAGTTGACGATGCATAGCAGTCTCTGCACCTTCCGGTGTCATTGGTCCAGCAGTAATAGATCTCATAGCCAGTGCACGCAGCAGTCTGCTGTCAGACCTGTTTTAATGGCCTGCCTTCCAAGTCAAAACCCTTCCATTAAAAAAAAAAAAAAAGTGCATTCCCTAAGGTCCACGTTCTTTCAAAAGGAAATTACATTTCATTCAATGTACTTACTTTAATGTTGCAGACACGTTCAGATACGTCCAATGTATTTAACATAGGAATCGTATTGATGGTGAAAATAAACTGTGATTATAAAGTCATAGACTTATTATTATATATAGACACATTATTATTATATAGACACAGTAAACCCAGCCATACGCTACTCTGAGGTACATTTTTTGTGTTATTTTGGTCCTTGATATCTGAAGTGGGTAGTGGGAGGTAGAGTTTGTCCTCATTAGGCACTTAACTTAAGCGCTGAATTCAGGTAATGACAGACTGAAACTCAGCCAGTTTAGCTTCCTCGGTTCTGAGAACTTATCATGGTGTTATCATGGTGAGCTGCCATTTTAATACTCAGGTTGGGATTAGGGATTTCTGGCTTGTCCTGGTCCAACATCGAGGCAGCTAGGAAAAAATCAACACAAAAAGTACTCTTCTTATAGTTGGTGAGTAGAATAAAGAGGTATGCAAGATGAGCTGTTTAATACTTATATATGAACAGGCCTGTACAAGGCAAGCATTTTATCCGCATGGAGTGCAGAGCTCTGACGTAACATTCACAGCCGCTGTGCAGCTAGCGTCAGGCCACACGTCAAATCATAATCTTTTCTGGAGTTCATATGGTGGCTAATATGACCCTTTAGCCGAGAGTGAGACTACAACGAGGGGAAGGGGGGGGGATACTTTTCCAGTGTGTGTCCACTGATGTCCGTGTGAGAAATTATTCTTTGTCGCCACAGAAACAGCCAGACTGAGGACGTCCCAGAAGATGAGCGTTCAGCGGGCCAGCAGCCAGGATAACCGTCGTATGAACACAACGATCATGTTTTATGTCGACACCTTTCCTGTGTAGATCATACCCCCGGGTAATTTGGTGCTCATTAGCTCTGATTGGATTGTCGAAACTAAACTGATCAGTGTGGGATTTGCAGATTAAGAAAGCTTGGCTTAATGCCATGACGTCACATTAATCAGGGCCCGCTTGGATCCCCTTAGACACTAAGCCATTGCCTTCTGTTGGCAAGAGCAAGAGGCTCTCTTTCTATTGCCAAGGAGCGAATGATGCTGGTTGACACTGCTGGCAGGACCTGACTCAACGGCTTCTCTGCTACCTTCCTGATTTCACACAAGTGATGTATTTGTGAAAAGAGGAGGACAAAAAAACAAAAAAACGAGACAAAATGGCTGACAAGGGCAGCGTTGAGAAGTACCTTGAGAACAACCCCCAGTTCGCCAAGGAATACTTTGATAAAAAGGTGCAAGCTGACGCCATCAAGGCGGCTTTCTCCCTCGACGTTAAAGAAGCCACCTCATTCAAAGATGTCAGCCAGATCCAGGAAGCCGCCTTCATATTTCAAATTATCAAAGAACTGCAGAACGAGACCGTCATGGAGAAGACGATGCACAAGGTCCTTCAGAGGATATGCCAGCTGGTCAAAGCGGAAAAGTGCAGCTTTTTCCTGTGCAGGTCCAGGAATGGAATCCCCGAGTTGACCACCCTCCTCTTCGATGTGACCGCCACCTCTAAATTCGAACAAAACCTGGTCAGACCAGACGCCGAGATTGTGTTCCCCACTGACATGGGCATAGTTGGATGGACGGCTCATTCAAAGAAGTCATACAATGTTCCAGATGTTAAAAAGGTACTTGCATCAGACCTGATTTGCTAGCGTGAACTCTGAATACATGTGAATTCTGTCCCAATGGCTGTGGCTTCAATAAATGTTCTTAAAGAGCAATAACTTGTGATAACTTGAGATATCCATGCCATCGTTTTAAATCTGAGTGAAAATTATTTCGAAACACGATAACTCTTGTAGTGTTAACAGTGCATTGTGGTATTTGACTACAAGTGGGGAAAACTGCGAGACAAACTTTTCCTTTCTTGAAAACACCTTTAAAGAAATCATGGCGCACTCTCATAAGTTCCCTCAATGAATATTGATAATGTCTACTGAAGGATTGCCTTGAACAGTTGATTCAAATATTGGCTGTAATTCTTTTTATTTTTCTTTGTTTTCAGGATTCTCATTTCAGCGATTTTGTGGACAAGCAGACAGGATATACCACAAAGAACATGCTCTCTGCTCCACTGATGATAGGAAAGGAACCCATGGCTGTCATCATGGCATTAAACAAATCTGGAGAAAGTCAATTCTCAAAAACAGATGAGGAGGTAAGAATGATGAGGAGCTATTTTTTTTCTTCCTTAGATTAGTAGTGCTCAGAAGTGCCATGTGACAGTACCGCTGAACAGGAACAATCGTAGGATCAACTCCCCTGTGGTACAATGCTATTTTGTACTATATCTTCATTGTACGGAATTAACAGGCGCTATCATTGCATAATGATTAACAAGCAGTAGTGTTGTGTAGTTTAGCAGGTCTTAGTGTTGTGTCGTTTGACAGGCAGTAATCTTGTGTAGTGTAACAAGCAGTTGTATTGTATAGTGTAACTGGCAGTATTGTTTTGTAGTGTGACAGGCAGTAATGTTGTTTAGCGTAACAGACAATTGTGTTGTATAGTGTAACAGGCAGTGGTGTGTAGTGTAACAGGTAGCACTCTTGTGCAGTGTAAATCCAGCAATGTTGTGTAGACAGTGTAACATGCAGTAGTGTAAGAGGCAGTAGTGTTGTGTTGTCACAGGCTTTATTGTGTAGTGATTAACGGGCAACTGTGTTGTCATGTGGTTAATCAAATGAAAAGAAGGTCTCCTGCTTGAATGTGGGGAGGGGCAAAGCTGCTGGTCTGATTGGCTGTCGCCTGGCACAAATAAGATACTGACCAACAAAAGTGGGAAATCAACCCAAGAAGTCAAGCCTGTGGAAATCCATGTAATTTGCAGCCAAGCCTGTCCGCTTCCCGTCAAAATTATTAGTGCGAGTCATAAAAGAGGCCAGCATTAGACCCTTATCAGTCTGTCCTCTGTTTCCAAAAACAGATCAAGTAGCAAAGTTTCACTGCAGGCGTTCAGTGTTCTAGCCTGCGGTCTCCTTTGGCTCAGTTGGTAGCATTTTGTGCTAACGATGCAAAGGATGTAGGTTCTATCCCTGGGGCCTACATACACTGAAACACTGGAACATACACGCATTCATATACTGCATCATTTTGGGGAGGACGGGGAAGCTTTTTCGGGTTGGTTTCTAACTGAAGACTTTCAATTACATTCCAGGTCTTCAACAATTACCTTAACTTTGTGACAGTGGTTTTCCAGCAACATCACACCAATTACCTCTACAATGTGGAGTCCAGAAAGAGTCAGGTAGGACCTCACATCCGTCCATTTCGAAGTTTTGTTCACGTGATCTGACGTCCTGTACAGAGGGAAAAATCTATCATCCAGGGAAGCACAAAGTGAAAGGGCCTGTAGTCCTACTGTTTTTCAATGAAAAACCATCACAATTATAAGTGTAACCAATTATGGTGTGCTGTTTATCTGCAGTTTATAAGGCAAAAACATCAGAATGCAGATATTCAAGGATCAAATAAATTGTGTAAACATGGTGTGTGAGCCTAGACAATCACACCTTCCCTGTCTGCTTTTAGCCTTACAAAGTGAATAGAGCATCACACAGGTCACTGCCATGTTAACTGCAAGCGATAAAAAACCTGTAATTTGACATGAATGCTTTGTGGCATAAGATTTACAGAAAATGCAAGCTTGCATTGATATTATGGTTAACTCATATGCCTTTATAATAATATTATATGCAAGTGCTGTTAGTCAGATCACAGCCTACATAACTTTCAAGGAATCCTGAATCCTAGATCAGGGCTTAAACTTCCATCCTGGTCGGCTGGTTTGTGGCGTGTTTCAGTTTATGCCACTGATTGGCTAAATATTCCAAATACCTTGTTTCCTAGGCCTAAACTCAACAGTGATTGGAAGGAAATCGCAAAACCCTACTGGCACAGAACAGTATCTTGAAGTCAGAGGTGGAAAGGCCCGGGGTCAGAAAGTAAAAGTTCTGCCATGTGTTTCTTCCACCCATGAACTCGGCCAGCTGATTTCACTATGTAATTCTACCTCCTGGCTGAAGAATTGTGCTAATTAGAAAATCCTGGAAACTGGAGCAAAATCCTGGGGAGGACTTTTACATTCTGAACCTGGATTTTTCACCTGTGCCTGTAGTACCGCAGACACACTCCAGGACTTGAAATTTAGATCTCTGATTTACAGCAAAGACTCCGAAACAGTCTAGCTACTGCAAATCGGTTTGCTCCACGACACAGGAAGAGTATTACTCCCAACAGGAAGCTGCTACATGCTAGCATGCTAGCTCACTTACATAACCTCCTGAGACCCAGGAGGGGGAAAAAAGCCCACATTTGTTGCCTAACACAAGTACCTTGCTTGACAAAAATATGTTGCAGTGAAAATATTTTCAAAAAAAGTGTTTATTCTATTATTATTAAATGTCCCTTGTCGTGGAGGTTTCAGCATTGTAGAATATAGGGGTTATGAGATTAAGGCCCGAGACTCATGTCCCCTACAGGAGACAAAATTGAATTGGTAGGCCTCAGGAGGATTAAATTATTACTGCATGGAGTTCTTGTCATCACAAAACAGAGCCATGGGGCATCCTTTTTATTTATTACTCAGATTACTGAGAGTATAGTGGTGGGTTTTCTTCCTCGTGCAGCTATGACTGCTGCTATGCTCACTGACCAGTCTGGCTTACACTTTGCCTGGCTTTTAAACCGACTGTGTCACATTGCAGCCAGGTTCCAGGTCATCTTTAAAAATCCTTAAAAATCCATGCGCAATGCGAAAGGTAATTTGTGATCATCTTTGTGTATCAGGCATGCCCTGTTTTGAAATTCATTTGTATAAAAGTGTGTCAGTTTGGCACTGAAACCTTTGTAATTGGCATAATTTAGATGCACATAAACGAGGCAGCGCACAGTGCCGCACTGTCCGTGCGTTCCCGTTGCCGTGGGTACTTTGTGAATCTAACGCATCTTCATTTTCTGGTACTTACGGCGGTTTAACGGGCGCGAAAGCACCGAAGATTTTTTGAGGATTCTCATGCCGAACATCTCCGCCAACTCCGTCTTCTTGTCTGCAGATGTTGCTGTGGTCGGCCAGCAAAGTGTTTGAGGAGCTCACGGACATCGAGCGGCAGTTTCACAAGGCCCTGTACACAGTGAGAATCTACCTCAGCTGCGAGCGCTATTCCGTCGGCCTGCTGGACATGTCCAAGGGGAAGGTGAGTGCGACTTTGAGACGCTGGGGAAAAAAATAAACGTCAAAGCGTTACAACGTTCAAACGTTGTTATTTCCTGTTCAAGGAATCTGGACTTGTAAGACCTGAGTTCATTACTGGATGATTTTTTTACCCGCAGGAATTTTTTGATGAGTGGCCGGTTAAACTTGGACTTGAGGAGCCGTACAAGGGCGCAAAGACCCCAGACGGGAGGGTATGTACTTCACCTGACCTTTCTGTTTTTTTCCCCCCTACACACATCAAGCACTCCACTTACCCGTTTCCCCTTTGCTTATCTCTTTTTCATTTTTTTGTATAGGAAGTTCATTTCTACAAGATCATTGATTATCTCCTAGAAGCAAAAGAAGAAATCAAAGTTATACCGTGAGTATGGCATAATGGTTGGATGTGGGATACCTGTGGGGTTTCAACCTTGCTGACCTCTGACTACTCCCCGATTCCTTGGAAAATGGTGGATTTTCAGTATTAAATGCTATCTAGTGCTGCCTGAATATGACAAATTCACCGTGCAATATGTGCAGTATTAAAACCTTTCTCATGTGGTAGTGCTCTTTACCTCTTTTATTTCTTTTGTAATGTGTACCGTGTTTGATCGAAGCACTAGTACTGTTAATTTAGTCTTAGATATTTTATCAGATAGATATTTCATTTTATCAAATAGATTAAACTGCAAAAGGATGGGTTAATTTATTCAAACCAGCCAGTATTGTACTGGTGCTTATTTGCGAAAATGCCCTCTAAAGTTCGGAGGGGGAAATGTGATCAATAAAAAGTCTTTTGTGGCTCTGTGTGTAAAATGTCTGTTAAAACACTGGAAGTGCTGCTTGTTTACTCGTTATTTCTGTCTCATTTAAAGCAACCCGCCAGCCGACCACTGGGCCCTTGTCAGCGGACTTCCGAGCTATGTGGCAGAAAATGGCTTTGTAAGATCATTTTCACTCAAATACACACGCAAAAAGAAAAAACGAATTGCATTGCGATGATAATAATGCATAAACTTCTGATCACAGGCTTGTTTGTATGGTTTATTATTATTATTATTATGTGCCAAAAATATGGTTGCAATATGACTTTTAATGTTTGAGGAATTAATAAAAGCATTGATCCTTGGGGCCTATTCTTCGTTCAGTAGTAAGTTTGTTAAATAATGTCTGTTACAGCAAAATTATAATGCAGCTATACTTCACAGGTCAATGTTACACAGAAATTTTATGTACAAATTTTTTATTTAAAGCTTGGATTAGAAATTGCTCAATGCCTGTAATCACTGCTTGCAGCCATACATATGTCATTTTTTGTATTTAAAATTCCATGTATTTAGATTCCACGTGTGGATTACAGTAAACAGACTTACGTCTAATGTGAAATTCACCTCGTTGACTCTTGGTGTTTATATGTAGATGAAAAAGTGATTTTCCAGAAAAGGACTGGTTAGATATTTGGTGTTCTTCATTTTTGCAGATCTGTAACATGATGAATGCTCCAGCAGATGAGTACTTTGCCTTCCAGGTAAAAGGTCACTGACTAACACTGTGTGTGTGAAAAACTCAAGAATGTGTAGCTGAATGTTCTGGATCATATTCAGTCAGTTTGACTGCATAAAGCTAATACTTCTTATTGGAATTTCTTTGGTTGACTGTATAAAGTTATTCCTTCTTCTTGGTTATTCTAGTTATTCTAAAGTTTGGTTAATCCTAAAGTTATTCTAATTTCTCTCTAGAAAGAGCCCGTGGATGAAACCGGCTGGATGATAAAGAACGTACTCTCACTTCCTATCGTGAACAAAAAGGAAGAAATTCTGGGCATCGCCACCTTTTTCAACAGAAAAGATAACAAGCCGTTTGATGAGTATGATGAACAAATCACTGAAGTAAGCAGAAATAAAACCTGATTTATAGATGTAAATTCCCATCTTTCACAGTTAGTTTCGTTTAACTTCCCATATTTAACCGCTAGTTTAATTTAAATAGTTCACATAATTTTACAGAAAATCGCCAGCTTTGTAATGTTTTTTCACTTAGTTGTGATGTGCTGAAATGTTGCACATATTTATATTTATATTGTTTCAGACCCTGACCCAGTTTTTAGGATGGTCTGCTCTGAACTGTGACACCTACGACAGACTGAACAAAATGGAAAACAGGAAGGACATTGCACAGGAAATGCTCATGTGCCAGACCTCCTGTACAAATTCTGAGCGTCAGTCTATCCTGGTGAGTACAGACCACCTCTGAGCTCCACAGTATCCTGGTCTGTACAGACCACTTCTGAGCTCTACTGTATCCTGGTCAGTACGGACCACCTCTGAGCTCCACTGTATCCTGGTCAGTACAGACCACTTCTGAGCTCCACAGTATCCTGGTCAGTACAGACCACTTCTGAGCTCCACAGTATCCTGGGCAGTACAGACCACTTCTGAGCTCTACTGTATCCTGGTCAGTATGGACCACCTCTGAGCTCCACTGTATCCTGGTCAGTACAGACCACTTCTGAGCTCCACAGTATCCTGGGCAGTACAGACCACTTCTGAGCTCCACTGTATCCTGGTCTGTACAGACCCACCTGTATCACTTCTGAGCTCCAGCGCTGGCTAGCGAGACAGTTACAGGGAGGCATCTGGCATCGCTGATAAGAGTGATTGATTCCCTGTGTGTTTTCCCTTGCAGAATGCTGAGGAGAAACTTGGCCAGAAGCCAGAGGACTGTGATGACAAAGAGCTGTATAAACTCTTGGTATGGATTTGACTTTACTTCTGGGCCCAACCATTTGCAGTAGAACCTGTACATAACATAACCTAACATAATGACGAGAACAGGCCATTCAGCCCAACAATGCCAACAATGCTCACCATTTTCCTGACTAAGTTGTGCCTAGTGCTCTGATTACCTATAGACTAGACGGCATCTAACACCGTATCAAGCCTGGTCTTGAAAATCCCCAGATTTTCTGCCTGATTTTCATGACCTGGCAAGCTATTCCACACATTGAGCACTCTCTGCATGAAAAAATTCTTGCTAATGTCTGTATGAAATTTACCCTTTGCTAATTTGCATTTATGTCCCCTTGTTTTACTGACAGAACTCAACCTGAAGAATCTCATTGTAGTTCATTTTGGTCCCCTTTATGAATTCAAAAGTACATGTGTAGTATATATGCATCTTTAACAGCTAGTGGAATCAAGAAGTTCAGTTACTTCCTACATGGGAGCATCTACTAAGTTAATGAAATGTCATTAACCTAACAAGTTCATCTTTTGAAGACCCAAGTTAATGCCTTTTGGTTCTAATCCATTATGGTTGATCAACACTGTTGACTAATTAGAAAATTAGGAAAAACACTCAGACAGCCATGTGTAAATGTTATAGTTTTTTCTTTATTGTACCATAATAATTGAAAATAGTAATGTAAAATAATGTAATGTCTAATGTCTGTGTGTGTGTGTGTGTGTGTGTGTGTTGCTGTCTTGCAGAGAACAAACATTCCAGAATGCAAAGATGTTGACCTGCTGGAGTTTCACTTCAGTGATTTTCCCCTGTCAGAGCACGACCTGATCAAATGTGGCATTCGCTGTTTCTTTGAATTAAAGGTTGTGGAGAAGTTCAAAGTACCTGCGGAGGTGAGAGATCCTTTATAGGAATGACTAAAATGTAAAATCCAAACAGGAACAGTTGAATTACATTACATTACATTACATTACAGGCGTTTGGCAGACGCTCTTATCCAGAATGACGTGCAACAAAGTGTATAACCATAATTGTTTAATCAAAGTCAATAAGCTACATATGACCTTAAAGGTATAGTTTACTTTGTGGGTTGTTTCAGCCCAGACAGTATCTGTGTGCACTGACTGCTTTTTAATATATTTAGAGGAGTTTCTGATGACCTGTCAGGTTGTGCATGAGCTGTAGGAAGTGGTCCTAACTGTAAATAATATTAAATATGCATTTTAAAGAACAAAATAGGGTATTACAGGTCTACATACATACATACTCAGCTGTGCCAACTGCTTTGGAGTTACTTGAAATGCATTTTCTTGTAAAGCTGGCAGGTCATGAAGCATCTCTGGATATCTAGACTAGAGATATCCAGATAGAGATATCTTTCATTGCTCACAAAAGCAGTCTGAACCTAAATCTAAAACATGCACTATAACCAAAATAAGATCTAATATACACTATATGTCAAATGGTGTAAACCCAGAAAGTGAACTATCCTTTTATTAGAAAAAAATATTTCAGATATCTGTAATTGTTTTAAAAGAAATCTTTTAGACAATAATAAACATTATTCTCTCTGCTTCCATGAACCAGACGTTGACCAAATGGATGTACACAATTCGGAAAGGTTACCGTGACATCACCTACCACAACTGGAGACATGGTTTCAATGTGGGCCAGACCATGTTTGCACTCTTAATGGTAAACACGTTTTCTATGCTTTTCCCCCCTTTCGTCGGTTTAGAATGGGCAGTTGAAATGGAAATGATTTTTAGCGTGTCTGAGGAGGTCTACGCAGCCATTTTAATCCAAAGCAATTTTATCTGTTGTAGTTTGAAACAGTCTTATCTTATGCTGCAACATGGACTTTGTTTAAAATGGTGCTATTTATGGTTTTTCGGAATATATCATTACAATGTAGACAAGCCCAGTACCCATAATGTTCATACTTGTTTATTTGAATGTAATGCTTTGCATAAAGACTTAGGTTGAAACATGCTCCCCTATCCCCTACCCTCTCTTGTGCTGTAGACGGGAACTCTGAAGAAATACTACTCTGACCTGGAAGCCTTTGCTATGGTGGCAGCCGGATTTTGCCATGACATTGACCATCGGGGGACCAACAATTTATACCAAACAAAGTACGTCTCACTGGGACTCTTTCCTTAAACAATTTACAAACACAAACAATGTGATATTTGCAGTGTTTTGTCTGTTCCTTTCTTCTACCTCAAGCAGCTTAGGCATGCAGGTTAGGTTAGGAGAGTCTAAATTGCCCCATAGGTGTGCGTGAGTGAAGGGTGTGTGGGCCCTGCAATGGATTGACATCCTGTCTAGGGTTAACTCCTGCCTCTCTCCCAGTGCATGATGGGATAGGCTCCAGCACCTCCGGTGACCCTGACCAGGATTAAGTGAGTTAGAAAATGGACGGATGGATGGGTCATTTTTTCTGTTACGTTGTTTCCTGTAGGAGCGCCTCTCCTTTGGCCAAACTTCATGGAAGCTCTATCATGGAGAGGCACCATCTTGAGTACAGCAAGACACTAATGGAGGACGAGGTTTGACCACCTTCCCTCTGGCTGCTCATGGTTGTCGTTTCAGTCGTTTCTGAACATCTCTAATAATTTCATCTCTTCGTTCACAGGCACTGAACATCTTCCAGAACCTGCAGAAACGCCAGTTTGAGACTGTGCAGCACTTGTTTGATGTGTGCATCATTGCCACAGACCTGGCCTTGTACTTCAAGTAAGGCTTGGTTCCGCTTGTCTGGGTTAGCCTTTCTACAGGTGTACATCCTAATGAGGGCCTGGAGAAACAACCAAGCATGTGACCACCTGGGCTGTCAGCCTGAATTTCTGAACTTTTTTAAAATTTGTCCCTGTAGACACACAAAGTTCTGCAATCATTTGCAGCAGTCAGACACGTAACTAACTAGGAATTAATTGACTGATGAACTGTGATGATTGCCACGATTAATTGACTGATTGTTTGACTAGTGGCTTGAAATATAGTTTTTGCTAGCCCTTGGTGGTGAACTGAAGTACAATGAAATAACAGCTGAAACAACCTTGATAGCCCAAATGGTGTCTAATAATGTGAAGTATGCAGCGACATCCATTTGAATTTGTTCAGGATTATGTTACAGTTGCATTTATCTTGAGGAATTATGCATGTGCAATATATGTAGATGGCACAAGACCCTGACATGGATAGTTTTTGATTTCCAGAAAAAGAACGTTGTTCCAGAAGATAGTTGATAATACCTCCCAAATGACTGACGAAAAAGAAATCACCAACTTTGTTGGTAACAACGCTACAAGGAAGGAAATTGTAATGTAAGTAGTAACTTTTCATTTCCAGTAAAGACCACATTACAATATGTATTACATATTGATAATATACACAGGAATCTAAGCAGATTTTTAGCTTTGCATATTTGCTGTTAAAATGACAAAGGAATTCCTCCCTAGTGCCATTTCTCCCAGTGGTGGATGTGCTTTATTGTTCCTGTTTTTTTTTCCCCCATGGGCTCTTGTCCCTCTTTTTAAAAACATAAATCAGGGCGATGATGATGACGGCCTGTGACCTGTCCGCCATCACAAAACCATGGGAGGTCCAGAGCAAGGTAAGTACCGCTAGCACTGCGAAAGTGCGAGTTAGCGTCCTGGCTTACCTTCGCGTCCTGCTTATCGATAAAGGCCAATCAATAACGTTGTCAGGAATTAACTACGGAATCCATGTCAAAAACGAATCTAATTACAATGTGGTTATTTTTTAGGTTGCTCTGATGGTTGCTTCTGAGTTTTGGGAGCAGGGAGATCTGGAAAGGAATGTTCTGGATCAGCAGCCTATTGTAAGAATTTCACACTCATCATCCCTTGCACCCTGACTGTGTTCTGACATCACTCCCTATACCCACACTATTGGTGCTGTGATATCACTATCTGTACCTCCACTGTTTGCATGCTGATATCACCCCCTGTACCCACATTTGGACATTGATATCACCACCTCTGCTCACACTGTTTGGACACTGATATTGCCACCTCTACCTACATTACTTACAGATTGATATCACCCCCTGTAATCATAGTTGGTGGTCTGATATCATCACCTGTATCCCCATTGTGCAATTTTCAATTTCAAAATCAATAATATTTACATGCAAATACTGACCCTTTTTCAAACCAGCAATTTTGCTTGTCAGCATAATGTTAGTATCTTTTCAACTTCGTCTTGAAAGGCAATGTACACAGACATTGCTGTTTCCCTTGTCTCAACCTCCCATAATTCATTACAGTCTTTGTCTATGAGATGTTGAAGTGCTTGATGGGAATTGTATTTTAATGGAAAATCAAACTACAAATATAATAAATGATAACAAATTATGGTTAATTATAGTTGGAGTTCCTTAAATAAAATCCCATTGTTCACTTCCCTGTGGGCGGACTGGGTATAGATCTGTGTAGATGTAAATGCTGGTAAAAGCATTAGTCGCTATTGGCTATCTTAAAGCTTACTTAATGGTTTCATTGCTTCTCAGCCAATGATGGACAGGAACCATGCTGCTGAGCTTCCCAAGATGCAATGCGGCTTCATTGATTTCGTGTGTGCATTTGTATACAAGGTAAGTATCAAACCGAGGTGGAAATTTGAGGAACACAATCTACATCATTCCCTGGATCCCCAAATCCTGGCCTAGGCCTTTGAGATTACTCCTTTAAATAAAAAAAGGAAAATTCATGGACTATGATTTAGTCAAAACATAATACTGCATCCACCTTGCTTACTTGAATTTAATATTTCCCACACCTGTTCCGCGATCGCAATCTCAAATTGCAGCGAAATAAAAGATGTTTCCTTAAATTCACATTTAGTTCACGCTTGTAGTTCACATCCACCACTGGGAGAAAATCCTGTCTTACAGGTGTCAGGTATTCAACCTGACCCGTAGATAATTGCTGAAGATCCAGGGTCGTTTTGTTCTTGGACACTGTTACTGATTTCTGTAATGTTCATTTCAAACTCGCCTGGGGTGAGAAATTTTGTATAATGACATTAGTTGTTTGCACTTGTAAACGTATATACTTCATGGAATTTCCAGGGGCAGAATTACATTTTTGAAACATATTTAAAGCCCATCTTTATGTTAATTATGGTGATGTGTGTGCTTGTGTGTGTGTAGGAGTTTGCCAGGTTCCACAAAGAGCTCATGCCGATGTTGAGTGGGTTGATGAATAACCGGATGCACTGGAAGGCCCTGGCAGATGAGCATGAAGCCAAGGTGAAAGCCCTGGAAGATCAGAAGAAGAAAGATGAAGGTGGCGACGGTAAGCAACAACAACGCCTATATACATATCTATAAAGTGCTAAGCCTCCTGTGGCAACTTCCATGCTTCAAAAAAAAATTCCCATTAAATTACCATCCATGTTTTTCCTCTACTTTTCACCCGTTTCCATATTCACCGTCGTCAAATCAATGCGTTTCCAATGAGCGAATATTTGTTGCTGACCTTGCATTTGTGCCAGAAAGGCACGTCCTTACAAACTGCAGGACCATCCAGACCCAAAAAGTGAATGAAACAGCTGCTGGTTAGGGCCTCTGTGATGGCCAGGAGGCCCCCTAATTACAGTATTTTAAGATTTATATACATTATTTATAATGTTGGGTTGCTGGGGCCCTCAAATCAAGTCCTGCTTAGGGCCCCTCAAAGGCTCAGGTCGGCTCTGCTGTGCAGCACTTCTGACATTTGTCTGATACGTTCCAGTATGTGATGCATTTGTATGGGGACATTAAACACTACAGCGTTTAAAAATGGGAGGTCCCAAGTGGTGGTTAAAGTCATGTGTCAGGAGTGCAGGCTGTAGCTGGGAGTCTGAAATGGTGTGACATCACCAGAGAGACTTCTAGTGCCTGTAGTGCAGTGGTCTGCTGAGTGTGGACTCATCTCACTGCACAGTATAATGCGATTCAACAGTAAATTCAAATTGTGATTCAACTGTAACGAGGCTTATACAAGGCCATTAGGGACCCACACGTACGCTGTGAGACTTAATTTAACACCGAACGCCGAACTGTGCGTTCAGTTTGTGGGCGAGCGTGTTGGATTAGGACCCGTGTTCCTGCTCCAGTGCTTCCTGTCTGGCGAAGGGTGGCACAGCACAGACTCGAAAAGGCTAAGCGGGGTGATTGCTAACGAACTGCTTATGAAAGCGGCAGTTGGGGAAACGGGCGTGACGCGTTGTGCGCGGCGAGGGTGAGTGAACCGCGGGCGGTCGTGCTGAGCGTAGAGTGCGTGAAGCGGGTCTAGAACGAGGCCAAATTACACCTCTCTCTCTTTTCTCTTTGAAGGAGGCGAAGGGGGGAAGTCAAAGACCTGCACCATATTTTAGACGAGCCCCTCCTTCATCGCTCTGAGACAGGAGAGAACACAACACCGCAGAGGAGGGACATGTGTGAGCCTGGATTGTGACAAACGCTGTAAATTACATAGAGTACATATTTACACACCATCCACCCGAGGTGACCAAAGGACAGCTGTAATAAATGATACATTAAAAATACAATTATACATATCTGTAGCAAATTAGCGTTGTACCTGACATTTATTTTTGAAACTACAGAAATTATTTTCTTAAAGATGTTCTTAAGTAAAGTACCTCCTGGCAATCAATTACCTTGCACAAGTTACCCTAAAATTCCTTTCAAATAAGACAAACAAGGACTGATTGAAGTTAATGTAATTGCAAGCTTTTAAGACATCTTGGAGGGACCACAGGAATCATCGGTATGTACTAGTTGTAAATTGATGCATCATTGATGAATGTTTTGAACTTTGACGATCAGTTATTGCTGGAATTGTTATCACTGACCTGATAGTGCACTAAGTTATGAGAGAGGGGTTATGAATGCCTTTGAAATAAGCAACCGGAGCCATGTTGGAGTTCACCTGTATTCCCATTCAGGTCAGAGCTCTGTGGTAAGAGATAACGTCACATACTGTCCCTCAACATGTCTTCAGTCCATCGCGGGGTCATTTTTGATATTTTGACGGCTCATTTTTTGAAGTCTTCGAATTATTTTGCGATGAGATTATACAGCATGTTTTTGTTAAAAGTGGTTGTCAATGCAATAATGTAACCTTGTCAGTGAAAAGTTCAGTCATCTTGAATGGAGATGTCCTCAGCATCATTCCCTCAAATAATTTTAAATGTAATGTTTTCCTAAATATTATGCACAGATAAAACATAGCGCTTCCTTTGTATATTAAATGTTATATATTGCAGCACACCCAAAACACAAAGTATATATGTATATAGTTTGGGGTATGTGCAGAGGTGCACCATTTTGTGTGTTTCATCCCACTGTATACTTGTACAATTGAACTAGAGTTGTTAAATTAGCCATATTTAAAGACACACAAAGCTTTTATTCTGTAATACCTGAGAACACAAAGTACCATCACTTTGCAACTTTTTATTCATTGATTCACTGAACAACATGCAACATGTTGTTATGACCACAGGTAAGATTGCCCAGAATTATCAGGGAATCCAAATTCAATACGATACGAAAAAATGTAAATATAAATAATAGATTCCATGTGTATTGAAGCGTATGTCTCCGGATGGATAAGTCATTTTTTTCTATTAAGGATGACGTCATGAAGGAAGAATGCCCACCAGCCCCATAAGTTTTATTTTCTAGAGGCGAACACATTTATTGTAGCGTACTGTGCGTCACCTCTCTTATCCAGTGGATGCTAGCGATGAGCTAATCCAATAAGTCTTGCTTTAGGATGTCAGTAGCCTAGATTATATCGGAACTTTGGCCCACAAACTGATTGATAATCACCTATGTTATACAACGTTTTATGAAGGGCTGTAACTTCCTTCATATAAGTTACAGAAGCCTTGTCAGAGTAATCCTGGATGCCCCTTTGGTTTTGGAGTCCATTCTGATCACAGTGGTTACTTGATGCACGCTCCCTCGATGAGATGCCAGTCCACCTCAGGGTTTATCGTACGGTCCATCTCTGACATTGGGGGACTTCTGTTGTGTTTAAAGTCTTTGTCATGATTTGAATGGGGACTGAATGCACAACCTTCTGGTGCCAGATGGATACTGACCGAAGGACATTGTAAACACAGCCCATTCCAGGTTAATACAGTACCTGTGTACTGTTTTCCCCGTTTATAAATGCTTCATTGAATTCCCGCCTTTGCATATGCTCAGAGTACTTACTGAGTGGCACCCTACAGAATGTGAAAGATGCTGTCACATGCATTGGGGTCAGGATCCTATAGGCATGTGCATTGGGGTCAGGATCCTATAGGCAGGTGCATTTGAGTCAGGATCCTATAGACATGGGCATTGGGGTCAGGATCCTATAGACATGTGCACTTGGGTCAGGATCCTATAGACATGGGCATTGGAGTCAGGATCCTGTAGACATGTGCACTTGGGTCAGGATCCTATAGACATGTGCACTTGGGTCAGGATCCTGTAGACATGTGCACTTGGGTCAGGATCCTATAGACATGTGCACTTGGGTCAGGATCCTATAGACATGTGCACTTGGGTCAGGATCCTATAGACATGTGCACTTGGGTCAGGATCCTATAGACATGTGCACTTGGGTCAGGACCGTACAGTCTTATGCACTGGCGTCGGGATCCCACATTCAGGTAACAATTCAGGAAACAACTACATTTCTGTAGTGATGTATGGTACTGAATTGCCGTACTGACTATCCATTCATGTGGTACGTAACTGCCGAACAAGGTAGTACAGGTGTCTTCAAAAAGAAGCACTGCTGTCTATTCATGTTATAAAATGTAAACTGGAAATAAATTGCTTTCAAATTCACTGGGATCTTGCGTTTCAATTTCTGCAACATATCATATGTCATATTGGGAAACTGCATCAGGGTATGCATTGAAAAGTTACTGGCAATTGTTCCAATAGCAATAGTAATTTTCGCTTATACCAAATCGAACAAGGTCCTGTTTACAGATTGTTGCATAACACTATGGACTAAGGTGTAAATAACCGATAGCACTCAAGACTTATATATAGCACAGTGAGATTACCCCCTTAGGCCGGATTGATGAAACAAGCTTATATCCCCAGAAATGGTTCTCTAATCCAACTGCTCCAAACGTCTCTAAACTCATACAGCTATATGAATTAAACCAAAAATTATGGGTCACCCCCATTTAAGTAAAAAAAAGAATTTTGGTTGGGGGGATTTTGTGGTGAAAAATGATCATTTCTTCTCTAAACGTTTGTCAGATATTTCACACAAATCCCCCCACCCCTCCCCCCAGGTGGTAGATAGCAAGCTAATCAGAACCTTACATGCTCACAAAGAAGCAAACAGTCCATAACTTAATACCTTATCAAAGCTAGATATAACTACAAGCTCATTGATAAGTAACTATCAATATCATCTAAAAAGTAATAATAATTCATTTTATGCTGCTCATTTTTTTTTTTACGACTGCGAGGTACTTGAACAGTAAAATTAATAGTTCATCTATGTTTTCAAGGTTGGAAATATGAATGACTCATGTTACCTTACCACTTGAAAGAGAATATTCAAAGACACTCCAGTTTACATCCTACCTGGCCCTTTGTGATCAAGGTTTTTCCCCAAGTTACTCTTTGTTTTAATTAAGTTTAAACGAGGAGAAAGAGTATAAGTGTAATCTGAGTTGTCTTGACTTGTCTTGGCCAGCTGGATACAGGTATAATTACTTAATTAATCAATCAGTTACAGATTAAATTGGCTAATCTTTAATCCATAGCAATTGGAGTGTCTTGGCTACCCACCTACACTGATTGGTTCCAGCACTCCATAAAGGTTTAGTGCTTTAGCTAGAAGCACCACACCATTGGCCCAACATTGCAATTTTTCTCCATTTATCCCTGGGATCCAACTTCCATAAGCAACTTTAAAGTGAACCGTAGCGATTTACTGTTACACAAGGTGAGAATCCCACCGCTCTGCAATCGCAGAGCCTCAACACAAAAAAACCCTGTTCGTACTCATGTCCACGCGCATGACTGGCAGATGCCTCCCTGGCTCCTGGTGTCTTAGGGCTTGTCACGCTATCAGGTAACCCGGTGACAGGCTAGGCGGGGATCTGAGCCGGACATGTTTAGCAGCTCATTCCGTTGCACTCAGTGCATTTAGACCGCCAAAGGGTCGGCGGGAACGTCACCGCTAAGCTCGGAACTGAAGTCTGGGGAGATGCGTCCTGACAGATGGTGTGCAAACATTGCAGGTCAACTTTGGAGGAGGAGGAGGAGGAGGAGGAGGAGGAGGAGGAGGGAGGGAGACCGCCTTCACTCAGCTGTCCCCCTACATCCCCACCCCCAGAGAAAGCCCCCTTCACAGGTCATATGGAGGGGGAGGAGCTTCAAGAGCATTAGGGACAAACCCAGAGACATCGAAGAAAGAAAAAAAAACGACCACCTCGACACCCCCCACAGGAACATGACGAGTAAATGCTACAGGTGGAAGGAGATATTGGAAAAGATGGTGAGTATCAGTTTTGTCATAAAATTACATACTAATACAGTTAAATATGGGACGTTTGAGGAAAATATACTATTTCCCATTAAAGATTTGTTTTGGTTGAAAGATTTTAACTGGTTTAACACAGATGGAATATGTTTAAATATGTGAAACATTTGAACTAATGTTCAAACATTTAACAAAATGATCATTTTGGTAACAAAATTACAATTAAAGGATAAGGTCTCTATACTTCATAAACATTTGTACTACTAAACCCCACATAATACTAAACTATAGATCTGTGCCACTAAACCCCACTGAATACTGATTTATAGATCTGCACTACTAAACCCCACAGGATGCTAAACTATAGATCTGTGTTACTAAGCCCCACAGAATACTGATTTATATATCTGCATACTAAACCCCACAGGATACTAAACTATAGATCTGTGTTACTAAACCCCACAGAATACTGATTTATAGATCTGCGCTACTAAAGCCCACAGAATACTGATTTATAGATCTGCACTAATAAACCCCACTGAATACTGATTTATAGATCTGCATACTAAACCCCACCCGGTTACTGAACAATATACCTGCCCTCTGGCCACTGAGTCAGAGCAACATCACACTTTAGTCCGTTGATAAACTAACTGTTCCGCCCAGAGGAAACACTGAAACAGTATGAGTTCTGTGCAGTGTGGGGACTTGGCTGTGTGTAAATAGGCAAGAGGATAAGCGCTCCAATTTCCAGAGTGTCACAATCCTGGCTGCTCTTTGGAGGTGGAGGGGTGGGGGGGGGGGATGGGGATGGGGATGGGGATGGGGACGGGACGGAGATGGGCGGAGATCCTACCCCGAGGTGACTTTCGCGTGCAGGGAAAGCACTTAAGTGCTTCTGAAATGAGCGCATTGTGATCCCCTAAGCAGATCTGAACTCGAGGAACCTGCGGGAGATTTTCTTTCGGGCGTTCGTTAGTGCAGCTTCCCTTCGGGGTGTTCAGGTCCGGGCTCGATGCAGTGCTGGGTGCTCTCAAGATGACTTGTCGATAATCTGTCAATAACTACGAGCCTAGATTGGTACAATGGCCTGTCCTTTTCATTATGCATTCTTACATTCTCGTGTCTTGCTTCCCTCATAGTGCAAACCAATCACCCAATGAATTTGCACTTCTGTGAAATTATAAACATCAAAACACGTAGCAGATACATCAATAAATTGGAAACAAAAGAATGGGACGTGTACATAATGTTAGGTAAATTCAAACACTGTTACATAGGGTCCAGTTAATGGTCTATACCCATATGTATTTTTTTGTCACACAGATCATATAGGTTTCTTTGAAACTATATCTACGCATGTCTTTAACTCAAGTTCATGTGCGCACACACACATATTTGTACACATTAGGTTATCGTGTGCATATGCTCACAAATCCGCACATCATGTGTATATATGCACACACATACATGCACATCATCATAAAGTTATTGTCTGTATATGCAAATGCCTATGCGCAGCTGGGTAACATGCTTTTTGCAAGGCTGCAAAGCGTCTGATAACAGCTGAATGGATACTCAGGAATTCAGTCACGAATGTACAGATCATGGTATTGCATTTCTTGCTGTGCATATTTGTCTGACTGAGCAAAATTTCACAGGTGTTTCAAATCCCCAAAGAGGTTTTTCAATACCCTCTTGCAGGTGTTTAAAAAAAACACTTCAACATCTTTTGCCATTTCAGCAGTTGCTGATTTTAGGACTTTGAAGACTTAAAAGTGCATATTACTGTTAAATATGTGGGAGTATATGGCCTCATTTTACAACTCATCAATAATATTTGCATTAAGTTATCACCATAAACCATGAATTATTTCCAAGGGTGAATCCATTTCTCCATCAAGTATGAAATGTACTACTTTCTGCTGGTCCAACTTCTTGGTGAATTTGGCACGATTCTGCTGCCCTCTAGTGGAAAGAAAGCGAGCGAACACCCATTATATTTAAAAATGCTAAAGAATGCCATGGATATTACAGTAAGGTTATGCGACAGTCAGCAGTTGGCAGGTGCTACTGTCAAGTTGATCTGTGTTTGAATGTTTCTGTGTTTAACACCCATGGAGGTGCTATTTTCAAATGAAACTGATGTTTTATTAATGTTGATAAAACATAGACTTAACTATTAAGAAACTACAGTAATAATAATACACAACAAATAGTATAATAACAAATTTAATTGAATGGCTGTTTTTAATTTAATTTGAGACCTGTAGATTACAAACAGCTAGCACATCAGTAGAATTGGCAAAAATATTTACTTTCAAAAATTACTGAATTGTAAAAAGTGATTCAGCCACATCTGTGTCAAATGATACCTACAGTTTCTAAGCAGTATTCTTTATATTTCCAATATATAGTGTAAGACCATAGCTTTATTGTAGGAAACATAATCCCGAAGGTTTCATAGGATCACCCTTTTGAAATTCAAATTATTTTCCACAAACAGGGTTTAGGAAAAAAATATCATCTTGCCAAAGCTGCTCTAGTTATACGCTCTTTTCATTGTTAAATTCCAGCAATTACGATATAGAAAAATAGAAGCCGGAAAAGGCTGTTACAGACTTGATACATAACAACTGGCTTTGCAGGGGTCAATTAGCATCTGATCACATTTGTCTTTTGCATGTCATAGACAATCACTGAGAAAGCGTCCAGTTTGGTGGGGCATAACATGGACATAGGAAGTGTAAACAAAACTAAGCAGGATTACTCTCAAAAACAATAACCATCGCAGCAGTGTGAGGCAGCCACAGATGTTGTTTTTCACAAAGTGCCCCCTCCCAAACATGTTTCTTTGGCTCGTTTCATGCACATCAGCCACATATAATTTGTAGGTGATTAACTTTATCGAGTGGGGCCAGTGAAATGGAACAAAGAGCTGTTTATTTTCATGTTCCTTCTGGGGTTCCCAAAATAAATGGTCAGCTGTTGTTCCTCGGGGCCAGGAAGTACTGGAAATCTCTATGTGAAAGAGGGGGTCTTCCCAGAAATGTCAGATCGAGGAAATAAACATGTGAATCTGGACCATACATCTTACAGCCTGAATATGTTTAGTCCTCCAGAGGCTCTTATGCGCTCAGCTGTCGACAGCGGCAGCCTACGGCCCACACAAAGTCCTGAGACCTCTTATTACACAGCGGTCTGAAAAACAGTCCCTGCAAAACTGTACACAACCGTTATTATTTGATAAAGGAATGAAGCATTAAATGCACAAATTTGGGTATGACTGAAATAAGAGCTACTGAGTGTGTGTGTGTGTGTGAGAGAGAGAGTGTGTTTCCACTTAAAGTGGAAATTCCACTCAATCAACCAAGAGGTGCTCCCCCAAGTGCAGCTTCAAAACGAAAGAAAGCAAGTGCTGCACTTGCTTGAGACCTGCTAAATCTTTGTTACATATTTATGAATCTCATGCTATTTGTGGAACGCTCGTGCTATTTATTTGTTTGTTTATTTTTGAGACAATAGTGCTATTTATTCGTTTATTTATTTTTGAGACAATAATGCCCCCAATTATAGGCTGCATCATCAGAAGCCGGGGGAAAGGGAACTTTCTTTAAAACCGCAGAGCGACTACAGACCGTGCAGGTCTACTTCTTCGTTAATTAACACCTCACACTGCGCTGATGTACAAACTGCTTTCAAAGGTAGGCCTACTACACATGGTGGTTAATCACCAAGCAAGCCGTAGACATGTCACGTGTAGTTGGACGCTGCAGTGACAGATTTAGAAAGGGAAGCAAAATGACATGAGTGCATTGTTCCTGACATGCCATAGTAATGATGATAGCATGTGTGACTGTTTTGGTACTTTAGCTTGCGCTTTCATTTTTATTTATTTATTTTTTTATTTTTACATACATATGTTTGCCATTTGCCAAATGCTCTTACAGAGGGTGATTTACACAACCTATTGAAAAGCTTGAAATGTCCAAAACTCCTCAGCTTTTCAAATAACATGAGTGGTGAAAGAGATGCTCTTGCATATTGTGTAGAAAAGACAAGAGGACAGCTATCCAAGATTCTTTTGTAAATAAGATCCTGATTTAAAAATAAGAGGCATTGCACTTGCTGCCAGAACAACAGTGCGCCTTTTCAGCGTCCCCACAGAGGAAAAACAGGGTGAACCCTTTCCAGTCTTGGAACAGGACAGAACTTCACTGTTATTAAGCCTGCTGGGTCAGATCCCCCAGTGAACATAACAAAGACTTACCATTTACCACCATCTGCATGTTAAAATTGGCCAATTCGCAGCGTGCTTAGCAACCAAGAAAAACTTGGCAGTGCACTGTAACTATGGTCTTGATCTCAACAGTTTTGAGCAAATATGATAGTATCTGCCAACCACGGAGATCGATATGTCTATATCGCGTTTAGAAAATGTCAAATAGATTACAGATTTCGAAGAATATTAGTTTCAAACAAACTATATTTGAACGGGAACATTTCAAAATTAGATCTAAGATCCCAGTAATCACCAGTTCCCCTACACACACACACACACACACACACCGTGCCTCTCATATTTTCCAATAAAGGTCTGGGGGTGGGGATGGGGTGATGGTGGGGTCGTTACACCGGCACGAGAATAAAATCATTGATAGGTCCGCCTACCCTCGAGCAATAAAAGTGTTTACCAGCGCAGCGACGGTAGGAGTAGCCAATTGCAGCGTCGTTGATTAATTTATGATAGGGTAGTCTCCGTAGTTTTACCAGTGATTCACTGGGTCGCAGTTTGAGGCATAGGCCTACTGTGCTCATAACTACTGTCAGTTCTAACATTGGGAGCATTGTCTCGTCCAGTTAATCTGCCCATTTGCCTTTGGAATACAGTTTTGATGCAATGCCAATTGGTATTTTCCCTGGGTATTATTGGTTCGTATGTTTCCGTTACATCTCCTTTTATTCCACCCAGTCACTGGACTAGAGCGCCTCGCAGAACGAATCGCTTTGGATGAACGCCGGGTTACAGGGAATAGGCTACAGCTCAGTTGCAGTCACTTCCACGGCAACGTGAGAAGCAAATATTGACGCGAAAATTGAAGAAAAGGCTGGTTTGGCCGCTGAGAAACGAACAAATAAATTTACAACAGAGAATCTGGTTCATGTTCAGGAATATTCGACGCGCTGGTTGTTACCAGAGTGGGTCAAAAGGATGGGATATGCCAACAAAATCTTCAAAAGATGCACTTTCTTGCTGTGGATTTCTTCTGTTTTGCTTCTAGTTGAGAGTAAGAGAGCGAAGCAACCCCGATGCCCCACGTCTTGTACGTGCACCAAAGATAATGCCCTGTGTGAAAATACAAGACTGATTCCTCGCAGCTTTCCTCCCGATGTCCTTTCATTGTAAGTGCTCAAGGATACGCATGGCATATTCGCGCATTTTCAAGCAAAACGCGGAAGACGTGCATGGTTTACCTAAAAAAAATTTTTTTTTAAACATACGCATTTAGGCAAGCCTTGTAATTAATCTGGAATTTTGACACAGTTCGATTTCGTGGTAAATATGAGTAGTTCTTATCAGCTCGTGTCCCCATACAACACTACTGGGAGTAGCGCGGCGAAAGGATGCGATATTGTGCATATAAATGTATTCTTTTGTACCGTAGCTACCCCGAGTCCGTGTAACGGTACTTTCCTCTTTTCCAAGATCTTTTGTGAAGTCCGAATTCAGCGAAATCCCTGGAAGAAGCTTCATTCACACCCCCGCCCTGCATCTGCTGTGAGAGTTTATTCCTTTATACATTTTCTATTGTGCATTGTTTATGCTTCGTGACAATGAGACGTTCTATTTTTAAGTGATGATCGCCATGTTTTAACGGACAAAGGTTTGAGCTCACACAGGCACATTTTCAGGTCGTGCTTATAACCTGCTGTTTTACAGCGATTTTTACATTTGTGGCTGCAGCGTGGTTCGAATATTTATTTGGAATTTGGAAAGGGCGTTTCCAATAGAAGCCAATGCAGTGACTGAAAAGGTGAAAATACTCGCTGCAGTGGAAGAAGTATTCTCTGCAAACATAAATTTTTAGAACTGTATTACAGAAGACAATTAAATGATTAATCTAAACAATTAGCTTCCCATCCGTCACGCTTACAGCATCCAGTCCCCACATTGGTTAGATTTTCATGAACCATACCAAACTAAGCTCCAAAAAGCGCTTTATATTTCTGTCATACTACATAACCTGTAGAATAAAGACAGTGAGATTCCTGCTTGACGCTGCCCGCCGGATACCGGCTCGATTTCTAACTACCGTATTGATAGGTCACCAAACTAATCGATATGGTTATTTTGACTGAATTTTTTCCCAAGAGTCCGAACTTGGGTACTGAACGAGGTACAGACTTACTATTGTCATGAAACACATCTTTCAGCTAAGATTATTCACCATCTAACCTATTACATGTTATGGTTCATCTTTATTTTGCAACATTGCTCTATTTTCATATATACTGATATACACATCTAAACATAAATTTGAGAATGCCCGACCTATTTAAGAGTCTAACTGAGTCTGCACTGATCAAGCACTTTAAAAAAAAATCAGTCCTGAATTGTGAAATTGGCTGTTTTCAGGATGTAATAGAAATATTCAAAATATTGCAGACCATAAATACATTGCAAATTACAGCATTTTTGTTTCATACTATACAGCTGTATTGTATTGTCAGAAAGAAAGCGTGAGGAATTGCAGCTTCACAATTCTTCATACATTGAGCTTTTACTGTGAGCTTTAATGTGAAATGCGCAGGTAAGCACATGACACAGACTTCTCTCTGTAAACGAGTCACTCTTCATTTCCAAAGCATTTTGTTGTTTTAAATAGCATGTAGTGTTATACTTTTTTTGTCATATTTCCACATCTGAAGATCTGTTCACAAATTGTCACTGTACAACGACAGTCGTGATGAAAGGGTCATTCATAGTTTATTCTCCTCTTTCATTAGGTCAAGCTTGACTTAAGCTTAAGCTACATTTTTCTTTGCTTTGTGCACACATTGTGCAGCACACTGACATGTGTAGCAGACCAGAACATGCTGCCACACGGGTGAAAATGTAGAATACGTGCAGTGTGGAAAAACCTTCAAAAATGTCTCTTGGAAGAAGAACTAAGTCAGTGCCAAGGACAATACTGCAAACATCTGGCTGCTGTCTTTTTAAAAACTATCCCTGCGCTGTTCAAACTTTTACCCCCCCCCCCCCCCCCACCCCAAAAGATATGTGTTTGCCTTTCCCCTCTTTCAGTAAGTGTGGTCCCATGTTCTTTGCCTCATAGGACACTGTGGGGGTGGGGTGGTGGAGGGGGGTGGTGGTGGTGGTGGTGGAGAGTTCCGAAATCTCTCTCGGAATGTCATGCATAGATGAAGCTGTCACAACTCATATGCGCTTTAACAATAAGGCCTGAAACGATTCTCCAAAAGAGACGTATCAATACGACAAGAGCGCATTGCCAACGAAGTCGCAAATTCCCTAGCCAGGTTGGACCCTCTGTCGGCAACCACAGGGAGCTGTCTGAATGACAGAAACGGTTTGACAAAGAATAAAAACTGATTAGCAAACATCGGCTCATAACCTCTGACAAATGCGTTTCATTGTGCGCATGAATCTAAGCGTGCAAGACATTGCCTTAACTCAGTATAAAACATAAGTGCTTTGTCAAGACCAGTTTGTTTGGGTGCGCACTCACAGTGTGTCTCATGACTGTTTATGATGACGAATAACATTGCAGATAGCTTTGCAATAACTCTGCCTTGTTATGGTTTCTGTGGTGTACATTAATGCTTAGCTGATGTGTTTTACATCTGCTGCTTATTTTAAAAGGTACTGATCCAACTGTAAAATGTTTACATTGGTAACATTGCCCTTTTCTTAGTTTGTTTACAGCCAATTCTTTGGATTCTATAAATGAAGATGCTTTCCTTGGTCTTCCTCATCTGGAGTATTTGTAAGTTTTACTTATCTCTCTTGTATTTTATAACATTTCACGTTGATCAAAGGTGTCTTTGGGTGTAATCTTGCTTGTTTTCTCCCGCAGGTTTATTGAAAATAACAATATCAAGTCCATATCACCTTACGCTTTTCGAGGTCTAAAATCTCTGTTACACTTGTGAGTATTTTTTTTTCTCTCTTTCAAAAGCAGCACTCATTTTAATAGAATGAATATTTCATGCTGAGTTTCAGGAGGGGATAGCAGTCCATGTAAACAGTGGGAAACGTGAATGTAAAAATGATTGGACAGGAAGGTGAAGCGAGAAGAGGTGTTTGGCTCTAAAGTTGTGCAGAAAGTACTGAAAACAGCCAGTAAAGTACTGCAACATTTAACATCTTCTTTGAAAGTTACGAACACTAATAATAGACTTTTATTTATTTTATTTAGGACAGAGCTTGCTATGCAATTATGTGAAGTGCAAAATATTGCAATGCTTATGATATATGTTTGAATCTGGTCCTGGAGTATACTGAATTGTGCTGTTAATGGTGTGGAATAGGCATTAATGAATAGGCATTGATGTTACAGCTTTTTTTAATGATTACTATGGGTTGTTTATGTAAACTCCGATTTGGAAAATAAAAGAGGCATTTTATCCACACGTGTCAAGGGTAAGCCTGTGAAAAAATGCTGCTGGTACCATATTGTATCCATCAGTCCTCAGATTGTTTTGAATCATATCGCTGTATTTATATGAAGGCCTTAAAACAAACAATGGCACTTTGAATGTGCTGAGAACAGTGACGGGTACACGACGGCTTCTTTGCTTGCGTTTGTCATTTTAATGCAAAAGGCATCGGCGGTGTATTTACCGTAATCAGGACTGGAGAAACAGGTTTAGGGGAAACGTGCATTTATTGAATTCCAGTAGCGTAAACCGAACTGCGCGGTGATTTGGTCACGACAGGCCGCCGCAGCTCTTGATGAAACGTTAGACGTGAAAGCGTCTTTCTGTGCCTTCTCACCTCAAATCATGTGCATTCCAGAAGTTCATTCTTGCGACTCTATATTTTGCTACTTTCCCATTAGCTGGGGTGACTGAGGAGTAATCAGACACTGTTTAACAGGAAAGAGTAACTCGATTCTACTTTCTCAATATAACTAAGAATGTTGTGACTGACTGTGGTGGCAAAAATAGACCCTTGCTCTGTGACCTTAGACCACTTTTCTTCCAACCCACCAAAGCTTGGTTTTCCCAACAGCTGTCTTTCGGTTAACGGTCATTTTGAACATCATAGAAAATCATTTTTCTTCTTGCTATTGAGAAAACATTCACAGGATGCGCAGTACAGTTTTGTACACGGCGTGCTGCAGACAGACATGGAGGCATAAAATTCAACCCAGCTGCAACCCAGCTTTGTGACACACAGAATGTTGCTTTCTTATCTGAACTCTGGTTCCACATACAGAATGCAACCATTTTTGCATGTTCTGCCTGGTGTCATCATGTAAATAGAAATGGAAATTAGTGTAGGAATTAAAGTTTATTTCATAATTTGTTTTCTATTTTAGAGATAATTGTGTCTGCATTTTAGAGACAAAGATCAATATAAGTAGATAACAGACAAAATAGATATCTCTTTCTCTATTAAAAAAAAACTTCTATTTCAGTGTTTAAATGAAAAACTTTTGTAATACATGTGTTGCATAAACTGTGACAAGTAGTTTATGAGACTAGGCCACTCTCTGTTTGTACTGAAGAAGCTCAGTCTGTATTAAACTGTGTTTCATTTTGCATTCACCAGGAGCCTGGCCCACAATAATCTACAGACTCTACCCAAAGATGTTTTTAAGGGCATGGAAGCGTTGACGAAGGTGTAGGTATTCGGTTTCTTTGTGCACTCTTTTCATTTATCCGATCGTTTAAACCAGGGGAGCGCAACAACGGACAGGCAGATCCGTTTCAGGATTTCGTGCTATCTTCTTCTCTTAATCATTTAATTTGGTCAATTATATCTTGAGCTTATCTTTTTTTAGTCATCAGCTGCAGATTGCGACTGTATCCTAAATGCTTCACTGTGGCTAGATATAGATATGAACAAGCAGTTGGCATGTAAAGCTGTTCAGGAAACAAAGCCAGGGTAATTGGTTAGAAAAAAGAAAAAAATGTGGATACAACTGTCCCTCTGGGACTGTAACCGTCTTTGCGCACCCCTGATTTAGACTGTTAATAAAACCCAAAGTCAGCTTTGCTTATGTATCTTCAGGGTCCTCTGCGGCCTTTTTGGTTCAAGCTGTTTTTGTTTACGTAAGTTTACTCATTTAGTATTTCTTGGCGTTGCTCAAAAGTATTAACATTTTTTAAAGGATTTAAGAAACTAATGGCAGTAATAAAGCTGGTTTATGTGCACTTATTATGCCAAAAATGGCCTCTGTGTAGGTGGAGTAGACTGTCTTCTGCAGTCTCCTATGTAGTATATCATTATTAAACAGTTTGAGGACCCAGTGTGAAAATATACTTCACAGTTTTACTTTACATTTATTTTCTCTGGATTTTGCGGTTGTATTTGATTATGTGATGAAGATAATGATGATTATTATTATCGTTAACTCTGCCACGGAGGTCATTAATGATGTCTGTCGGTTTGTCCGTCTGTCCGTGGTCGACATATCTGGAAAAGAAATGGCTGGATTGCCATGAAATGTACAGTACTGCACATTCATGTTCCCAAAAGGAATAAACTTTTGCTGACCATACAACCTTTCCTCTAGTGCCACCATCAGGCTGAACTTTCAATTTGTGATCAACATATCTCTAAAAGCACTAGCCAGATTGTAATGAAATTTGCTGTGCACATTCATGCTCCCAAGAGAAATAAACCAATTGATTTTGGGGACCTCGTGACCTTTTCTCTTGCACCACCAACAGGCCAAATCTCAATTAGCAGTGATTGGATTGGCAAGACATTTCCTGTGCACATTCATGCATGGGTGATTGCTGTGCTTTGGTGGAGGTCTGCTCTCTACTGAGTGCATGCTTTCTAGTTATTACTATTATTATTATTATTATTATTATGTAGTCATCATATGTTTAATGTATAATCACCAGGGCAGTGTAGAGATTTAGAAACACAAAGTCGTAATCTTGACAGATGGCTGTGTGGGAAGTGGTCTGCACTGTAAATAACAGTACTGGACAGTACTTCATTTTGAACTGTTTGTTCCGTCATTTCTGCCACCGCTGAAGCTTAGAATGCATGGTGGTGTTAATCAGCAGGTGCTAAGTTGCCCTGGCCACAGCAGATGACCGTAGGAGTTGAAATGGCACGCTGACTGGTTAACATGGATGCTCTGATTTCCTATTACAGTAAATCATGTACCACAGGGGTTCCAAAACTGGGCTCCCCAGCAAAAAGGGAAAAATATATTCCAATTTTAATAATACGGTTTTTGTATTTCCATATGTTAGACTTTTACTCTACAGGAATTTCGCTGACACTCTTATCCAGAGTGATAGATTATTGTTTACATACATTTACTTTTTACTGCTGTATTTACTCAAGCAATTTAGACAAAGTTGGGTAAATTTGGGTAGAGCTGAAGGAAGCTGACAGTATGCATATGCATGTGGCCATTATGTCCAAAGGTGTCAGTGAGGTCCGCCACTTTTTAAAATCTGCAGAGTTTATTTAACATACGCTTTAACCCTTTATGGTGCAAGATCACAAATATGCGATAACAGTGTTCTTACTTGAGCATTCTAATGCTGATGTAACAATCACTACTGGTAATGGAAAGAAATGGAATTCTAGAACATTGACTTAGAATTTTGAAAAACATTCTAAAAAAGCCTACTCTTCAAAGGGTTCATGTGCACATCTCATTTGTCTCAGGGATCTTCGTGGAAACATCTTTAACTGTGACTGCAAACTCAAGTGGCTGGTGGACTGGCTGCATCACACAAACGCTACAGTGGATCAGATGTACTGCAGTAGTCCTTCTCCTTACCAAGGGAAGAAAATCAATGACCTCGTGCCACAGTCCTTTGACTGCATAACAACAGGTGACATTAATGCATTCCCGCTTATTATAAAACTTTTTTCAGTATCAAACCTGGGTTTCCTAATGTCAAATTGTACTGGTTATCAACTTGGGAGTAGTCTGATGTTTTATTGAATATCATTTTTTGAATAATTTATAAATCATGGTTTGATTAATTTAATAATCCAAGAGAAGGTAGGGAACATTTTAATTGGATGCCAAGGTCAAAGGTCAACTGAAGAGCTGCTTCTTTAATATAACCATGTAATCATCAGTTATTACTCTTGTCAGAAAAAGGGATATATGAAAAAGGTGATTTAATTCCTTCTTGTTTGGGTTAATTTACCTAATTTGTTTTGTTGTTTTACAGAATTTTCTTCCTATCAGTCACTGAAATTTGAGTCCATATCAGTGGAGTCCTTTTCCTTTGCTGGTGATGAATATGTAGTATTTGCCCAGCCTTTCATTGGAAAATGCAGCTTCCTGGAGTGGGACCACGTTGAAATGGTCTTCCGCAATTATGACGACATTGACAGTGAGTACATCAGCACACTGGAAGAAGATTAGCAGCTTGCTTTTTGCTCACAAGTATGGATAATATGTGGTTGCATTTGATCAAGTCAAGTTCTGAAAACAATTAGCGAGGATCGTTTTATCTTAGTGTTAGGACTGGCAATCAGCTGACAAAAGGAACAGCATTCAGCAGTTAATGCTATTCAATAAATTTGAAAAATCTATAAAATAAAAGCATGGAATGAATTGAAACAAGCAATTTCAAATTTCAAACACACTGTAGAGAAAGACAAGACAGGAAAGATGGTAAAAGCAGTTAATTAAATTTGAATGCTCTGAATGATTGTCCTCTGTAATGGAAAATGGACACCTTGGATCCCTCACTAAATAAGGTGAAAAGCACAGAACAGAACTGAGGCAGAGCTATATTTGCATCAAACAGAGTAGGTAAGCTTACAGGTACCAACACAGCCTTCGGTGATTTCTGTTCGGTACTATAGTAAAATTAAATCTTGTATTTTGCCTTACAACAGTAAAGTGGAGAAATTTGAATGCATGCTCTTTGACGCTAAAGGTTTGTCCCGTTGCCCGTATCTTCCCAGGCACTTCGACGGTTATGTGCAAACCCCTCGTCATCGACAAGCAGCTCTTCGTCATAGTGGCACAGCTGTTCGGGGGCTCTCACATTTACAAGCGAGACACCTCCGCCAACAAGTTCATCAAGATCCAGGACATTGACATTCTGAAGATCAGGAAGCCCAACGACGTGGAGACCTTCCACATCGACGGCGAGCACTTCTTCGTCATAGCCGACAGCTCCAAGGCGGGCTCGACGACGGTGTACAAGTGGAACGGCAACGGCTTCTACTCGCACCAGTCCCTGCACCCGTGGTACCGCGACACGGACGTGGAGTACCTGGAGATCGGCGGCAAGCCCCACCTGATCCTGTCCAGCAGCTCGCAGCGGCCCGTCGTCTACCAGTGGAGCAAGAGCCAGAAGCTGTTCGACCGCCGCACGGACATCCCCGAGATGGAGGACGTGTACGCCGTCAAGCACTTCCGGGTCAAGGCCGAGCTCTTCCTCTGCCTCACCCGCTTCATCGGCGACTCCAAGGTGATGCGCTGGGACGGCTCCATGTTCGGCGAGCTGCAGACCGTGCCCTCGCGCGGCTCCATGGTCTTCCAGCCCTTCGCCGTGGGCGACTGGCAGTACGCCGTGCTGGGCAGCGACTTCTCCTTCACGCAGGTGTACCGCTGGGACCCCAAAAAGGGCCAGTTCGTTCACTTCCAGGAGCTGAACATTCAGGCGCCCAGGGCCTTCTCCCCCATCTCCATCGACAACAGACAGTTCCTGATGGCCTCCAGCTTCAAAGGGAAAACTCAGATATACGAACACCTTATCATTGACTTGAGCCAATAGGTTTCGACGAGGCGTTACTAAGGAAACAGCAGGGAGGATGGGCCTGCAGACTTGTCGTTGGATTATATGCATGATAAAGTCCACTAATAAACCATCCATATGAATGCCTGGCTAGAAATGTCCATCTTAAGTCACCATCTAGTGCTTTTGAACTACTTTATTGTTTTCAAATGAAAGCCATTCATATTCTCTGCAATTATACATATCTTTGCAATTGCATCTTTTGCTGAGTGAAAAGGAAGGAAATGTACTTTTTAATATATTTATTAACCTATTTGGAAGAGGAAGTAAATCTGCCAAATAAACTGTTTACATTTTCTGTCTTACCAGTTGTACGCAAGGTTATTTATAAATTAAGCTTTTGTAAATATGAGGGACCATGCCAATAGGAGAATTATTTGATAAGGCGGTTGATACCATTTTAAATTCATATTTGTAAAGTTAAAAAAAACTGACATGTTGCAATGCAAACTTAGATGTTGTTGCGTAGAAAATTATTCTTGGCAACTTGGATTTTTATTGTTGCTTGTTTGTATGAACTGTATAGTACTAATAAAAATTACTAATGAAACAACTGTGTTTTTCTTCAGAACAGTTATGTAATGTAATATTTTACTCAAGAAACTTTCGCACAATACCTCATTACTGTAGAAGGCTTTAACAATGAAGAATAGACACATTTAGTTTGTTATACATTTTCATGTAGTTATTGTTTATTCACCATAAAGAATTTCAGTTTACAGTCAAATGTAAAGTATCCAGTTAATTTAGTTTTTAAAGATCATTTACAAACCAGCACAGGTGTATTAAACTCTACACAGCTGTTGTCAGTTATTGAACAGAAAAATGCACAACAGTATTGGAACTTAAATCGTATCACACCTTAACATTCAAAGAACATGCTCAGTCAGAGGCATATGCAGTAGCTCAGAGGTACCACAAAGTTCTGTATTTAAAATGTCTGAGAAGTTTGATATACACAGCATTCTCACAGGCAACACTTTCATCCTCAAATGATATGGAAACTGGTAAATTGTGGTATTTCAAGATGCTAAAAATATCAGGAAATGCCCAAATTTAAAAAAAAGAAAGAAACATTCACAGTGAAGGAAATACATACATTTTTATAATGCACCAGTTTGATTCCAGTTACTCTTAAGCAATGCTATTGGACAACCGTTTGCGTCTCCTGCTTGAGAGGGAAGTGGCAGCAGTTGCAGTTGTTCCATTTCTGTGGCAACAAATGGTTCACTTTCTGCAGTCATGATAATATTTCAGTATTTGTGTACATTTTCACTGAGGCCAAATGGTGTTTGTGTGTAATGAGGGATATTTTAGATCCAGAATTTCCCAAAGACCTGGCCAGCTTTGCAACGGCCAGTATAGTGGCACCACCCGGTTTGTGGTTTAAAAACAAGAAAATACACTTAAGTAACGTTCCCAGAGGCTGTACACATGACCACATTCACTTTATTGTGTTTATTCACAAGCATAAACACAGAAATCCTTTTTAATGTTGTGCTTTCTTTCCTACTCAGTTCAAAAGCAGCTCAAGCTCAAGCTCCCAAGGTTAAGGTCCTGAGAGACGGGGTCTGGATGCACCTGGGGGTAGCTGCTGCAGATGGAACAACCAGGTGTGTCAACACAGAATACCTTACTCTACATTGTCCTCACTATAAACTGCTGAGGTATGTGAACAACAAAAACTGTACAAGATACAGCCCAGCATCTTTCTACCCACTGTTCCTATGGGTATATATATATATACAGAGAGTCAGACACTAAGTTTTATTTGATCCTCTAAACATATGGGAGGCCTCTAGGTCTTTGCCTGCTGTGAATTTGGGAGGCAAAATTTCTCACAACCCAGCATCAGTCAGCCATTGCTTCGCCTTCACTTTGCAGGCTACCAGCTGTGCAGTTCTAGCCCTCCTGAAAACGGGGGATTTTGATAGATATTTCTGAGAAGGGGAAAATCGTGAGCATCTGGCAACGCTCATTAGGTGCTGAGCCTAGAGCTAACTGATTCCGTGGAGGGAAAGGGGCCCCAACCAGAACTCATTTAAATTATAGATGTTAGCATAAATGCATCTGTGGAACTTTCGACAAACTGCTATGTCGTGTCTCTTCATCATAAATAAAGGAAATGGGAGTCATGATCACTGGCCATCTTCTGACCTAGACTGAACACCCACCTCTACAGACTGCGACCTGGCTGCCTTCCTGTTCCCACCCACTCTTTTTTCATGTAATTACTTGAGGGTTGTGAACGCATGCTGTATGGATTCATATGGATGTTAGCTGTATGAAAAAAAGAGTTGTATTATGGGTCTAGGTTGGGATGTTTGCCAGGTCTGGTACACTTGCTCACATAACCCTATTGAATGGACTTATGTTCTCTCACATTTTAATTGGTTCTGGATAACAGCGTGTCCTAAACAAATGTAACGTAATAATAATATAACCACGATCATTTGAATGGACGACTGGCTGTTTTCGTGCACATATGTGACGAATGACTGGGTAATTTGAAAGACTAACTTTTTCTCTAACAGCGAAATCTTTCGGGTGCTGCTGAGGATAGCGCTTCTGACGCAGCTGCTGCCAGATGGCAGCCACCGATCTGTTGAGGAAAACGTCCCGCCCGGCCGACGGTGCACGAGCACCGAAGGTGTCACCGAGGACGGCAGAGGCGGCCGACGTGCTACGGTAACTATGACGATGTCGAGCTTCGTTTTCACTTAACGGACACCCCGTCCTTTTGAATACGGGGCGAGAGCACACGGCGATAGCAGCAACAACAAAGAAATAAAAATAACCATGCGAGGGCTGCAGCATATGGTGCTGAGCCAGCTGAACTGATTCAGCAGGCTTTATGTGCAGATAATAGCTGTTTCCTGGATTCTCCCCCCTAATTACATCCTGGTCCCTCACCCAATGGTGGACCCCAGCCTGCTGAACCAAGGCCCAGACTGTATTTATGCTGAGAGGGACAAGAGGCTTATGTAGATGTACTGTAAAATCAGTAAACCACCTGCTGTGACGCAGCGATCAGCTTTACTCCTGTATGCATTTCTGATATGTGATCATTCTTAGTATCCTTCAACCAGAGCTGGCCCTAGATTTTTGGTGGCCCTAAACAAGAATGTTGATTTGGCCCCCACAATGTTCCAAAAAAATTTTTAAATGAAAAAAATTACAATTAATTAAATTGTGAGGCCCAGGGATGGTTGTGGCCCCAAACAATTGTATAAAATGTTTATGCCAGTCGACAGCTGTGCCTTCAACTCCACTTTAAGGTGTAAGATCACAAATACAGTGTGCGATTAGTAGGTTCTTAACTGAACATTCTAATGCTGATGTAACAACCAGTACTGGTAATAACTGAAAGCAATGGAGTTCTGGTACACTGAATTTTCAAAGAAACAAAAAAATATCTAAACATTCCAAAAAAACTATGCTCTTCAAAGGATATAACTTTAATGGATTCATTGTCACAGTGGAAGGAGTCTTGTGCAAAGTGTGCATGCGCAGACCTCATACTGTTTCGCTAGCGCTCGCACCTTCTGCAGGCGCTAATCTAACATTGTTCATACCACCCACAGCCGCGACGCAACATGATGTGCCGCTGTGCTCCCTTTCAGAAAACTACTACAGCACTTAATAATTCTATTGCATAACTCAGAAACCGAGGAATAAGAAAACACATTAGACAGCATTGCATTTTTATCAAATTTAACCAGGTAGGTCAATGGGAATTCGATTCTCTTTTCCAGTGGCAACATGGAGAATTGAAGTGAGAAAGAATACAATGGATTGCATAGCCAATGAGATGTAAGGAGTGATTAGGTGGGTAGATCATGCATCATGTAGAGATCCAGTTTTGTGAGAATTTGACCAGGATACCAGGGTTCACACCCCCACTAAAGTGCCATGGGATCATTACTGACCACAGTGAGTCAGGACCTCAGCTAAACATCTCATCCGAGGGATGGAGTCTCCTACAGCACAGTGTCCCCATCACTGTGCTGTGGCATTGGAGGTCATCAAATGAACATTTGCACAATTTATTTAATTTTGCAAAATGCACACATTTCTTTTCTAAATGTTTATACATGACCAAAAGCTAAGCTGGATCTACACTACTATAAACATTCTGCGGGCCTATCTTTCCATAAACCTGGTAGCAAACTTGGCGGCAGTGAGCCCATGATGCAAACTAATGGCAAAAGTCTGTGAAGACCATACACGATTTTACTGTCATGATGAGGACAATGTAATTTTGTTATTCTTACGTCCCTGCAGTTTTTGTTCTGCACCGTCTGTTTGAAATGTTGGCGGGGCCATGCACCAGGTGCTCAGCAAACGCACCTGATTAAATCCAACGAGGTTCAGCTGGGCGGTGGAATTTTTGAAGAGACACCATGTTTCACCGTCCAAAGCTTAAAACAATGGAGGGGCGCGAAAGAGGCGCTCAGGTCTCAGGCAAATGTACAAAATAAAAGACCTGCTTTTCGGTTTTCTATTTGTTTGTTTTTGATTGTTTTTTCACGCTTGTCTAAGTAGGTAAGCTCTCCGTTTTTTGGACGCTCTGTTATAGGTGGTACTGTAGTTGCATATACGCGAATTTTCCACAGTTTGTGTCCCAATTTCCTTTGCGTTTATTGCGCTACCCTGTTGAATGGTTCTTGTTTTTGTATTAAATATCAACCGTATATTGGCTTGAAGGCCATTTACATTTTTCCTCCAGCAGAGGGTGACTGTTTCTTTGATATGCATTTTCCCTATTCTAAAGCTTATTTTTTTTAAACCGTTTTAAAACTATTCTACAGTATAACTGAAGCCTGAATTTACGCAACTTACCTTTTATACGAAGCTATTCCAAACTTTATTTGTTTGAACTTGAAAACACAGGTCCGATAAGGTACAATACTCATTATGTAACAGTTATTCATAGCCATGGAGGCATGACTGGAGCTTCCGTCCCACGCTTTGCTTCGTAGCGTTGTCCATACTCTTGGGCATGGCATAGGCCTACGTCTGGATGAGTTACTGCGAAAGTTTTATCCGTGCCCTCAACATTTTTATGTATGTGATGGATAAACTTGGGACCTAGTGTAGAATTTAGCGTATATACTATCTACGAAATCGGTGGAAATGTTTTCGTTTTGCTTAGATTTAACACTTTGCAGTTTGGTGCATATTCATCTGAAAGTATCAGTATAACAAACTTCTTGTCACCAGTAAGTTACTATGAGTGACAGCGTCCGTTATGAATTACCGGTGTTTATATTTAGAATTGCACGTGTGAGAGATTTACGCATCTATGCTTTTGTATACACTGCTGTATTTAAGGAAAACACACGAAACGTTCCAGAGAGAGAGATGTATAGAAGAGTAACGTGCTGTGTACTTCCCACATGCTTCCCCGCCAAGGCTTAACTTCGTAGGTAGGTAGGCAGGCTACAGTAGTTGCTGAAGTGGTGGTGATTGTCATGGGCATACTAGTCTGCTAGCTTGCTAAAAGAGTTCAGTTACTAGGTTTTACTGCTCTTTTAAATAGATTTTTTAGCACTGATCGTATCTGTTGGACATAAGTCCTAATGTTTTTATTAGTGGACCACTGCTCTGAAATTATTTACTTGTGGAGCACTTCTCTGGAAAATCTGGCGGAAACCCTCCCTGAGGTAATGCTGTGGCCAGTGATGATGACCATGGGATTCTTGATGTAGCTGCGGTGTACTTCTCGTGACGGCGTCGCTTCAAAAGTGTGGCTTTGCGTTCATGCCCCACCAGACAGCCCTAAGCAGACTTAACACATTTTCATTGGTTCTTGTGGTATCCAGATCTATGGTTCTGATCCATCCAGTTTCTCAGCAGTGAAATTTGGGAAGCCTCAATACTTGCCTTGGATCATTGAACATGAAAATGAATAAACTAAGTTAGTTTAATTATTTTCTGGCATTATGTTTCATAGGGTGCCGATGTTAAAATGTTACTTATTTGAAGGTGCGTTCTCAATTCCCTCTGCAGGGTGGAATGCCATTTAAAGAGCCAATGGAAATGTACTTTAAAGATCATGTGCAGTTCCTAAGTAGCATGGTTATTTCATAAGACTAAAACTATGAGTGAAATGTATGTTTCAGTTGGGATCAGGTTTAAAAGATTAAACGAGACTGGAGTGAAACATCCTTTTATAAGTGGCAACAAATAAATGGAAAAGGAGTTGTAGTAGTGTGTAGCCTAGTCTGTGGGAAACCACCAATTATGCGTTATGTATCATGTTTGTGCATGTAAGCTTCAAGCTTTCCAATATAAGATGCAGGAAAACCCCAAAAACAAACCTTGTAAGGGCATTGGTAAAGAAACTAAGATGAAGTAACTAAACTGAAGGTAGTACTAACTGCATACTAATAGACATGTGTTTGTGTGACCCTCATTTTATTTCATGAGCCTCTTGAGGCTGTACGGTTACCTGGATTTGTGTACAGGGAAATATTTCTGCATACCAAAAACCGCTCTTGTTGTTCAGACTGTTTTAAAACCTGAGAGTTGGCTTAAGCTGCAGCTGAGTGTCGGAGTAGCTGCTCCAGAGTCAGGTTGGCACGGCGACCAAACCCAGCCCTTGAAAGGAGCTTATTTAATATGCCTCTGTCGCACTGCAGTGCAGTAGTGTGTATGGAGCAGAGGGCTGAGCAGGTATCCTCTGTTCCAAGTGGATCTTCAGAAGTAGTTTCTCTGCACCCACATGACTTGGACCACTGGGGATGGAGTTGGCCTAACTTCGGCTGAACCGAAGTCGTTTGTTATTCACGTAAGTTTTCTTGCAGTTTGCCCTTTTTCTGGCAATGTGGCACTTGTGTGTTACACTCCCAGCTGACACAAAAATGTTTTCACAACATTACTGGGATTTTTTTGTCCGAGAGAGAACTTTGCCGCTGCATGGATGTTGTGAGAATGTCTTGTGTTAGCGGGGATGTTGTTGCGGCTGGGTTTGGAACGTGCGGTCTTGATAGTTCATCCAGGGTAAATACAAGTGGCTTTTAGCATGGGTTTTACATGCACAGATGTTAAGAGTTTTCTCTGGCTTAATCGCATGAGTTTCATCAGCTTGTTATGGATTTACAGGGCGTGCTACAACTGGCCTAATCAAACCAGTTTTTTGAGGGTAATTTGGTTGGAAATGAAAGCACGAGCTCCATGAGCAACGGATCACTTGTTATTCTCGTTAGGGTGTATCCTGTTTTCAAATTAATTCCTGAGTAATTTACTACTTTTTAGTGCAGTATGTCAGGGCTTGGAGGCAAGGCAACTGGAAGGTGTTGAAATGAACAGTCTGTGTTTCACTCCACATCTTAATTTTTAAGCATTTTGCCTGTGAACTTAAACCAGTGAAATTTGAACAACGTGCTGCTCTTAGGAACGAACGTTCAGAATTCAACTGGTGTATAAATAAATTTAAAAAATTTTGGTTACTGACCCCTCCCAGCAAAGAAATACTGAGATTCTCATGCATTAAAAGACTATTGTGTCGTAATGGCTAAATGTATTATGCTCTGTAGATCTATGTATATGTTTTTCTTGTTTATGACTCATGAACCCATCCCCAGCTGCCTTTCTGTGGTTTAAAAAAATAAATAAATTCCCAGCTGGGCTGTCATTTTTTTGTTTTGTCCATTACAAAGTGAGCAGGAACACTGAACCTGAAGCCTATGCATTTATGTGCTCACCTTTGGCTGTTTTACACCTTACTGGCCACACAGGAGAGCCAGTGGATAAATAAAGCCCTACAGCCCATTCAGGACTAGAGGAGAGAGGGTCACTGTTTTTCCACCCTGCCACGCACTACTACAGTAGGGATCTAGCACAGATTGGCCGTGTATCTCTCGCCGATGGTAACTGTCTAGTGTTTGGAAGAACTGATGGTGGTAACTAAAAGGACCCCCTTTTTCCTTGATGGCGACTGCCCCCCCCCCCCCCCGTGGGTATATGTATGCTGCTGTTTGGATGTGTGTATTTATGTTGAGTTGGGTTTATGTATGCTGTCTGGCTTTAGGTATATGCAAGTCCTGTGAGTGTGGGTTTATGTTGGTTTTGTAGGTGCAAGTTGTTTGGGTTGTTTTATATGCTGTAGGTGTATGTAGTTTTTGTGGATGTTTCAATATCTGTGTGGGTTTTGTGGGTGTAATTTATCTGGGTTGTATGTTTGGGTGTATGTAGGTTTTATCTGGGTTGTATGTTTGGGTGTATGTAGGTTTTGTTGGTGTGTGTACATTTTGTGTGCGTAAGTACAGTGAGTGGGTGTATCTGCTCTGTGGGTGTATGCACGTTGTGCTTGTTACTTATGAGCGAAAGAAACCAGCTGTACAGTCCTGTCGGTGACGCTAATGTGAGATTTCCTCCGTCTTTCCACAGCTCCAGTTTCCTGCGTGCCCCGGAGCGGTGATGTGTCAGGGGGAGTGAGGAGGAGCCTGCTGGGCTGCAGCGTTGGAGCAGCACAGCGACCAGCAGCATGCGTCTGAGGTCTGAGGCTCCGGGCTTCACTCCCTGAGAGCTGAGAACTGCGGCGGCCGCTGCTGTCCTGGGCCTCACAGCCGGGCAGACTGTTAGCCACAGCCCTGCATGGAGCGTGCGGCTGCTGGCTGTGCTCTGTGGGGAACCTGAGAGAGTCACGCGTTCGTTTCCCTCCTGGCTCCCTGGGACATGAGGGTGGCTGAGGAGAGCTGGAGGGATCCCGCCATCCCGCCTTTCGCCGTGGCGTCGGACGGGGTGTCTGCGGCCCGCGGGATGGAGACGGAGGCTTGCATTTCGCCCCCTGGCAACGCAAACCCCTCGAGCTGTCGACGCCCGAGCGCCGATGGCCAGCAGCGTCCCGGGACGGGGCTCGAACCTGCGGAACCCGTCCGCCACAGCTGCGGAGGCAGAGAATTTCCGGAAGATGCCGGAGGTTTCGCCGCGATCGCCGCCCGCCGAGAGAGCGTCATCCCCGCGCCGAGCGAGATGGCGGGGTTCCGTCGCGCGGTCTCCCCGTCCTTGAGCGATCCCATTGGGCTGCGCCATCCTGGCACCTGGCTGTGGAAAATGGAGCTGGAAGCGGAGGTTTTCCCTCCCGACCAGACGCTGTTCCACGCGGTACGGACGGAGGCTCCCCGCGGTGGGGTGGACTCCGATGCCGCGGCGCGGGAGAACTGCGTCTGTGTCGCGCCGCACGTGTGCACCGCTGGCCGGTGCCGCCGGGCCCCTCCATGTCCGTCTGGCGGTGGCGGCGGCAGAGGTTTCTCCCCCGCTCTCGTGTCGGGTACACCGGCGTTCCTGGGAAACGAGGCGAGCTGCGGCTGTCGCGTCAGGGGCGGGCGCCCTCGCTTGGAACGGCGCCGGGCGGTCCGCTCGATGGACGACTTCCCTGCGCCTCCCGCCGGAAACGGCCTGGGCGGCGGTCCGCAGGAGGACGGCCGCCTCGCTCAGGGCAAGAGGGAGCGCTCCACGCTGCTCTTCCGCAGGTACCACAAAAACAACAGGGAGGTGCGCAAGCCCGTGTGCGCCGGGACCCGAGCCATCGTCATGGCGCTGCCCTCGGGCCACGTCGGCGCCAGCTTCGCGTGGGTCCTCTCGAAGAGTCACCGCCCTCCTGCGTCCCGTCTACGCCGGGCACCGGCTGGCATGGCCGGCCTGGAGGACCGCAGGCTGCTCTGTCTCGGGACCGGACGTCTGGAGGTAGGCTTCATTCACCCCGCATGAAAGCAGCTTCTGTTTAAGCTGTCACCTGTGGATGGAGTCATTCTGAATGCTCGTGTACTGCACGTGCATCACCACAGTGTTTCTGCCAGCAGGCTGCCAGCTGAATCTGCTGATTGGAAGTGACATGCTCAGTTTCCCGTGGGAGTTATTTTTATTTAGAACTCAGCGTGTGCCTTCCCGGTAAAGATGCGTCCATGTGCATTAAAAGGGCCGTGTTATTAGAACAGTCGATACTGCGCATCGGTACTTTGACATCTAGGCATTGAGCTTGAGCTTAAAGATGCATTCACAGTGTTGCATGCAACTACATGGCAAATTGACTTGTGCAGATTTTTTAAATTCTTGAAAGTGCTTAGTGTATCACACAACGTAAATTGCCCTAACCAGACAGATTTTGGAAGGCTTGGTACCGCCAACATATTGTTCCCTTTTTAAACCAAAAAATAGTTTTTATCCATTAAATGTTTAGTGAAATCACTTTCTTGTGCAGGTACTCACATCCTGTATTTAGACGGGCAGATTTGTGCATTTAAAACAACCTACACCAGCTTTTCACAGCATAGTTTCCTTTTACTCGGACAAAGATCCCTTTTTTGTCTTTGAATCCTGTAAGGAACAAGGTTGCCACTGTAGCCATAATTTTAGGAACTGTAGACCCACCCCCAGCTGCCCCCACCCCCCCAAAAAAAATAGCCAGGATTCCCGCTGGAAAACGTATTTCAGCAATTTACCAAATTACAGGGCCAACCCTGTCTCGGCCAGACCCCCCCCCCCCCCCCCGCTGTTTAAACCCCGATTTCTGAGAGAGCCCCACACTACACTGAACCTTTTGGAGGTCATTTCCTGTTTCCACTTGACGTTTTCCTGAAACGAGAGACCTGGTCTGCAGTCTGGCTCAGTGAGCCATGCAAACCTAAGTTTTTCCATCATGTGGCTCACAGGGCAATATTCACAAAACCTGACTTTAAACAGTGAGTGGTGTTTCAGAGAAACATGAAACGTCAACCATATTTTCCCCAGAAAAAAAATAAGGACAAATCGGCAAAATGTATTATTTATATATATAACATACACATGGTAAATGGTAAATGGACTGCATTTATATAGTGCTTTTATCCAAAGCGCTTTACAATTGATGCCTCTCATTCGCCAGAGCTGTTAGGGGTTAGGTGTCTTGCTCAAGGACACTTCGACATGCCCAGGGTGAGGTTTTAACCGGCAACCCTCCGACTGCCAGACAATCGGTCTTACCTCCTGAGCTATGCCGCCCCACATATAGTATAATACTTCTAAGGCTGCATCTCACATTGTGAAACGGATCAGTCTGTTCAAATCGGTTAAATCTATTTGTTTGACTGTTGCACATGTTCTTCTGTTCCAAAAGCAGAAAAATCCCATCATGCCGCTCTTCTGTGAATGTCTGGTAAAATCATCACCAGCCTCCTAAAACCATACTCTGCAACACACAATAAGCCACATTTAGGAGCTGTTAACAATAATATGTATTATTATTATTATTATTATTATAATAACTGTTAAGTTTTATTTACATAGCTTTACAAAAAAAAGGTCGCTTTACAAAAACATAAAGCAGGTAAAATACATAGGATATACAGAGAAAAAAAAACATAAAACGAGGAATAAAACAATAGAAAAATGCATGTACTGTACAGACAATAAGATCAGATGGAGTCATGCCAACAGTTGGCATCATTCAGTACGATTATTGATAATTTTGTTTCATGGATGCTAATGACAGCCCAGCTGGAAGGGTTATTTTTAAATTGGTTACTGTCAAAATGGGAACTTCAGTCATTACCATGGAAACCAAATGGGCTGTTTTTTTTGTTTGTTTTTTTTAAATATAAAGACTAAAAATAGTGTGTGTTCTGAGTGAGAGGAGTCTCAGATGCACAGTGTTTCTCTCCAACCCCCAACTAGCCCAGGGAATGCAGAGAACTTGGCCTGCTTAGCTGACTCTGGTGCATGTTGACTTTGGTCATTTGGTTGCTGAAATAAAGTTGACCAAAACATCTGATTTTAACTGCACGATTTTCAGCATATTTAAGGTTGTGTGAACTTTTCACAAAATTTTCTGGTGGTGAAGTTTTTGCAACTCTGGAGGGATTATTAAGCTCTGTAGCCATCGTCCCCTGGGAACATGTGAAAGGGCTCACCAGAAGGGGGCAGTGGGAGGTCGTAAATAGTGATTTAAAAAATGGACTTGCAAAATCACTAATACGGGTCTGGGTCCACCACCTTTTTCTATGGAAGTCTCACCACAGGTTTGGAACCAATCGGCTGATTTGTGGTTGCTTGTCTGCTTTACCTCGTGCTTCAGATTAATCTTGGGCATCGTGATCCTGCCAAGCAAGCTCCAACAAGGCCCCTCTTGCTGAGGTCAGAGGTCACTGAGTGCTCGCCTTTCCGCCATGCTAGCCACATTTTTTAGACATGACCATTCATATAATGGCTGGAACGGCCGCCCTAATTTCATGTTTTTAATATCCCTGCGTAGGGTACATGTACAGGGTTTTGCCCGATTCCATTAAATTCAGTCAGCTCAGGAAATTGAATAATTGATAAGTGGTGAATGATTTCAGAAATGGCCGGGATCTTCTGATTTGAAATGTAATCAATTCAAAACTGTTCCCTGCGCACTTAGCTGTCAGGTGCACTCGACTGTCTGAAATAGTAGGTGCACAGTGTGTGTTTGGTTGCTCGTTGCTGCCATCTCGTGGAGGGTCAGGGTTACTACAGAAGTAGTAGAAAGGGTGGGTGGCACAAGTTTCCGAAAAGATCTGCCAGCACATTCTGTTCATGCACTTGGGTTTTTGTTCCTTTATTGATTTTAGAAGTTCACAATGTGAACATTTATAATGCCATGTCATTTACTTCAGGATTTGTATATAATTCACATGGATTTATGGTCACCTGTTTAATTCATTGTAGCAGTTCACATAATGCATTGGTACAAGAATATCTAATACAACTCCATGGATATAATTAATTTGGCAATAGCTGGACGATTGCTTATCTACATATAATAACACTGAAGAAACCCATTGGAACACTAGGATGATGTCAAGCCTAAAGATGAGTAAATCCAAAGTAGTATCTGTTATTCTGCGGATTAATTTCTTCTTTTAAATGCAGGATTCTGCTTTAAAATCAGTGGCATGGCATTTGCTCTTTGGTGCTCCATTTCCATGGCTCTCATGACATGGCTGTGAGTCGCCACAAGGGGGCACTGTTCATCACAGTTATGTTTTTTAGAAGTGGAATTAACCGCAATGTGTTTCAGAGACATGGCATTCCATGAAAAGATAAGTGCACATGCTCATACAGTAGCAAAATGGTCATCATAATATTAGTATTGTGAGATTGCTTCCATTTTTGGGCTCCATCTATTAAGGACACAGGGATCCAGCCCTGTAGTGATCTGCTGCACATTTTTCACAGTGCTGTTCTGGGGCAGATCCACCAAGCTAAATAAGGTCAGATCTATGCATCTGCGACATGAGATGAGAAAATCATCATGGACACCATGGCTAGCACAAGCACGTCACATGGGTAATGTAGGCTAGAGTGATGTTCTCATGCATTTATTTACTCATTCATTCAATTGAACTTAAATGAATAACTGACATTGAAATAGGCTGTAGGCAAAAGCAGTTTACACATTTTGTGTGGTATTATTTTCAAGCAAGGCAATACTCTGCCAGAAGTCGCACTGTGCCCGTCTCATCGGAATGCTCTGCCTCAAGCCGATTTCACCCGCAATTCATCTTTTTCTTGGAATCGTTTGCTTTGAGGAGCGCGCGTCCTGTTCCTCGGAAGAGGAGGCAGGCGTGCGTGAGGGATTATTTGTGCGGTAAGTGGGAGTCCTTTGAAATGCTGAAGCAAACGGGAATTCAAAATCCGGCGAGTCCGAGCTGTCCCAGTTTCTCTCCGGTCCGGCTTTATTCGCGTTGCACGTGACCATTTCAGCAGAAAGTGCAATACTTTAAGATCTCATAACAACAGTCGGTGGAGCAGGCTAATTTGCGGGTCTGACTGCCAGTCCACCGTTTTCACGCCTACTGCTGGGATAATGAAGCCATTATATCCTCCTGTGACCCAGCTTTTCATTTCTGTCCACTATAGGGGACTTGAGTCTCTGGTCATAATTTCAAGAACCATATATTCTACTACTATGCTGAAACCTGCCCGATAAGGAACATTCAATAAAAATAAAAAGGAAACTAAAGTACTGCAATATGTTTGTCTTCCAGGATACTAGTCTTATGTCAAAAAACTGAAATGGGCCTACTTAAACTTTTTTTTTTTTTTTCCTGCTGGGTCTGAAGAGCATATATCTTGGGGAGACTGTGCAACAGGCTTTCAACAGAAGTCCCTGTGCGTGACCAGATGCATATATGAAGCTTTACATTACACAACTCTGCTGTTTAGAGCATTTATCTATAGCCGTTGTTTTATAACCGAGGTGCACAGCTCCGGTCCTGGAGGGCTGGTCTGCGTGCTGGTTTTTGTTCCAACCGATTCCCTTAGTTTGACAGCTCGATTAAACTTTGCTCCTGTACTTTGAGCACAGTTAAGTCTTCAGGATACACTTGCAGTCTGTGGCTGTAACTGGTGCTTGTATGCAAATGTCAGATAAAGACATGATTGAGCTGGTTAAATAATTAAGTTGGCACAAAATCCTGAAATGGATTGGCCCTTGTGCACCCCTGTTTATTAGGGAAAGATGCACGTTGACATAAAAAGGAATGATCTGACTCATTGCAGTGTAGCTTTTTGCTGATTTCCAGTTATTTCCCGCTTGCGACCGTGCATTGGGCGGAGCCTCGTAACCGAGGCTGGCTGAAGTCTGCTGCATTGTCCGCGTTCTTTATTGTCTGTTGTATGCAACATGTATACAGACGGGCTCAGCACAAACTGCTTCCTTCCTTGATTTGTGCTTACTCTTTGGTGCTTGTGCAATACTCCGGTGCACAACATCTTTCAACTGTAATTTGCCTAACTCTATTCCCATAGGTAACTGGTCATTTTACTCTTACACAGACACCTTATATTGGTGTTGAGAGGATTTCTAGAGCCTGCCCTTTACTTGAACGTGGCTGAATCCAGTGTTACCTTATACACCCGTGCAAGATTTAACAACGTTAATGTCATTTTGTGTTTATGTGCACTATGCCCTGTAGTTTGCATAGCTCCATACTATGTGTAGAGTCACTGTGTGGTTAGCATAGTTCTGTACTATGTGCAGGGGTCTCATTATGGTTAGCATAGCTCAGTGCTATGCACGGGTCTCAGTGTGGTTAGCATAGCTCAGTACTATGTGCAGGGGTCTCAGTATGGTTAGGATAGCTCAGTGCTATGTGCATGGGTCTCAGTGTGGTTAGCATAGCTCAGTGCTATGTGCAGGGGACCCAGTACGGTTAGCATAGTTCAGTTCTGTGTGCAGGGGACCCAGTATGGTTAGCATAGTTCAGTTCTATGTGCATGGGTCTCATGGTTAGCGTAGCTTAGTACTATGTGCAGGGCTCTCAGTGTGCTTAGCATAGCTCAGCGCTGTTGTAATCACTCAGGGGAGACTCTGAACTCAGTTATTTTTTATTTTTTATTTTGTTGAAAGCTTCCAAATGAATTTTTGTTGACGCTGCGTTGTCTGGCAGAAGCTCTTCAGACCCCGTCCACTCCCTCTGGAAAGCCCCACGTGCGTGCCTCATTACCAAATAAGGGACCAGGGAGGGGGGGGGACTTTAAGAGGGTCTACTGATCCCTCGCTCAGCCCTCCACCTATCCCGCTCTCTCCTCCCCTCTGCTGGGATCCAGTGCTGGGACCGGGTACGATTTAGCCTCTCCATTCCACTGTTAGTGACGGATTCTGCTGTCTTCAGCAACACGCGGCAGTTTCACCCAAGCCACAGTAAGTGGATAGATGTTTTATTTTTATTTATTTGTTTTTTTGGTTTGAACATGGTTTTGTGATTGTCAGTTTGGAAGGGAATTGTATTTGTGTGTACACGCTCTTCCTCTGATGCTGCCATAAAGTACATTCATTTATATATTTAAATGAATGCTTTTTAATGTTAGTGGATTTATTATTCTGCATACGAGTGATGTGAAGTATGAATAGCACTGGAAGAAAAACCTTTAGACCACTAAGTTTGATTGATGGTGAATTTGTGACTATTACTCCTGGCTGCTAAGCAGCTATTTCATTCAACTCGGTATGTGTCGGGTTGGAAAGCGATGGAACAGAGGCCAAGCTGTTCTTTCCTGTGTGTGTATGTGAGTCTGTGCATCAGTAGGTGTGTGTGTGTGTGAGAGTTTATGCACCCCTGCATGTGTGTGAGAAAGTGTTAGAGAGCATGCATACACCTGTGTGTGTGTGCGCGTGCGTGCGTACGTGTGGGTATTTAGATGTGTCTGCGTGTGTGTGTGCGCGTGCGTGTACATCTGGGTATTTAGATGTGTCTGTGTGAGTGTGTGTAATTTGATGTATGGACATTAATGTAATGTTAGGACTGGATGTGCCCAGTCTCACCCCCAGTGGCCCCAATCCTGTCAGAATTCTGTGGGTCCAATCTCAGCATCTGAGACCAGCTGTCTCTGAGGGGAAAATTTGTTTGAAACTACAAATGGTTATTAGTGTCTTATTTTAGTGTCAGACTAAACGCATAACAAAATTGTATATTATGACTGTATTATACAATATACATGAACTCTATCTGCCATTTACATGACATATGAAAAGAAATTTAAAAGAGAACCTGAATTTACACATGTCATGTATTCATGCTTGTGTGTGCATGATTATGTGCTTTAGAGACTATGATTAATGGCTTTGGTAAAACGAGTGTGGATGGTATAGCTGTTATGTAATGTTGTTAATGTAAGGTCATTCAACTGGTGGCCCAAGGGCCAAATGCAGCCAGTCACACACTTATTCTTGGCCCTTTGATCTAGTGTCCATATGCATAAATACACTGACAATGTACAGTATAGGTCGGCATCCTACCAGAGATAGAATAAGAAATAATGTCTGTTCATACTTTGAGAACCTGCATGTTGTTTATTCATGTGTACTTACTATGTATTCATACTTCGCTCTAAAAATAGATTGTGGAAAATGTTTTGCCCATTGCATCATAAAAAAAATAATAATAATCTGGTACCCATGAAAGAGTAGTGTTTACAGTGTATACTCTTGTGCTTATGGGCTCCCAGAGATTATTCTAAAAAATTAAAAAGACCATTAGTTCATTTGTCTGGTTGGGCAAGTTTGAGTGTTTGATACAAACTGTTTCACACTCTTGCTGACACTGTCTTGTGTGGTTTTACAGGCAAACGCTGAAATTGCCTTTTTCATTTTTATCAATTCTCAAACTTGAATTCAAGAATGTAAACAAGCTAGAATATTATTGGTGCTGTGTACCATATGGCGCATGCATGATTTGTTAGTGTCTTTTCTTAGGTATATGAAACAGAATTTAGAATTGTTTTAGATGGGTGTTGGTGGAAGTTCTTCTGAAGTATATCTGTACTGTACTGTACTGTGTGTCTATGAGAACAGACGGGTGGAGCTAGTGGCTGGCGGTGCCCTGGTATTTGGAAATGCCTGTTGGGTGGAGGGGCGTGCATTTTGCACACGGGAAGGAGAGGGAAAGATCGCTCTCAGCGGAAGCTTTGCATTTGGGGTACACAAGCACCGGTGTGGTGGTGGCCCGTAAGATTTAAGTATCACCCCTCTCTTCATGTTTTTGTTACGCTTGTGGCATTTTAATCCGACTGACACCTGCCAAAATTATCCTAGTCTTTCACCCTCAGTACAAAATACAATATCTTTTCAAGTCCAAAAGGCTTACAGCCAATTATGTGTATGCAGAATGCACTCACCTGTGTGCATCGAACACACAAAAAACTGTAGTGGGGAAGGGGGGGGGGGGCAGGGACCTGGCACAGAGCAGACCTCCCTGAATCGCACCAGGCGGTCTGTCCCGGGACGTTCCGGGGGGAGGAGCGGTCTTCTCTGCACTGCTTTCCTCCATGTAGGGAGAGATATTTCCGCAGACGCCTCTGTTCTTCAGCCACTCTTTCTGTGTGAGCAGCGAGCGGCGAGCTCCTGCTCCTCCTCCTCCTGACACACGTGGCCTGCTGCTCCTGACACACCTGGCCTTTTCGGAGGCTAGATTCACTGCCGTGCGTTCCCCACGCAAGTGAGCGCTTTGCTACCGTGAGAACACTCCTGTGCTTTTGACTCTGTCTGCCCGAATGGGTCATGTTGTGTTTTTATAGTATAAACCTTGCGTTGTCTGGAAAGCTGTGTTTGGAAAGTCCTGTACAGCGCTTGGTCTCAGTTTCGTGTCTGCAGCAAGTCCGGGGCCCTTTCTGTTAAACACATGCAGTGTACAGTAGGTGTAATTTTGTCTTGAATCGTAAATGTATGCGTGAAGGATGTTTTTTTTTTTTTTTTTTTTTTTTTTTTTGTGGTTCATTCTAATAGCTTAGCATGCATCGGAGATATTTTTCTCATTTCATTTTTATACGTTAGCCCAAAGAACAGATTGATCAGCAGTTTCTCCTGGTTTGTTAATGGTTATTAAGCATTTGTGAAAATAAGACCGCACATAAGGCCAGTATTTAATCAATGTGAAATGTGTGTGTAAATGCTAATACCGCAGTCTTGCTAGTGAGCGTTATGGCTAAAATTGGCAGTTATTTGGGGGTCAAAGGTAAGTCTGGAAAGGTAAGATTCTAAACTTGTTTTTAAAAATGAGCTGCTTAAACTTGGATTAACATCAATCATCTATAATTCAAATCAAATGTATGTGTAAAAAAAAATTTAATTTGTATATTTGCAACTTTTTATGAATATAATTTCTTGATTTGAAATAAGCACCAGAGAAAGACTTTTCAAAAGTGTGCAGTGTGTAGGTGGCCTTTAAACTGTAGACAAATTATTTGTCCTAACCAAATACTTACCCTGGGCTTTTATTACTCAAGGAACCATCCTAGGCATCTTTAATATATACAGGTGATCCTGCACTTCTAAATGTTTTGAAGAAGTACTCGGCATTTTATTTTTATAGGAAGAAACCAATCATTATTGTATATTCATAGAATGTAAACGGCTGCAAATGTAAATATAATTTGTGTTATACACTATATGACCAAAGGTATCTGGTCACCCCTTGGTCTGTGGCTGTTTTTCATGGTTTGGACTAGGCCCCTCGGCTCCAGTGAAGGTAAATCTTAATGCTGCAATGTACAATCTCATTCTAGAAGAATTTGTGTTTCCCCAGCTATTTGTTTCAGCATGACAGTGCCCCCCAGGCATACAGCAAGGTCCATATAGAAAAGGTTTTGTTGAGAATGGTGTGGAAGAACTTGACTGGCATCCACAAGAACCCTGACCTCCATCCCTTCCAACACCTTTGGAATCATTTGGAAAACCAACTGCAAGCCAGACCTAATCGCCCAATCAGTGCCCGGCCTCACTAATGCTCTTCTGGCTGAATGGAAGCAAATCCCTGCAGAAATGCTTCGTCATCTAGTGTAAAGCCTTCCCCGAAGAGTGGAGGTTGTTATAGCTGCAAAGGGTGGACCAACTCCATATTAATGCTCATAATTTTGTATGAGATGTTGGATGTCAGGTGTCCACATAATTTTGGCCATGTAGTGTATATGGTAAAAGAAAAGTTGGGTCATTGAACGTGTAGATATTTGTCAAATGTATATTGTAACAGTTTTTTTGTTTCATCTTAGTTGAGCACAATAACAGTAATATAGTGGAGGATTTTCAATGGGTTTTTCTGGTAAATTACTTGTTATATTATTACAGCTGCTTAGTAGGCTTTTGGATAAAATTCAGATACAAAAACAGGATCACAAAGGAAATGAGAATTTAATTCAGAATGTCATTAAATCAGCAGTGCTGTCAGAAGAGACCGAGTGTACTAGGCAGGCATATTAAAGCTCTGTTACCATCACATCAGGCCAAAACATTTTCCTTTTTTGTGCCTGTGAGCATTGTGCTGATGAGTGTGAGTGTGAGCAAGAGTAGTCGTGTTTGTGTTTGTGACCTTTGTGAATGTGAATGTGTACCGTATTGCCTTGAAGGCAAACATTCTGAATGAATGACTGAGTGTGTTTTTAGTTGCCAAATTAGTTGCGTTTTAAAACTGAACTGATGGGATAAAAATGTATTTGATCTGTTGTAGTGGTTGTTTGTCATGAGTGTGATTTGTTGTTTGTTGTAATTGCACTATAGGATACTGTGGTTTGCTGGTTGCTAGTTGTAGTTTTATTGTTGTTTTTTGATGGGTTGCTTATTTCTTGTGGTTGTTGTAGTTTGTTAAATTGTTTGTTGTGGTTTCTGTTCTCTTTGCTACCTTCAGGGGGTGCAGTGTTGACACACAGTTGATAGCCTGTGTGTGTCCATTTGTCAGTCCATAAGTCAACAGGTCAGTGGAAAAAACATTTAAAACTTTGTAGAAAGCTAGAAAAGTAATTAGTGATTCTCGTCGCTGATATGACGGTGGTTTTGGTGGTCAGTGGGTAATTTCTGCTATTTTCTGAGGTTGAATGAATACAAAAACAAAGCTCACTGAAAAGAATGGGCACTCAACTGAATTATAAACCAGGAGTAATGATCCTTTCTCTTGAACAACACCTTCCTCTTTATGTATGAATATTATGTATTCCATTTAGTAGGAGTAGTATGTAACATTAACATCACATTGATTATACCTCATCAATACAGAGATGTGGCACTATAAAGAAAATGTGTAGCATGGCCTCAGAATGGATAGATAACAGAGAAAATGAATAGCAGGCATGTCGATAAAAGGAAGGAACTGCGCAACATTGAAATTCAGTGCAATCCTGAACCTAATTTTTGGGTGGGCCAAGGTAATAGTGAGTGGGCCAAATTATTTAAGCTTGGGATTGTCACTTTAATTTAGTTTAAACGGGACAATATTCTGTTAAAGAAGTAATAACATTATTATGTTGGAGTGTAGAGACATCCTGTCCTCAGTTTGTTTAACAAAGGCTATAGAATGACCCTTCGAAAAACACACACTATTTCCAGGTGAAAATAAGACCAGCATAACGTTGCAAATCAAAAACCCAAGTGTAATCATTATCATTGTTTTCATTGCAGCACAAAATAGCAACAGGCTAAATATAAATTCACGGACATTCTGGCCTAATCTTTTAATAAAAACAGTTCATTAATCAGTTTTTCCCTAGCCTATGATTTAACAAATGTTCAAATATTCATGTTACAACACTTAATGTAACAATGCTTCAACACTTTTGATAACATTCTTTGGATTGCTGCGTTTGTCCAAGCTGACGCATGCCTGCAGCTTGTGTACTGTCAATTCCGTTTCCATCCGCAGTAACGCTACGACCACGACTATTAGCTACACGAATATTCACATCACAGATACTGTACAATTGCTAACAATGGGGGGGGGGGCTCATAGTGATACAGCGTGCCGCTGCCACTGGCCCTGACCTGTGTACCATGATTCTAATTTCTAAAGCAACAAATTTAAATTACCTGGTCAAAGGTGTGACTGTTTTTAACTGCAATGCTGGTCGGCAGGAGAAATTGGTTAATTGGAGCCATTCTTCATCGCTTTCAGCACATTCCTGCTGGATGGGAAAACGTGTTGGCCCGTTTGCCAGAAGAACGCGGCACACATTACATGAGTCATTTTATTTTCATGGGTGAACAATGGATGTTGACCTTTAGTTCCTTGCATTGGTTCATTTCCCTCTCGTGATTTCTGCGGACACCATGTTGCATTCCTGTCTTTACTTAGATTAAGCAGTTTAGCGGGAGAGACTTCCAGGTATCAGGCTGTCTAAACAATTTTAATTGATATTGGATAAGCTCTGGCCAGCTTGGTCGGGGGGTTCGAGGATGCAGAAGGCTTGGAGACAAAATATTTAGGCAGGCCTGAAACACTCCAGACTGCACAGCCTGTGGGACGCATCGCTTTGCAGTTATAGATGAACCGAGCAACATTTTTTACAAAAGGACGCCTGCGAGGACCACTGGCCTTCTCTGAGCGCAGTTTACAAAGGCCATATTTTACAGGAGCGAGGTGTGCTTTTACATACAGGGAAATGTACATACCTCACTGCTCAGTGCACAGTCTGTCTTTAATGAGCCTGGAGTTGGAATTATGCAAAGAAAACAGAACTGCATTGTTTTTTCGGTCTGGCCTAAGTATGTGACCGAGCCTCTGCGTTTGAGCCTTTTTGGAATGAAACCAAAGTGGTAGCGTGCGTGCGCAAAAAAAAAAATAAAAGGTTTATTGTTATGTCTCTGAAAGGACCTGCTTGCTGGCAGAGGTGCACCAGCTGAGGGGGAAAAAGGATCAGCTGGTTTGAAGCGTGTTTTATTCCAAGGTCTTCTTGGGTATACAAAGCATTCGGTTCTCCAAAAAGGGATGTTTGATATTTTTAAGAAATAAATGACATCCTTGCTATCGTGTTGTATTTATGCTGTTTCATAACATTGACTTTGTAGATTGGAGGGCAGGTCTGAGCTGTCTGAAACGTGTTCAGGTTGGGCTGGACTAAATAAATGCATTCATTTTCTCTCCTTTAAAGGAACGAAATGGTGTCAGTGGTTGCTAGCTGAGGGTGGTACCATTTTCTTCTGGTTAACAAGCTTATGTTAGAGTGTGAGTTGGGGTAAGGCTAGGGGTAGGGTTGGGAGGAGGGTTGCTGGTGTGGGTCAGGACCTGGGTGGGATGATTGTCGTCTTAATTATTTACCATTGTCCACAGTATGGAAAGAGTACCATTAATAAGGCCAATAAGGTCAATATGTGTCCTTCACAGTGAGGGGAATGGAGGATGTGGTCTCAGTGTAGCTGGATGTTTACCACAGACATTCATGCACTTTTGTAAAAACTGTTTTACTTGAGATGCAGAACTTTGAGACTAGCATGCAGAGCCTAGCACCTTTAACAACACCAATAATAATCTTAAGATTAATAAACTCTAATACTGCAGCAGAAACATTTGAAAGTTATTTTTATACACTGTTATTAGGCAATCACACATGAGAGTAGCTTGTTAAAGAAGCAGCAGATATCATGTGCTACATTCACAAAGATTGGTAAACAAAGATGCTTGGAAGTTAATTGAACACTTGATATACAAGGGATTTTGAATTTTCTTAATTTAAATTTATTAGGCAGTACACGTCACATTCTTGTCACACCTTCAGCTTGTTTAAAACTGGTGCTGCCGGGTGCAAAAGGTGCATTCCCGTTGCACCTGGCATAAGCAGCTTATTGATGTGATTTTATGTGGGTGGAGCGCATACCACCGCAGAAATTCCTTCCCTGACCCAGGCAGCAGTACGCATGGGCGTGACAGTGGAGGTTATCCCAGATTTACTGGGGGGGTAGCAGGGGTATGGCTACTGCTCTGAACCCAGTCATACCCAGAGATTGGCTGTAATGGTGCCTAGGTCTGTTGTGTAATCCCCAGAGACCTATTGGGTCAAGATGGGTGGATTTCAGTGGTGCTAATGTGTAGGATGAAAAAACATTGATTTGCTTGTTTAAAAAAAAAAATAAAAAAAAAAAAACTGCTCCGTCTTTTGTTCTGCTTGGAAGACTCAGTGGAGTGAAACTGGGAAAGTTTTCCCTAACTTTCACAACATTCTGGGAATGTTCAACAACTCGGAACTGTTATCTGCTTGTGCAAAAAAAACTCTGCACCCATGAAGCTCATCTACTGTAGCTCGTTCTTTTCTTAATGTACGTCTGCTCAGCAACATAGAAAAAATAGATGGGAAGATTGTTTGATATCCCCATACTGCAAACATTACATATTTGGAGACTTTCAAATAAACTTTGTCTGATTTACAGTTTAATTTAATTTGTTTGGTAATGTTATGACATTACTGCCCAGTTATACTGTAATATTTAGCAACATGTCGTATATATAGCTGTAACACTAGACAATTTACACGTTTAAATCATAAAGTAGTAATTACACTGCAGCAAGTGATGGTACGTGTTGGGTGAAGTTAGCCATTTCATTCACAAATTCAGTACAGCTGCAGGGTGGTAATACTGTGGGGCCTTATGATGAAGGTTTTGGAATCCCTGATCCACCAGTATAAAGCACAAATCTTCTGAGTGCCTGTTCAAAGGCATAGTTTGAATGTTAGAAAATGCCTTACACATGCTATGTGGTCCTCCCATTCATTTATCTTATTACAGACTATAAATAGCTTGCTTGAATTGCAGAATTGATGGCTTGTGTTGATAAGCTCTTCACCTGGTTTCCTTTGAGGTGTGTTCTGCCCATCTGCTGTTTATCCACATTAATACATGCTTAATTACTAATTACATGTCGTGTGTATTGCACTTGGTTAGGGCACTCTAAACAATTTCAAAGAAACTTGGTGATATTCCAAGATTTAAGGTTAGTATTTTAATGTTGGTGCTTTAATCAAATTTAAGAGAGCGGTGGTGCGTGGCGTTTAGAAGCAGTGTGAAATTAATTGCTTGAGGAGTACCAAATGTGCACCCTCTGAATTACAGACTTGAATGGTCGTCCACGTTCCAACCAGAGCAGGCTTCCTGAAGCCATATTCTCTGAATGAGTCAGTCTTTCCATGCTAACCCGAGGTCTCCTTGGGAACATAACATTTGTCAGCCATTGTTAGTTACATGCAATTACCCGGTTCATGCAGTATTCTAATTAATCACCACCCAGGATTTGAGGTTGTTTGGAAGCGAGACAAGTCCAGCGGAACACGTTGTGCCTTTCAGGGTCTGCAGTATCGCGTGCAGGCAAAAGTGCGGGAGACTGACTGTTCAAGTGGCCTAAATGAACAAGGCATCTCCCCCCTCTGCCCCGCCACAAAAGTCATACCATTTAGCTTGTATTATTTCGTAATACAAGCTAAATATTTCAGGCAATCAAGAGAATTTCAAGATAAACACTGCTCTTGGGTAATGGCCAAGAGTGCGCTGATAAGAAAAGTTTAAAAAAGAAAAATCGCTAATATTAGTTGAACGCTTGAATTGTAGAATTGTCAAGTCCTATGTCATAGCATTGTCCTGTGTCGTATCTATGTCCGTTTCAACATGTTGGAAAAAAAAAAGTCTTCTCGGGTGACACACCATGCGAGGCTCCTTGTCATGAAAATGCACTTTGCTCTCTCCACCTCTGAAAGGCTTCCCTGCAGGAACTGTCTCCCGTTTCCTGGAGGATGTGACCGCTGGCGTGCGATTTAGCTCATCAATCCTCCCACTCCCACGGCAAAAAGGCCAGGCTCAGTCCCTCCTAGGGCAGAAAGAAGGGCGCCATATGGTGTGGGGGTGTGGGTGGGAGGGGGTTTCAAAGACGATTCTGTCTGACAGGGGCCTGCTTTGCGAGGGTTCATCAGTTTAAACTGATGCAGTTTATTGGACGGCATTTAAAACCGTTTTTCCACTTAGATCTATTGTGTATCTAGAGCTGATGAGTACGATGTGACTGTAGCAGTCAGTGTGGGATGTGACTGTAGCAGTCAGTGTGGGATGTGACTGCGCCTGTATTGTAGTCAGTGTGGGATGTGACTGCTCCTGTATCGTAGTCAGTGTGGGATGTGACTGCCCCTGTATTGTAGTCAGTGTGGGATGTGACTACCCCTGTATTGTAGTCAGTGTGGGATGTGACTGCCTCTGTATGGTAGTCAGTGTGGGATGTGACTGCCCCTGTATGGTAGTCAGTGTGGGATGTGACTGCCTCTGTATGGTAGTCAGTGTGGGATGTGACTGCCCCTGTATCGTAGTCAGTGTGGGATGTGACTGCTCCTGTATTGTAGTCAGTGTAGGATGTGACTGCCCCTGTATCGTAGTCAGTGTGGGATGTGACTGCCCCTGTATCGTAGTCAGTGTGGGATGTGACTGCCCCTGTATTGTAGGCAGTGTGGGATGTGACTGCCCCTGTATTGTAGGCAGTGTGGGATGTGACTGTCTCTGTATCGTAGTCAGTGTGGGATGTGACTGCCCCTGTATCGTAGTCAGTGTGGGATGTGACTGCCCCTGTATTGTAGGCAGTGTGGGATGTGACTGCCCCTGTATTGTAGGCAGTGTGGGATGTGACTGCCCCTGTATGGTAGTCAGTGTGGGATGTGACTGCCCCTGTACTGTAGTCAGTGTGGGATGTGACTGCCCCTGTACTGTAGTCAGTGTGGGATGTGACTGCCCCTGTACTGTAGTCAGTGTGGGATGTGACTCATTGTTACGCTCGTTGACGGGGTCTCTCTCGTGGCCGCAGGTCTTCTCCGTGCCGAGCGTGTGGGAGGGAGCGTCCGGACCGGAGAATCTTCTCCACCCCTCCTGGAAGATCCTGGCCTCGTCGGTGCGACGCGGCGACCCCGCCCGGCCATGGCCCTGCCCCGGGACGCGTAGCTACCGCGCCTCCCTGCACGGGACCGCCTTTTCGGCCCACGTCACAGGGGTGCTCCTGGAGGCCACGGTGTCCATCGGGGCCTGCAGCGTCCTCCCCAGCATCTCCGTCGTGCCCAAGGGCAGGGCGCTTCTCAGAGGTGGGGGCGCCACCACACGCTAATCCGCTGCCGTTCGAACCGCGACCCGGTAACAGGACCCCGCCCGCTCCCTAAATCTGCCGTGGTGATCTTCGTGTTTACCTAGCGGAGTACCCGGGGGGGGGGCGCCGTCTCTGCCTGCCCCCTCTGACTTGGTACGGTCCAGCAGATGCGCTCCGCTTTGTTTGGGCCAAATCAGATGAAGGAGGGCCTGTAGTATGTTTCCATTTCAGTTTTTAATTTAGTCCCGAGGGTGCTCGGGATGCCATTTTCCCACATGTCTTGCCCCGTTCCCGTGGCGACCACCGTGAGAAGAGATCTTTAATATCGCCTGCGGTGAGTGGGTTCTGTCTCTCTTGTCCTGACCCCCCCCCCCCCTCCCCCTTCACTCGGTACCGTGCCTTAATCCCATAGCTCTTTTATTTATACATCACTAATAACAGAGAAACACTGTTTGACACGTTGGACCCCTGCACTTGCATTCAGTTACCCATGATCCCTTGAGGGTAGCATTTGGCTTTTGAAACATCGATTTATTACTCTTCTGTTCCTAAAGGCCTTTCTCATTTCTCTTTAGGTTGCCCCAGTGCTGTGTGAATCCATGCACAGAAAAACAGCATTCTCATTGGCTCAATCCAATGAGAATTAAATTCTGATGAAATCTTTTGCTTAAAAGATTGCTATGCGTAATCATAGGAATAATTATGCACAGGCTCTATAAAGTATGTATGTTATTTCTGAACTTTTCTTTGCTCCCCACACTGCCATAACAGTCCAGCTGCCTGTGGGATAATACTATATTATTGATACATGTAGTCAATATCCGTACAGATGGAACCTTTTTTGAAAATTTTTTTATTTTATTAGCTGTGGACCCACTAGCTACGGCTCTGACTATGCGCAATTCTCAACGCACCTGGCAGAAGTGGTTTCGATACTCGAGAACAGCTTTTGCAAATGTTCGTCTCTCTGTGTCAGAGGCAGGGGTTTTCACGGCTAACAGGGGCTTGGCCCGTCTCTCCCCCCCCCCCTCCCCAGAACGGCAGCCGCGTACCGCCATGGCGGGTCCGGGCGCGCCGGCGGCCGGCGGGACGAGCGTGGGCGAAGAGCTGGCGGCGCTGCGGCACCTGGTGCCGTTTCCCGAGGAGATCGCCTGCATCCTGACGGAGCAGGAGCAGCAGCTGTACCGCCGGGTCCTCCCGCTGGACTACCTCCGCTTCCTCACCCTGGACCTGGATGCGCCCGAGGCCCCCGGGCACCGCCCCCGCCTGCAGGCCTCGCTGTCCGCCGCGGCCGCGTCCGAGTCCGCGCGCGGCGACCGCCGCCGCGGCAACCCCGTGGGGGACCTGGTCACGCGTTTCAACGAGGTGAGACCCGTTTCTGACCGCTCGAAGGCCTCCTCTCACCTCCTCCGTTAACACGCAGTGTTTCAAGGACTTCGCGGAACATTCCGGATGGATTGTCTTTCGGTTGTGAAATAACATTAAGATGACTGAAAATTCCAGTGTTCCTCAAACTGACCTAGAGCATATTTACTTTTCTAAACAAAGTTTTGTCAAAGTTATGGAAGAGCATTCCAGGCATTTCGCATTGCAAGCTTCCTGGTGACATCCCTTGATGGTTATCATCTAGTCTAGAATTTGACCAAAGGATGTGTCGTATGTATTTGACACTTCCTGTAACAGTCACTTTTATGAAATGTTCCTGTAAGTGAGTGTGGTTATTGAATGCCTGTGTACGAGCAGCTTGGTTGCTATTGCTATTCAAATTCAAAAACTGGACAATGTTCTAAAGCTGTTCATGAATTGTTCCTTATAACAGCACAAGAACACAAGAAAAGCGTTCAACCTGTTAATGTTTTTTTTCCTTTAAAATGTCTTTATTATTTCTGAGTATTTCTGAGTAAAATGCAACATCCGCCCAGTTTGGTTTCTCCCGAGTAAGAACATAAGAATTTAGAACATCCTTAAGCAGTCCTTTAAATACGTAATGTATGCTCTGTTCAGTTTTATGTGAATGCAGTTCCTATGCTGTGGAATTGTTCTGGCATGGCGTCACTGAAGGTAATAATGTTGGTTTGATAATGCTTGCGTGTGTGCTCTGTTAATGTACGCCAGCCTTCAGGCTTGTGTTCCTGCGCAATATTTTTGGCTCCTACTAGGCAACGTGGTTTTTATTGGCCTCGCGAAAGTCGCGTAACTCTTCTGGCGACCATTCCGCAGATAGGATCGCATAAATGCATTATGTCAAACCGCGCAGATTAAGTCTGTTTGTTTTGGAAAACCTTTCGCCCCCCTTTTCCCTCGTTTCTTTCCTAATTTGGAATCCGCGGTCGTATTTCCAGGCACGTACCGTCCCATCACTCCAGCATTCTTCGTTAATTCGGAGGAGTTCAGATGAGCTCGCGCTCTTCTTCGGGGGGGCGGCCCGCTGGTCGCTGTTTCTTATCTTTCGGCTGTCCGTCAGCTCAGCCTCGCTGCCATTGGACGCTGAAACTTTTGGGAACGTTAATAGTTATCCCGCACCTTTTCATGAAGCTTTTATTGCTTCGTTACTCTTATCTGTTCCCCACGCTCTCAAAACAGATGTTTAAAAACAGCACTCAATGTGTCATTTTGACACACCTTCGTGTCTAGCTAGAGACAACACATTTTGTTGTACTTTCAACATGTAAATTGTATATTAGTCACATAAAAGTAGTCATTTTGACATGAAATGTGTTGAGAGGAACACAAATGTTGATAGTGAAACATCCTATTTGAGAGTACACTGATCTGAAAGGCACTCCAGGGGACCGGACTTTGCCCCAGGATGCAAAAGGCTGCCTTCATGCACTCATCCTCCAGTCTGTCTGTGTGCTCAGTGTGGCATCTTACTAAGACTGCTACTGGAGTCAAGAAGGAAACAGGGCTTTAAGGTTAATGGAGCGGATATAACTCACTACGAGGATGCTATAGTAGTCCTGCAGTCACTATAGATGCTATAGTGACTGCAGGACTGTGGTAGTTGGCGATTGGTGGTTGGGATCTGAAAGGTCATCGGCTGGTCCTTGCGTCATTCACGTTTCTTAATATCTGTCTATTAAAAAGCACATTGTGTATTTTGTAGTGATGACATATGGAGGTGCTTTTGGGTAGAACTGAGACGCTCCCTATGTGGGCAGATAATAGCCATTCAGAGTTTTCAGGGGAAATGTTGCAAAATGAAAGTATATTTGGACTAAATGTGTTTGCATAGTGCTCCGACATACCTATAGTAATGGACGTGCAAAATAAATGCACTTTTACGTCAGATTTCCCTTTACATTAATGTCATGTTGAATTTGTTTGATGCTCGTGGGAATGTTTTCCCAAAGTGACTTATGCAATCAGGCTCAATGTTACTCTGCAGTATGCTTTGGAAGGGAAGTCATGTCATGGAAACAGGGAAAGTAATTGGAGTGAAATTTTTTCTAATCTTACTGACACAATGCTGACCAAAGCTTTGCTCACTCTAATCTACAGCTCTGATTTCTGTTGATAGCATAATTAAGGCCTGGATGGTATAAAATCATATTAACAGAAAAATACTGAATAATCTTGTCAAGGGATTCATGAATAGTTTTTCTGTGATGAATAGAAACACAGCAGCAGAACTTTGACTATTTTATTTTGATGTCTTGGTTGACCTTTCAACCAAGCCATCATACCAATCTTAGGTAATTGGTATGATAGTGTTGTTGCCTACACTGGCTACCGTTAGTCCTGGTTCTGTGCTCTCTTTGCAGGTGAGCTCCTGGGTTACCTGGCTAATCCTGACTGCAGGCTCAATGGAGGAGAAGAGAGAAGTCTTCTCCCACCTGGTCCATGCTGCCAAGTGCTGCTGGAACATGGCCAACTACAACGCTGTGATGGAGCTGTTAGCAGGACTCAGGTAGGGAACCTCAGGTGACCTCAGGTAGGGAACAGGGTGCATGATGACCTCAGGTAGGGAACAGGGTGCATGATGATCTCAGGTTGGGAACAAGGTGACACATGCAAGAGAGAGAAAACAGGTAAATCAGGGTACACATCCTCACTTGCAAACATTTAGAGGTTAGCTAACTGCTGTGGAAAATCTTGCTAATTTAGCACTAATTGTAATACACAAAACAAAATCATGAAAATAGATTTTTCTTAATTATTTCCCATGTCATTATATAGGTCCATCAAAATGTAATGCAGTAAATCAGGCCTGGTATATTAAACCTTTCCCAACCAGTTGACAGGAAGGCAAATCTGCCTCCATTCAAAATTATTTTTACATCAAGGAAGGGGTGTAATGAATACTGCGCTTTGAAATCCTTGTCAAATTGAATACTAATACAAGAATACTAGCAAGAGCAGCAGAGGTGGAGATGGGGAGGATGCCGTCCAGGTCTGGTTCCTGGGTTGGAAAAGCGCTGTATTGAGTAGGGAGATGGGACAGTAGTTCGGTTGATTGTGTTGGCAGCAGAGCGTAATCACTGGGGGGGTGTGGCGCTTGCCCTGCCCCAGGTCCCGCAAGGTGCTGAAGATGTGGCAGTTCATGGACCAGTCGGACATCGAGGCCATGCGCGGCCTGAAGGACGCCATGGCGCAGCACGAGCACACGTCCGAGTACAAGCGGGCGCTGACCCGTGCCCTCCACATCCCCGGCTGCAGGGTGGTGCCCTTTTGCGGCGTCCTCCTCAAGGAGCTCAGCGACGCCCTGGACGGAGCCGCCTGCCTCATCGGCCTGCACCCCCGTGCGGACTCCATCGAGGTACTGGGTGGGCGTGAGGCCGTCTGTCTCTGGGGTTCTTCTGCACTAGAACTGTGGAATTACACAACAAGAGCAGCAGAGAGCAACAAGAGCAGTAGACCTTACCAGTGTCTACCTTTTTATTGTCACTGATGAGCATTAAACCAAAACAAGCCATACTTTCCATTGATAAAATCCCTGGAATATTCAAAAATTGACAAATTGGGCAAGCAAGCACATTGCTAAAGAATACAACGGAATTGAGGAAAATAAGTACCTTTTTAATGTAACGAGAGTAGTGTATTTCAGAATAGGCTGCAATAATGTTATGAATCCATTCAAAATTAACGTCCATTCCAATTCCGGATGAAATCTATTCCATATATTTGCTTCTCATTCTAATGTATTCTCTTAATGTTTGCCATGGTCTGTGTTGGTAACAATCGCTCATACTATACCGACTGTACGGCTCCTGTGGAGACCCGTGGGTTAACTGAAGCTGGTTTCCTCCTCAGTTTTTGACAGACTACAGAGGCCAGGATGGCTTCGTGCAGAGGGCAGGGCGAGGAGGTCTGAGGAGCGCGGAGAAGGAGGCCACGGTCAGCAACATCCTGCAGATCATACGCAGCTGCAACCGCAGCCTGGAGAGCGAGGAGGCGGAGGACGGCATCGGCGAAGGGTCCGCTGCTCACAGGAACTCCTTCAAGGAAAAATACAGGAACCAGTAAGTCCATTTTGGAGCTACCAAAGATTCTATACAGCAGGGCTGCCCAACCCTTTTCTTGAAGATGTATCGTCCCTTAGGTTTTCACTCCAACCCTTGAACAGCTAGATATCTCGTTGAGCTGCTGATTGGTAGAATCAGGTGAGCCAAATTTGCGTTTCAACCTTAAATTAGAGGTCAGTAGATCTCCAGGAACAGGGTTGAGAACCACTGCTATACACCTAGCAAATACTCAGCTAAGTCTTCATAATTGGGGACCCCTGCCAAAAATCATTATTTAAAATGTTGATCCTCACCTTGTATAATTTCTAATTTGTGTGGCCCACGTAGTACATAATAGGTCCCGACAAACAAAATGTAGAGCCCTGCCTGAAAATGATGCACAAAGGTACATACACTCAGGTAAATTTTCCGCTTCCAGCCATGGTAGAGAATGGATTATTCCAAAAATATTTGCAGTCACTATACTGTAGTTCAGAGGAAAACACAAGACTCCAATCATTCAGTTCTGTCTTAAATATTGTTATCATGATAACTGACGGGGCTGACAGATCAGTAAAAGTTTAGAATTTTATATTTCTAATTAAATTTCATATGGGGGGGGGGGGGCAGGTCTCTGAACATGTGTCTTTTGTGTACTTAAAAGGCAAAGTTGTACTGAATTAACTTTCCATATGGTGCACAGTCTCTTCTAATGCGCTGAACTTATGCACAGCTGTGAGAATTGGGCTACATTTCCAGCAACATAAGTGAGCTGGAAGAGCCAAATTGGATATTTTGACTTTAGTCATTTCTGACATTTTGCTTCAATGCTTGATAGTGACCAGTTATGCCGCACTCGTTTTTCTTAAGAGGGGAAAAGCAGTTTGTTCAGTGCTTTGAAAACAAACATGCTGGGGAAAAGTGTGTTGACTCAGAGTAGACAAATATTTTCATGAAGCTGCTGCTTGGGTCTTGGGCAATATGCTTATGTTTGCATGTCAGAGATCTCAAGTGATGGCTAGCTGCTGTTTTTGTGCGTTTCACTGCTTAAGTATTTAATTTAAGTCATTGATTGGCTTAAGGCCGCACACCTAAATTGGTTGTTGCTGGCTGCGTGTTTGTGATGGAAAATAGTGGCTAAAGTCACAGAGTAGTCACCACAAAAGTTGTTAAATCACTAAAAACTTGGGGGCGGAACAATTTATTAAATTCATTTCAAATGTTTGAAATAACTGCAGCAACAGTAACAAGTGCTTGAATGTGTACGCTGCTTCTGGTTTACCTGGCCAACCAGTAACTGTCATTCGTATCTCTGTGCTTCTTCAAAAATAATTGCCACAGTTTTTAGGAATTTTTTTTTTGTTCTTACATAGAATTTGTGTGAGAAATCTCTTAACACCTGTTTGAATTCATCGGTGAAAGGTGAGACAAAAGAACAGTGGAGTCGGACAGTCCATGGGGCCAGTATGTTCTTGCCTCACAGGGACGACTTTCCTTTCTGGTGTCCAGATTGTCTGTGGGGGACCTGTGGGATCCGGAGGGGGATCAGCCGGAGCTGTCCGGGGAGGCGGAGCTCCAGGGGCTGGAGGAGTGGCAGAAGGCCTTTGCGCACGGGACGGAGCTGATCCCCTGGTACGTGCTCTCCATCCGAGCCCACGTCCACCAGTTCCTCCTGCAGGGGGCGACGGTCATCCACTACGACCAGGACTCCCGCCTGACGGCCCGCTGCCTCCTCCGCCTGCAGCCGGACAACTGCTCCCTCTCCTGGGCCCGGCTCCCCAGCGGCTGCCCCTCCGCCGGCAGGGCCAAGAACGGGGCCCCGGGCGGCAGCCCCGAGTTCACGTACTGCCGGCCGCAGTCGTTCGGGCAGGCTGTGCTGAACGGCCTGACGGACGGGTTTCTGGACCTCTCCGTGGCCAAGGCGGTGTTCCTGGGCCACCCCGGCGCGGACGTGGGCGCGGCGTGCCAGCAGAACAAGCTCGGCGCTCTGGGCCGGGAGGAGAGCGCCGTCACGCTGCTCTACGGCCTGCACACCACCGACAACAAGCTCCTGCACTTCGTGGCGCCCCGCCTCACCGCCCGCATGCTGCACGACGGCCTGGCCGACCTGGTCTCCGCCGTCCGGAGGATGAAGAGGTTCCCCGACCAGAGGCTCCAGTGGCTGAGGAGACAGTACGTCAGCCTCTATCAGGTAAACCCGGAATTACGGTGTCCGCACGGCCGCATCATCATCATCATCTGCATTTGCGTGCAATAATTTAGATCAACTCATTAATTTACTGACTCCTGTAGCTTTGTTGCATTTGCATGTAGTAATTCAGAATTAGTGCTTTCTCATATGTAATTAAGATGAACCGAATTCATATTTGGCGAGTCAGCATGTCTGCTTTCACTTATGTTTGTTAGCGTTTAGCGTGCTCGTTCCCATCAGATTTATATTCCACTCTGTTCTTTGGATTTCCAGCATTATGTTGCTATGGCGCCAGCGTGTGTTCCTGCAGGGCCAGTTCTAATCCACGGCCCTGTGCAGTGTCATGGTTCTGTGCGGTGTTGCTTGCAGGAGGATGGCCGGTACGAGGGGCCGACCCTGGCCCAGGCCATTGAGCTGTTTGGCGGAAGGCGCTGGAACACAGGGAGCGCGAACGCTCAGAAGAGCGGCGCACTGGCCGCTAACAGGAAGAAGAAGATGATAAGGGTGAGGAGTGGCGCTTCCTCCTGTACTTCTAGTAAGGTTTCTCTTTCTGTACTGATGGCAAGAAGAGGTTAGTGTTCCTGTGCTGCCGGTAAGGGCAAGGAGCAGTTTCTTTTCCTATCCTGCTGGTATGGATGAGGAGCAGTTTCTGTTCATTTCCTCCCTGTAAGGGTGAGGAGCAGGTTCTGTTCCTGAACTGACAGTAAGGGTGAGGAGCAGGTTCTGTTCCTGTCCTGCTGGGAGCAACTTGTTTGCGTTCGTCCCGTGTTGACACGGTAACGCCCGTGAAACCCCAGGCTGTTCTTGTGGCTCGTGCAGGCCGACAGCGGGGACGCCACCGACGATGAGGCGGGCTCGCGGAAGACGAAGAGCAACCGGGAAGCGGCGGGAAGGCGTGGCTCCGACCCCTCGGACAGCCTGGATCAGGACCAGCTCGGTAGGTCAGCGCTCCTCTCTCACACATCCTGCGGACTCTCGCAGAATGCCAAAAATTCTAGTAAATATTTTACTTTCCGTAATAGGAATGACTAGCACTTGCGATTTCCCGGCCATTCCCAGTGTTGTCCAGAAATGTTGTTTCCCCAGTGAGTGTTTGGCTGTCTTGGCCAGACGGCTAGTAACCTGCATTGTGTATTTTAATAATACGAATTAAACATCTTTAAATATCTTCAATATTAATTGCATTTATAAAAATACAGTAATAAAATATAAACACAAAAACTACAAGATGATGAGTTGCGCTCTCTGATCTTTCTCTGTAGATGATAGCAGTTCCTCTGGACCGTTTTCCCCGTCCTCCAGTAAAGCCTCGCCCTCCAGCGTCCCCTTCTCTCCTCCCACCTCCTCTGTCCCCGCCCAGGCGCACTCCTCTCCCCTTTCACCTCCTCCTGCACCGCTGCACTCCTCTCCCATCCTCCCTTCTGCTACCAAGGGCCAGGCGGGGTGAGTCATCGCACCCGAGTCTGCGGTTGTGCAACTGTGAGGGGGAAAAAAACCTTGTTGCATTAGTGCACAGCTCTCATGTCTTCATCGTGCAAAATTCAACAGCCGGTGAAATGTATGTTTCCAAAAGCATTCAAAAAAATTGCCATACAGTTTAGCACTCGTTCGTGCTTCCAGTTGTTCGAAGATGTGTAATCCCTTGTATGTGAGAACTGGAAAACCAACTGTTTAATGCATGCTGGCAAATTCAAGAAATGCAGAGTAACGAGCACTTCATCATTATCAAGTGTATTTTGATTGCTGATGATATAAATTAAATGTGCAATAGACTGTGCACATTAAAATATAAGCTGTGGTTATTGCAATTGACAGGTACTGTCATTAGCTGTTCAAACCCATATGGACTGTTTGTAGCAAAAGAACTTGAGCCCCATAAAGGAGGGAACTGTACCACTGGAAATAATGGATGAATGTATTGTACATTTTCTCTGCATGTTTTGGCTGTATAGTATCTTAGCAACAGTAACACCAGTTTGTTGTGTTAGCTGCTATTTATATCTTACGGATAGTGATATCAATGTATTGCATTAACTCTTGTCTGTATCTTGGTGGCAGTGATATCAACATGTCTTGGCTGTGTTGTGGCAACAGTGTTATCATGCTGCTGTGTTGTACCGTTATCCCCCCGTGTCCTGGAGCAGCCGGGCCTGCTTTAGCCGAGGAAAGGGCTGCCTCAAGAGCTTTCAGAACCTCATGGTGTCCGACACCCCCATGACCTTTACCGAATTTGTGGAGCTTTTCAAATCCTTCAGGTAATTTTCTGGATTTAGAAGAAAAAAAAAAAAAAAAACTGTAGGATATACCTTTTATCAATACATCCAAAACAAGTGATGCAAGTCTAGGGCAGAATTAACAGTGTAGGTAAACCATGTGGGATCAACATTTAGACCCATGCTGGCCAGTGCTGTTAAAACACTGCACATTGTCATACTCCTTTAGCTTGTGGCTTCCAGCGTATTTCTTCTGATGTGTAGCAGTGTGTCTCTGCACTCTCATTTTCAGCCTCGATATACTATTAACCCTGTAAGGTGTAAGATCACAAATATATGGTTAGAATGTTCTTCACTGCACACTAATGCTGATGTCACAGTCACTACTGGTAATTGAAAGCAATGGCATTCCAGATCGCTGACTTAGGATTTTGAAAAAAACCTTCTCTTTAAAGGGTTAACAGTGACACGGCTGTAGCTCCTTCCCAACCCTCATTCTACTCTGCAAATGTACATGGCTTCAATGTGAAGCGTAGCCTTCTCCTCAGTTAAATCCTCTCTGTTGAATCCTGTAGCGTACGAAGTCGGAAGGACCTGAAGGAGCTGTTTGATGGCTTTGCTGTCCCCTACTGTCCGTCTGCCCAGGACCCCGCCCCTCTCTACACCAAGCTCAGGATCGATGACCGAGTGACGGGCCTGCAGCCTGATCTGGGTGTGGCCCTGTCCTTCTCTAGCCCTTTCTTTCAGTGTGTCATTTGGAGATATTAAATCTCGCTAAGTCACCAGTACAGTACTCAAACATTGCACTGCAGGGATGGATTTCCCCAGGAGAGAAACTAATATTGCTAACTGTGCAAGTGCTGGATCAGTTTCCAGGTATTGGGTTAGTTTGCAGGTGTTTGATCAGTGGACTCTTGTTGGGTCATTGGGCTGGTGCTGGGCCAGTTTGCAGGTGTTTGATCAGTTGACAGTTGTTGGGTACTTGGGCAGGTGCTGTGTCATTTTGCAGGAAGCCAGTAGCCAGTATTTCTTATGTATTCATTATTTGTTTCTCACCAGACCTCCTGATGCGTAATGGCTCAGACCTGGGCCTCTCCATCCGGACCCAGCAGCTGATTTCGGACAACCAGAAGCAGATCTCCGACGCCATCGCGGCCGCCAGCATCGTGACCAACGGCACCGGCGTGGAGAGCTCCTCTCTGGGGCTGCTGGGCATGGCCATCCCCCAGCTCAACGACTTCCTGGTCAACTGCCAGGGGGAGCACCACACCTACGACGAGATCCTGAGCATCATCCAGGTACGGGAGCTTCAACGCCCTTCACTGGAAACGATGATTCCGTTACCGTTTAATTCTGATTTGAATTCAATTCCAGTTACAATTCAGTTTGAGTTCAGTTCACTTCACTTCAATTGGATTCTGAGCACAAACATGCATAAATAACGCTGAAAGTATTGCAACACAAGCATGATATTAAGCTGCTTTGACCATCACGAAAAGTCAGATCACCTAATGCAATACCTAAGGGTTATTAGGTAGAACAACTATATAAATAGATACAATGAATGCATGAACGTCATACATGTGCATTATTAGAGTGAAACTGGAATAACAGTGGGGTACAGAGCATGAATGCAAATAAATAAAATAAAGTTGTTTATCATTTTTGACCATGTCTTGGCCGTGTGTTACTGCTAATTCTGTTATACCCCCATTCTTATGTCAGTAATGCACTAGCCTTATGAAGTATTCTAATAGAATATGTAGAGCAGTGGTTCCAAACCCAGTTCCTGGAGATCTACCATCCTGTAGGTTTTCACTCCAACCCAAAGAAAACACATTAATTCAACAGCTAGAGACAAATTAGGATTGAAAGAAAACCTACCGGACGGTAAATATCCAGGAACAGGGTTGGGAACCGCTGATGTAGAGCATAGTAATGGGAATGTTTGTATGCTGCATTTTATAACAATGAGCTACATTTAATTTTTTTTTTAACTCAGAAATTTGAGCCATGTGCCAGTATGCGACAGATGGGTTGGATGTCATTTGAGGGGTTTGCCAGGTGAGTGTGTGATGTTCCATTTTCCTGTCGCTTATGAATAAAATGAATGCCAACAAACATAACTAATGTGTGCAAGACACACTAATATTATATACATTCATTATTACATAATACATTAATTTACCCACTGATACATTGATTGCTCTTTAGTGAATGAACCCCCTAAAACAATTTGGTGGACAGTGTTCCACATCATTTTCATCTGAGAATCTGAACTGGCTTGATCTGAACCACGCCCGCTTCCTTTTCTACAGGTTTATGATGGACAAGGATAACTTTGCTTCAAAAATGGAGGAATCCCAGGTGAACCTGGAGGACCTGCAGTACCCTTTATCTTACTACTACATTCAGTCTTCCCACAACACCTACCTCACAGCCCACCAGCTCAAAGGGGAGTCCTCCGTGGAGCTCTACAGTCAGGTGAGACTGGCTTTTTGATCAAAATATTCAGCATAGATACCCTCCACAAGCAGGTGCTTCTCAGCCAGAATTTTTAACATGGATGCTGTCTGCACAAGGAGAATGCAGCGGCTAGAATTTTGTTAGTGTGCATTCTAGAGACTTGTTTAGGAGTTAGTTTTATGGAATAAATTTGGGATTGGAGAGTTGGAGTTGATTTATTGGCATTCATAGTTGCTCTGCTTTTTTTTTTGGTTTGAGTTCAGATGTTAGTAGACGTCGATACAGTAGGTCTGTGTTCAGATGTTAGTAGGCATTGATACAGTAGGTCTGTGCTGTTTGTCTCCCTGAGCCAGGTGCTGCTCCAGGGCTGTAGAAGTGTGGAGCTGGACTCCTGGGATGGTGACGATGGGATGCCCATCATTTACCATGGCCACACCCTTACCACCAGGATCCCCTTCAAGGTTAACAAAAACATATATCCAAGTTTTATGTTATCTGCAAATTTACCAAAATATTATTAGAGACCATTGGGATGAGTAAGGAGGTCCTAGCAATGATTCCTGTGGGAGCCCCATTTTCACTGAAACTTGCTCAGATGTGATTCTTCCTATAGTAACTCACTCACTGCTGTTTATTTTGAACACATTCCAAATCAACTCTTGCCATTTTGTTACTGTCTGTGCTGATGAAGGAGCCTGTATGTTCACTGTTGCACACTGAGGCTTCTGTACTGTACTGTACTGCACTGTTAATCTCACATAACGTGGGACCTAAAACCCAAAATGTTATCTGCGCTTTCTCTTAGGATGTAGTGGAGGCTGTGAACCGTTCTGCTTTTGTCACGTCCCAAATGCCTGTCATCCTTTCCATCGAAAACCACTGTTCGTTGCCTCAGCAACGCAAGATGGCAGAAATCTTCAAGGTGACTCATTCTAGCTCAAGATCCTTTTGCAAGGATTATTTTCCCCAAAGTAAAAGAAGTTGCCTTTTAATAATCCAGTTGTGTTTATCTGCAATGTGTTTCCCTCTAAGAGCTTTTTGCAGTGATGTCCCAATTTTACACGGTGGCTATTTTTTTTTTTCCTTTCATATTGGAGGCGGTTTTTGGGGAAAAGCTGGTGACCAAGTTCCTGTTTGAGAGCGATTTCTCGGACGAGCCGCTGCTTCCGTCCCCGCTGCAGCTGAAGGGGAAGATCCTGCTGAAGAATAAGAAGCTGAAAGCACACCAGGCCCCCGTGGACATCCTCAAACAGAAGGCCAGGATCTTTGGCAGAATGCGTTTCATTCACCATAACGTCAGCCCTTAGTGTGGAGAAAGGAGCCCAGTAAAATAGGCTGACCAAGTTACTTTTAAACATTGCCAATCCATGCTCCAGCTGGGGAGATTTTACAGTCATACTGTAGCCAGGGAGATTCTCCAGTCATCCTGTAGTTTGGGAGATTCTCCGGTCATACTGTAGCTCGGGAGAATTCAGTTAAAGGTGTGGAGAATGCACACTCATGCCGTAGCTGGATAGAATGTACAGTCATGCCGTAGCTGGATAGAATGTACAGTCATGCTGTAGCTGGAGAGGCTCTCCAGCCGTAGCAGGAGGCTGTAGACAGTTTGAGCGTCAGGCCACCGGCCCCACTCACCGCATCTGTTTCCATCCCTCACAGGCTCACCAGCTAGCCCACATGCACGCTCAGGCTAGCAACGGTCAGCAGCACGAGGAAGAGGAGGAGGAGGAAGATGAGTACGATTACGACTACGAATCGCTGTCTGACGGTGAGTACCTTTGATGCCCTCTAGTGACTGAGCAGTGAGCTCTGAGGTAAAAGTGCACTGATGTAAAAGGTGGAAATTCAAGTTTCTCCATCAGATAACAGCATTGCAATCCTGCACAGATTTTGATAGCTGTGTTGTTGCAAAAGAATGTTTGAAATCGGTTGTTAGGTTACTGGGGCAACATCATCTGGTTTTGGTAAGCACCCATGGACGTTCCTGTCTAAGTATTTGGGGAATTATCTGTTTTCTTTGGATTTGTCTGATGGCTCCACTCGATTTGAACATATCATGTCTTCTCTCACTCCATTTTTAAGCCACAGCCTCTACAAAAGAGTTTCAGCCACTAAGGTCAATGACGATTTGCTGCAGAAACAATGATTGATATATATGCCATGTTAAGATATGTCTGTTAAAAGTGCATTAGAAGGAGGTAAATGTTTGACCGGTAAGCAAAGAGACCACAGCATGTGTTTAAAAAGAGGTTGCTGCATGCTAACAATCTATGAAATACACTTTGACACTACATATATACTAAAGATTCAGTTCATCCAAAGGTAGTGTTAGATATGTTAATTACATAGATCAAAAGAATGGGTAGACTGTTGAGAGCTAGCAGACATTTTTTCAGGTATTTGTTTTTAGTTTATAGTAAACTGTTCTTCCTCCCCTCCCCTCCTTTAATCAAAGAGAGTGGAAGTTGTGTGGAGACAAATTAGGTCCTGTGAAGTTACAGTGTGTGTACAGTAGGTTCTCACAGTCTTGCTCCTCTGTCTGACTGTTTCCCTGTAGCTGATGTCTTTACCACCTATCCCGTTTCTTACGGCCTGGAAGGTAAACGTTTGCGCTGTAGCGTTAGCCTGCTCCACTGCATGGCTGCAGTTCACAGTCCCAGCACTTGGTGTTTGTGTTTGCTGTCAAAGTGTCACTGCACATTGCATGGTCACGTGATTGGTTGGGATGGCTTTTTTTTTTAAATCACGGTTTATTAATTAAAAAAAAAATTTAAAAAAAAAAAAAAAAAAAAAAAAAAAAACCTCAGCTGCATTACATCAACTTTGCCGTGGCCAGCTGGATACGTCTTTAAAGCCACATTAGCACGTTTTAGCACCACTCAACGGGACCGAGTCGGGGGAGTTAGCCGTCACCCAGTAGGCGTATGGCGGCTCGGTAATGCACTGTTTGCTGTAGCATGAACGCAAACGGCGTGCCATATCGCGAACGGTCCGCCCCCGTCGTCTGTGTGCCATTTTGTAAAATGTCTTGACCTCATCAGTGTTACAGGCTCATCAGGAAAAACAAAGACATCTGGGTTCTCAGGACCTGCCCTCCATTTTCCAAAAAGTAAAGTTAAATATTCCCCCTCTGCTCTCCTGGGAAAGGCCTCCCGCATTAAGCCCATTCCTATTAAGACGTCAGTACCCACACTGCAAAGCCATGCTTGAACAAATTCAAACCCCACCCCCAACCCCCTTGAGATTCTTTATATACTGGTGATACTGACTTTATTTCTTTATTTCAAGTTATTGTTTTAACTACTGGAAATTATCTTCAAATTGTATTGTGTCAGTTAATGGACCTGCCGCTGAAGCTCAGACTCACATGAATGTCTCTGTTCATTAACCTAAAAACAGTCAGTGTGTGAGCACAAATGTGTGCTGAATCTGCTGTAATTTAGCATTTTTATCATTGATAATCTTTTTTTTAACTCTTATCTTTTATTGTGGTGTTTCCTATATCCTGTAAATTCAAGCTCACATTGTAGCAGCTATATACAGTATTGTAAAAAATATGTACTATTTTATCAACTATGTATTTAGACTAAGTGATTTAATGCTGTATATTTGGTAATGTATGCAGTTTAAAATACATTAAAATATATTATTTTACCATTGTTATCAAAATGCCTGCATAGTGGAATTGTGATAGTTCCATCCCTCTCACTGATACCCTATGGCAGTGGTTCCTAACGCTGTTCCTAGATATCTACTGTCCCAAGGCGTGGGGTTTGAGGTGTAGGGCAGTGGGCGGGATGGCAGCCGAAATGAGCAGCACTAACACCCCAGATGTTTTTGTATTCCTGTGGTCGCCATTTTGCTTTTTGTCACAGTGGACGCGGTTGGTTCCGATGTACTTGTAATTGTAGTTCCCAGAATATGTATCCTGACAGTAATGACTTCAAAAGCTGTTTGTTTTTATTTCAATGTGGAATAGATCATTCTTCCTCATGCCCCAAAATGCTGAAATGTCCCCTACTGTCACTACTATGTTTGAACAAACAGGTAAATGAGGAACTTTTGTACTCAGTGGGTGTGATTTACTGAGATATTCAGCATGTGTAAAATCTTAGCACACATGTATACATGACCAATCATTGGTTTTGTTATTAGTTTTGTGTGTGCCAAAAGGTTTTGCATGTGCTAAAGGCCTTGATAAATTAGGCCCTTTGTGTCTGACAGCTGTTTCATATTTGAAATCAAACCCAGGAAATGTGAATGACATCCTTGCATTTTGCAGTGATTTGCAGTGAATGTTTGTGCAAGTGATCTCTCACTGCTTTGAGCCTCTGTGTTACCGTAGAAAATATACTGGACGATCGCTCTGAGGGGAAGGCGTCGGATGACAAACTTCACTTGGAACACTGTGATGAAGCTCCTAAGAGGATGAAGAAAGCTGAAAATGCATCTAAAGGAAAGGTGATTTCACCATCTTCATTGCATTTATTGGGAAAAACAACATTAAATTACTGCCACTTGGCAGATGCTCTTATTCAGAGTGACTTACAATGAGAAGACAAGTGCCTAAATCGGTGGGAGGTAAATACTCAAAGAACACAAACGTGAAAACCCAGGATCAACTGTAAACCTATTGAGGAAAATAAACACGATCTTTACGTGATAATGCTGTGCTCCATAAAATGACCTTCTGAGCACAAGCTGTGTGGTTCTTTCCTACTCTGATCTGTGTGTGCGATGCAGGTATTCGATATGGAACTGGGAGAAGAGTTCCAGCTTCTACGGAACAAAAAGGAGAACAGGCAGATCGCACAGGAGCTTTCCGATCTGGTTATTTACTGCCAGGCCGTCAAGTTTCCAGGTGCGAATGTGGCCTTTCCTCATAGACGTCTTTTACTTTTTACCTTTCAGTGTGTTTGCATGTACTGTGGAGGTGATGTGTTTGTGGTCATTGTATCTTATCACATGCATTTTCTCATGTATTTTCATTGTACGTCTTGCAACAAAAAAAAGGGCATTCGTGGCTCAAGACAAATTTCCCTTGTGAAATAACTTTTTTTTTTTTGAATGAATTTTGAATGTGTTGTGTCTGTTAGACGGTCAGTGCTGTACCCTGGAATGTGCTCACAGTCTGAAGCCTATTCGTTCTGTAAACATGGAGCCCCTTAGATGTGAGGTGCCCAGCTGAGGCCAGCTCAATTCCCAAGGAAAAGGCCAAGAACCAAAAACAAATCAAACCAAAAAAAAAAAAAGAGTGAATGGAAAAATCTGAGCCCTACAGCCCTTGTCTTCGTAGCCTGCTCATGGCTTTCTGTGTGTGTGTGTGTGTGTGTGTGTGTGTGTGTGTGTGTGTGTGTGTCTGTCTGTCTGTCTGTGTCTGTAACAGGTTTCTCCACACTGGCTTCGTCAGGTGCGGGAAAAGACAAAAAGTGTCGGAAGTCCATCTTCAGCAAATCCAGCACTGGGGAGAGCACACCGCCGTCCCGTTCCCCGGGGAAAGGTAAGGTGAGCCCCGAAATCCATTTCACACATGCAGGGAAATGTCAGTAAGCACTGGAAAATGAACTCAAGCAAAATGGTTTAGTTTGACATGTGACATCACCATCGCACAGCAGAAGCGTGCGTAAGCTGGGAGGAGTCGGGCCCCGCCGCCCCGGGCTCCGCCCCCTCCCTGAGCGCGCTCATCAGGACGCCGCGGTGCTACCACCTGTCGTCGCTGAACGAGAACGTGGCGAAGCGGCTGTGCCGGCGCTACTCGCGGAAGCTGATCCAGCACACCGCCGGGCAGCTGATCCGCACCTACCCCGCCGCCACGCGCATCGACTCCACCAACCCCAGCCCGCTGCTCTTCTGGCTGCACGGCGTCCAGCTGGTGGCGCTCAACTTCCAGACCGACGGTGAGGATTCGGCGTCGAGCAAAAAGGCGATTTTTATAATGTGCACCGTTACGTGGTAGTGGTGATGGGGTGCAGAGTGCAGTATTGTGGCAGTGGTGTTGGTGTGCTGTGTGCAGTATTGTGGTGGTGGTGATGGGGTGCTGTGTTCAGTATTGTGGATGTGGTGCTGTGTGCAGTATTGTGCTGGTGGTGTTGGGATAGTGTGTGGTGTATTGTGGCATCGGTGTTGGTGTGCTGTGTGCAGTATTGTGGTGGTGGTGATGGGGTGCTGTGTGCAGTATTGTGCTGGTGGTGTTGGGATAGTGTGTGGTGTATTGTGGGACCGGTGTTGGTGTGCTGTGTGCAGTATTGTAGCGCTGGGCCGCCCCACATGTTAAATATGCCCGTCTTCCCTCAGACTTGTCCATGCAGCTGAACAGGACCATGTTTGAGGCCTGTGGGGGCTGTGGGTACATCCTGAAACCCCCGGTGCTCTGGGACAGGAACTGCCCCCTGTACAGCAACTTCAGCCCGCTGGAGCGAGAGAGAGAGGACATGAGCCCCGTGCACTTCTCCCTCACTGTGAGTGTGTTCTCTCGCTTTCCCCCTCTCTCACTGCTGTGTGTTCCTTCTCTTTCTTTACTGTGATTGTGTTCCCTCTTCATTTATCTCTCTTTATCTGGCAATGAGTGCATGGTCTCTCTCGGTCTCTGTCTCTCTGCACGATGAATGCAGTCTCCCTCACAGGCCTCTTTGTGTTCTCTCTCCTGGGTAAAATTACACTCTTATCCAGCCATAAACATGCTAAGACTGTACGTCTTTATTCACTAGCTGTCTGGACGTTGCAGTCTCTTGGGTGTTTCATTGTCTCTTAGCTGCCAGTTTAAGGTATAGGTCCAATAATGGTGGGAACTACAATCTGGGCACAGGGACGTTATAGCTGTCAGAGAAGTTATCACAGAATAATTTGTTCTTAGTTTGAGAGAGTTCATGAAGTGGTACGGAGTGTTCTTGCTGTGCGTTTGCTGTACGTTTGCTATGCGTTTGCTGTGCGTTTGCTGACTGCTCCACTGGCTGGTTATGCTGCAAGCTGAGGACAGGAGAGACTCGGTGAGGTGAGATGGATGCTGATTCGTTGTCCTCTTCTGCTCCAGATCATTTCGGGTCAGAACCTGTGTCCCGGCAGCAGCGGTGCCGGCAGCCCCTGCGTGGAGGTGGACGTTCTGGGGGCGCCGGCCGACTGCGTGCGCTACCGGACCAAGCCCGTCCACCGCAACGCCCTCAACCCCATGTGGGGCGAGCGGTTCCTCTTCCGCGTCCTCGTGGAGGAGCTGGCGTTCCTGCGCTTCGCCGTGGTGGAGAACAACAGCTCGCAGGTCACCGCCCAGAGGATCCTCCCCCTCAGCGCTCTCCGATCGGGTGAGCGCCAGGGCCCGAGCCAGTGCTAGCCCTGTCGAAGCATTCACTACTGCACAAATGCTAATACTGAGAGAGCTAGCTACCGCAGAACCTGCAGAAATGCTAACCCTGTGAGAACTTGCCACTGTAGGGCACCAAGTCCCCCACAGTTTACAAATTATTTTTTTTTTAAACTTTTTTTTGTTTTGTTTTTGAATGGCATGTCTAGCTGGGTTAGAAGTGACATCCATATGGCTCTCTGTCATGGTCCGCTGTGATTGGCTGGGAATCCTGCCAAACATTTTTCAGAGAAAGCCATCTCTTTTTCCTTATTGATTTTTAGATTTCAGATAAATATAAATGTCCCTGTTAAATCTGTGATAATCAGGCCTTGGAATTTTTCAGCCACATAAAGAGGTGGAGAACACATGCAGAAGTGACAGCTTTGTTAAAGGTAGTTTTTCCCCCCCATTGATGGTGATGTGTTTCAGGATACAGGCACGTACAGCTCAGGAACCTACAGAACGACACGCTGGAGGTCTCCAGTCTGTTCATATACAGCCGGAGAATGGAGGACAGTGCCTCAGGAAACGCTCTGCCCGCTTCTATGGTGAGCACTCCAAAATCATTCCCAAATGCAGCGTAGCGTTGTGGTCCGGGTGCTGGGCCTGTAACTCAGGAGATGCAAGTTCAATTCCCATTCGCTGTACCCTTGAGAAAAGGTATTCAAACCAAATTTCATAATATTTATCTATATAAACTGTAATTAAGTGTGTGGGGCTTGTTTTTGCACATGGTATAAACACTACAAAATGGTGCAAGCAGCTTGTATTACTTGTGCTATACAAACATGCAAATACATATTTAACTTGTGTGTGTTATGTGTTAATCTTTCTGTGTCCTGGTGCAGAATGCGGATGAGTATTGGCATTTCCATTCCCAAATTGCGGTTTAGTGTTGGTTGGGTAAGTGTTAATGTGTCTGTGTTCGTGGTTGTGTTCAGTTTTTCAGCACAGAAGAGCAGAGGGCTGCAGTCCAGTATAAGGTAACGGTTCACGGAGGTCCAGGTCCGGAGCCCTTCACCGTGGTGTGCGTAAATGAGAGAACCACTGTCAGACAGCTGCTGGACATGGTGAGTACACAGCACCACCTGGTGGCCAGGTCACAGAAGAAAGAGGACAGTGTTGTGGATTCTTTAACACGGGGCTGTCCCACCCTGTTCCTGGAGATTTACTGTCCTGTACTGTTGGTTTTCATTTCAGCCCTAATTTGGCACACCTGATTCTACGAATTTGCCGATACATCCCACTGCATACTTTTCCTCTGTGAACTTTAAAATGATAATTGAGCAAAGCTTTCTTTGAGCATCAAACATTTTTCACACTTCAGTGACTCTTGAGTGGTGAGATCTGGGGGTGACATAGCTCAGGAGGTAAGAGCGATTGTCTGGCAGTCGGAAGGTTGCCGGTTCAAACCCCGCCCTGGGCGTGTCGAAGTGTCCTTGAGCAAGACACCTAACCCCTAACTGCTCTGGCGAATGAGAGGCATCAATTGTAAAGCGCTTTGGGTAAAAGCGCTATATAAATACAGTCCATTTACCATTTATCTGCTTTAGATTAATTTTGTTGGACACATGATGCACCAAAGGTGCAAAAATGACATGGTGGTACATCTTCTACAACTCACAACAAAGACTGAACAATATTCATGTTTTCGCATTTCTCCTTTAAAGGATGTAATGGTAAGATGTTGACAATGTTCTATCATTTGTGTGGTCCTCCCGTTCTATAGGTGGCGCTGTTGTGACAGTGCTCACTCTTTCCCCAGCTTTTGTCTCAGTCAGGAGTCTCTACCTCAGGCTGCTTCCTTGTGGAGGAGAAGGTGCCCGTATGCAGAGAGAAGAGTGACGCTCGGAGGCAGCCACTCCAGCGAGCTCTCGGCCCAGAAGAGGAGGTCCTCCAAGTGCTTGGCGGCTGGTCCCCGGATGAGGGTTACGTGGGAAGAATCTGCTTCAAAACCAAAGAGGAAGTACGTCCGAGCAGGACCGCTGAGAGGGGGGGTGCTCTCGTGCCTGGTGTAACGCCGCAAACGGTTAAAAACACGCTCTGCCTTCCACACGCCTCACAAAACGGCAAAGCACCATTACTTGGGCTGCTCTTCAGGGGGGAGCGCTCCAGGGGGTGGCCTTTAATCGGACTGTGCGTTCTGACAGAGCTGGAGTGACCGGAGGGAGAAGATGGAGGGAGAGGAGGAGCAGTGCGACGGGGTGGAGGAGGACGGCGTCTTCGTCCACGTGCACGATGTGTCCCCGGGACAGCCCTACTGCGTCATCAAGACCCTTCGCCACAGCACTGCCCAGGAAGTCATCCAGCAGGTCCGGGCACGCCATCCCACAAGACACTGGTCTCAAACAGTGATCACTGTATTATACATCTGTTATAATCAACGTGGCATCAGCCACGTATACAGACACACACACACTGAAATGCGCGTGCGCACACACACACATTTGTGTCCTTTTTCATTATAAAACTTTTTGTGCTAAACATGTGTGCAGTAGGCTCTGCATAATTTGTTTTGACCGTGGGGTCTGCAAAAAAAAAAAAGCATCTGTTGCGGATAAGTGGGAGTTTACACTTCTTTCCTCCCTCCCCCCAGCCAGCGCCTTATATACAAAGAAAGCCTGCACAAGGCATGTTCATATTGATATATGAAGCGATGAGTCCCTGAACATGTAGTGTCACCTGTGTGTGGTTCTATGTTCTATGGTTCTTTGAACGGTTTGATTCGTTTCATACTTTCTTTATATAACATTTATAGCAAGAGACAGATGACACTTTTTTTTGTTGTTACCACGTACTGATTGAGAATTCTTTTTCATCACAAGTGCATAAGCTAACAGTAATTAGAACAGAAACACAGAACAGTGCTGTGGTGTCAAGCTAATGATGATGTCACAAGTGTACAATTGCACAGGTGTGGGCTCATGTCTGGGCTGCTATTAGTAACATCTCCCCCCCCCCCCCCCCCCCCTCCCCCCCCACAGGCTCTGAATGAAGCCATGCAGTCCTGCGGCGTTCCCAGCAGCCCTCGGCCGTCCGATTATGTGCTGGTGGAGGAAACCGCCAAAGAGACGGCGAACAAGAAGGCCGGGGCCAAGCCGAGCCAGCGTGCGCTGTGCGAGCTGGAGTGTGTGTACCAGGCCCAGAGCCGCTGGAAAGGCCCGGGCCGCTTCATTCTCAAGCGCAAGGAGCCGGTCCAGGTGAGCGGCCCGTCGTGGAACCGGGACCCACTGCTGTGTGCCCTGTAGAGACTGCTGTAGACACTCCTGTTCCAGTGTGTGCCCTGTAGAGACTGCTGTAGACAGTCCTGTTCCAGTGTGTGCCCTGTAGAGACTGCTGTAGACAGTCCTGTTCCAGTGTGTGCCCTGTAGAGACTGCTGTAGACACTCCTGTTCCAGTGTGTGTCCTGTAGACTGCTGTAGATAGTCCTGTTCCAGTGTGTGCCCTGTAGAGACTGCTGTAGACACTCCTGTTCCAGTGTGTGCCCTGTAGAGACTGCTGTAGACAGTCCTGTTCCAGTGTGTGCCCTGTAGAGACTGCTGTAGACACTCCTGTTCCAGTGTGTGCCCTGTGGAGACTGCTGTAGACACTCCTGTTCCAGTGTGTGCCCTGTAGAGACTGCTGTAGACACTCCTGTTCCAGTGTGTGCCCTGTAGAGACTGCTGTAGACACTCCTGTTCCAGTGTGTGCCCTGTAGAGACTGCTATAGATGGTCCAGTTCTAGTGTGTGCCCTGTGGAGACTGCTATAGACAGTCCTGTTCCAGTGTGTGCTGTGGAAACTGCTACCGGTACTCCTGTTCCAATGCGTGCCCTGTAGAGACTGCTGTAGACAGTCCTGTTCCGTTGTGTGATGCTGTGTGCGTGCATGTGTGCGTGGTGTGTTCATGTATTTATGGGCATTGTAAATCCATTTTCAGACTGCGCGGGATGACAAGAGGAAGGGCATCTCCTTTGCCAGCGAGCTGAAGAAGCTGACCGGCCGTAGTTGGCCCGTTTCACTGGGTTCACCTTCCGCAGAGAACGCACGCGGGAAGGACGAGAGGCCTGCAGTGTATGCACACTTCAGCGAAGCCACTGAGCAGGTTCTCTGAGGAGTGCAGTCAGCGCCTCCTACAGGTACGGAGTGAAAGTGCTGGACACACATTAATGACTGGCCCATGTGATTCCCCTATTTAAATAAGACAATCAAGACAGTGCAATCTAGTGCATCAGTATAGCTGCAACCAGCAAGTGTGTGTGTGTGTGTTTGCACACACGTGTTTTTTTTTTTGTTTTTTTTTTGTTTTTTTTTAATCTGCCATTTTAAATGGGTGTAAAATGTATTTATAATTTAATTTTTCCGGGGCATTCCATTTCCAGCGCGTTGGTTATTTATGTTTGGTTATAACACTTTCAAGTTAGGCAAGATTGGTCTCTACTGTGGCCGACAAGGGCAAATGGCCCAAAAAAGTAACTTATATGGGTGTTTAACTAGTGTTTTATGTGTTCTGCTCTCCTTTTCACCCCTCTTAACTTCCAGTTGTCCTCTCTCCACCTTCCTCTTATGCAATGTCCCCTTGCTGATCAATTAAGTATCCTATCACATGTGGAGACGATGTAGAGGAGAGAAAACTAAATGCAATCAAAACACTCTGGTCTCCCGGAAAGTAGTTAGCTACCACTACGGACAACGTTAGCTAGAGTTAAATGCAAGATCTGGCACACAATGTTGTCGCTAGCAACCTCTTGTAGAAGTCAAAGTCTCTATCATGCCAACGCTAGCTGCGTAAATCTGTTGCTCTTTTATAATATTGTAAAAGACTAAGGCCAAATGTAAAAAAAGAATACGTAGGCTACCTTTTTATGTAGCCTCTATTTATTTTTTAATCTTTTTGTTCTCTTCTGGAGATCTTCCGTTTTGTTGACTGGATATGCAGCGTTTTTCTGTTGCATTTGTTTTCGGAGTTTGTGTGTTTTTGATTTTGCATCGTTTCTGTATTTGCAGCGTGTTTGCTGTTAATGTATTTGTTTTGGCTTTCTGCAGCACGTTTTTTCATTTGGAGCACGTTTCCGTTGTTGTATTTGCATTGGATTTCCATATGTGTTTTTGAATTGGCATCGTTTCTGAAGCTGCAGCACGTTTCTCCGAATGGAAATGTTTTGGGCCGTTGTAGCGCGTTTGCCCTTGTCGGCCACCGTAGGTCTCCCATTCACAAGGCTGCATCATTCCAAATATACTTTTATATATATTTTTGGACACTTTTCTGGATCTTGTGGAACATTTCATTTTTAACAGAATTGTTTTAAGTTTTTTTTATTTGTATTTAATTTTATATTAATTAACAATGACATCACTTTTGTGACACAAATATGTGTGCATTATGTGGAATAATTTTCTTCTGTTCCTGTTTGAAAGTCCATAACATGTCAATGGGGAGATTTGTTTTAATTTGTGTTCATAGTTCAAAGCCATAGCATCACCTTACACTGTTCCAGCAGTCTTTATAATTTGTTTTTACAACTTTATTTCTGATATAAACGTGCTGGTTGTGATTAGCCTGTTAGCCTGTTAATATATTGCAATGTGCTGTATTCACATTGTGATGATTGTATTTTTATAATGCTTTGTATTACAAAATGAATAAACCACATGAACTCTGTTTTGGTTTATGTGAGAAATGTATTATGAAACACTGATGGCTGTGTACAGTCGGTAGAGAAGACTAATTTGAATGAAAATCTGGCCCTGATATGAAATGCTGAAGTCATTGCACTGTGAAGCCTTTTACAATGGTGCCCTCTTGTAGCAGATAACAGTCACTGCAAGTGGTATGCCCAATAAGGCTGGTAGACAAAATTTGGATTTATATCGTGCTCAAAACTTGAACTTTTCTTGATCAATTTAATTTGATTGAAAGACAGGTTTTTATTTATAACAAAGTTCATGTCTATTTTCTGGGGTCAGTTAAGTTGATATTTCTGGAAAAAATTTCTTGTACTTATTGCAAATATTGAGAGAAATTTCAGCTTTAAGCATGTATATTCTGAAGCTAACATGGTCCAGTATGAGCAGAGGAACATCGGAGCCATATTTTAGTACAAAACAACGTTCGGTATGTTGTGAATTTTTGGTAGATTTTGCTTTAAATCAATTAGCCAACACCGAAGACCTTCTTTACCAACAGGGATGGAGAAGTATTTTAGAGCTTGAGATATGAATAGAGATTTAGGTGAACAGACCGGTAGAAATTAAATTTGCACACCAGTAACTTGGTGAACGGCAGTGCAATTGTGTGGAGTTCACTCCTGCCACTCGCTTGCATTCTGCAACCATGGTGTTGCAGCTGATGATTAAATTAACTGGTACAAAACAGACAGTAAACACAATACATTTTTTTTCTGCCTCAAACGATAACAATGTATTCATTTGTATATGTAAGTTATATTATGCACATTACAGTACTTTAAGTCATGGAAAAGAATTTACTTGCGACACAACGCTGGCATTTAAGCTATTCAGACTGAATGAATGTTTAGTTAAAAGGCCATCTTGGTGTGACCGAAGGCCTTTTCTAAAGGGATTGTGGGAAATGTCCCTGCTCCTCTTTGAGTGGCTCGGAGGGGGGGAACGAGGGAGGCCCCATGTCATGCCTTCCAGATAATGCTGTCTTGAGCTGTGGTGGATCTGGGAGGGGCATTTCTTTTGGGAGGTCTGGGCAGCCCCATTGACACTGCGCTATCCCCCCCCCCCCCCACCCCCTTTACCCCCCCCCCCTTTCTTATCCCGACATCTCCTGCCTCATGCTCTTACTGCGCAGCAGAGACCCAGCCCTCCACATGGTGAGTACACAACTCTGAACTCACTGCAAACCGCTTGCAATATGTAGAGAAGTGTGTGCATGCTCCGAGCCACTGACTTTTACCAAAGCTCTGTTTTGGGGGTTTGGGGAGGGGGGGGGACAACTTTAAAGGGAAGTCCTCCCGAACGATTTGGATGCATTTGTTCAGCAGAATCGGCGTTGTCTTTGTTCTTGCGCATGCTGTGTGTTTAAGGCTGTGTGTACTCAGAGGGGGGAGGTCTGATACTGAAGAACTTCCGAGTTTTTAAACCTTCAGATTGTATTGGCATTACTCCCCGACGCAGCCTCTCAGAAACATGAACATGTATGCTGTTTATATTTGAAAGAAAATTGTGCCTTTGAAAGTTGCTGTGGTTCCAAGAACAAAGACAAGGAAGGAGGGATGCACAAATGCCGCTTAGAGCGTTAAAACTGAATGTGCAGTACATCTTTTCAAAAAGAGTGCGGTTTCGATTTCTGCAGTTTTAAAATGCAAATATGACCATTTCAATGAAGTGTGTTGAGTTGTTAGAATGAATTAAGAATTAATGTTTGTGAATGACCATTGTTTCTTTGAGTGATAATCACAAGCTTAGTTTTCAAAAGTACTCCAATGGATAGTTGCAGCGCGCATGTTTATTTTGTTTCGCGCACTCCGCTCCAATTTGCTATTGATTTCCCATGTGTAAAAAAAAATTGTATTAAGTATACCTGACGTATACTATTTTATACTTAAGATTAAGTTATATAAGTATAATTAAATTTTATATCAAGTATGCTAGGTATGTTGTTTTTTTTTTCCACATGGAGTTCTGTTACTTTTCCCTCTCTTTTCTCAGGTCTTTTGAGAGCGGTGAGAGTCCCGTCTTTGAACACTGCCCGAGGCGTTACTGATGCTCGGACGCACCTGAATAGCACGTCCGCACGAAGCCGCAGCAGCGAATCCGGCGGCCATGAGGCTCCTCAGCGCCCTGCTCTTCCTCCTCCTCCTCCTCCTCTGCGGGCCGCCGCGGGGGGCGGAGGCGAAGAAGGAGAGCGCCGACGAGACGCAGGCGGCCCGGCGCGGCCGGAACCGGGCTGTGCCGGGGTCCGGCGAGCTCACCAGCAAGGAGGGCCACCGGTGCGCGTGGGAGACGACGGGGGAGGGCGCGGTGTCGCTGCTGGTCAGCTGCAGCTACGGCGAGCTGGCCTACCAGTGCCGGTACGCGGGCCAGCCCGACCTGTGCCCCGCCTACGCCGCCCGCTCCAGCCAGTACTGGAAGCAGGTGGTGGGCAAGCTGAAGAAGAGGAGGAACGTCTGCGACGGCGAGAAGGTCCTGAAGACGCGCGTGTGCAAGAAGGCCCCCGCCGAGTCGCACATGAGGCTGGCGGAGGAGGAGCGGGCGGAGGAGGCGACGCAGGCGCAGGCGAAGGAGGAGAAGAAGAAGAGGGGGAAAGGGGGAGGTGAGAAGAAGGCGGCAGGGAGCGAGGGAGCGGGGAAGGAGGAGGAGAAGCCGGCGGCAGCGGCGCTGGACGGCGTCGCGTTCGGGGAGGTGAACGACGGGAGCATGGAGACTGAGCCGGCGGAGACCTACTGCGCGGAAGGGTGGCAGTCCTTCTGCTCCTTCTTCGTGAAGTTCGTCGACGGTTAACAGCACCGCTAACGAACACTGCCGTCCCCGAGCCGGGTTCGAATCCACCTCCAGGTGTGAGTAAATGTGGTTTGTATAAAGAGGAAGTGAAGTCAACAGTGTAATAATTCCAGGAAGCGCAGAAATACTGCTTGTAATACTGTTATGCCTTTCGGGCCATTTCATTACTAAACAAAATGTATTTTACTTTGAAATGTGTCTGTTAACAACTGGTGGAAAGTAAGTACATATGTCAGATTTAATGGTGGTGCCTAACCCTATTTGTAATTTACTTAATTTTTAATGTTTTAATGAATGAATAAAACATAAAGTACAACATTAAAAAGAGTCTTAGGCTCTTTAATGGATACAAACTCCAAATACTATTCTGACCATGTGCAATGAATTACAAAATGAAACTCTGAGAACCTTGGTATTGAATTGGTATTGTAATTTGTTATATAGACATAATGGACCAGATAAAATTTAACATCCAACCGTAGTCCTAATAAAATTCTTTTTTATATATACAACATTTATTTTAATTAATTTGAGACCTACATTTACAAAACAAATGAAACTATTGGGAAATAATAACTTTTCAATTTGGTTGATTACCATATAAATTGTCCAAAGTGTCAACTGGAATATAATAAATATCTGTTTAAAGTTTTTATTTGCACTGAAGAAAAAATGAATTAAAAATCCTTCATGAAAAACACTGTGTTCAGAGGAAAAAAGAGAAGACCAAAAGAATGTTTCAAATGAGGAAAGAAAAAAAACTGTAACTGTATTCTGAAACCAACTCTCAGTCCGGAGCAGTCTTTTCCAAAAAGGAATGATGTGGCAACAGGTTTTTGTTTTAGCACAGCACTAAGATTCCTGATTCTACTGATCAATGTTTTGGTTGAAGACCATGATTAGTTGATTAGTACAATCCGGTGTACTAGTGCTGGGCTAAAACAAAAACCTCCACCAATGAAAGTCTTTTTCTTTCTTATTTTATTTTAATGTAACCTTTATTTTAACAGGTTATAGTCCCATTGTGATTAAAATCTCTTCTACAAGAGAGACCTGGCCAAAAAGCGCAACACATTTCATTTTAGACAAAACAAAAAGAAACAAAAAAAAAAGCGGACAAAAGACACGCAAAATGTGCAAAAAGCAATCAAATTACAGCTATAAAAACATTTGCAATTTCCAATGGAATCCATTTCCAACCTCTTAACTATAGCTTTACGTTCACTGATAGTGACCATTTAAAGCTTTTGTAAAGAGGATGAAAACAGATTATATGCGTGCTGAGAAAATGCGCCATTAGCACGTCTATTTCAGTTAATCTTCAAAAACAGCCAGGCTAAACTTCCAGATAACTTCAGCATGACAACCTGGCAACCTTGAACTCTTTCTAAAAAAAAAAAAAAAAAAAAAAAAAAAAAAAGCTGAATCGGCTCATTTTTGTCATAGATAGTTGATTTGACTCCATTGCGAAGTGTTAGACATGATTTAAGCCCTTCTGACTACAAAATACTGACCCAGTGTTTCTGTATGAATTTCTCTATTGCACAGAATTCCTATAAAATGGCAGTTTTCAGCTTTGAAAGTAGACCTCATTATGTGCTGTTGGTAAGGGGAAATGGATCATTATTAACATTATTGCTCATGCTGTGAAATATCAGGGGGGAAACCAGTGTGGAGTGCTTTCCTGTCTAATTCAAATCGCTCTCGTCTTTGATGCTCGCAGCTCAGTCAGTGACTCTTCACTATATTGAAACAGAACCACTTCATTTCAGGGTCTAAAAACGATTAATTTTCACAGATTAAATAGAACATTTTAAAATAAACATTCAGTGTGATTGTCTGAATTCTGTGTCAAACACGTTTTTAAAAATGCTTGAAAATAATAGTCTATGAAATGCTTTTAAATGTGCATATAGCTCTAAACACTTGACAGTTAAAACACTGGCTAATTTCCAAATTATGCTGTACACAGAATTTATGAACTGATATAATTAGCAAAATGTGCAGTTGATCTTCTGCCAAATAAACATTTTTCAATGACAGAGACTATGAATCCAACGATATCGACACCCAGGTTCCGAAAAGGCTTTTCTATTTGTTGCCTGCAGTCAAAAAAATGACAATACACAAAGCGTTTATATTTAACATCACGATCAGATGTTCAAGACAAATATTAGACATTTCAGGAATTAAGTGCCAATTAAAGTGAGCTGGCGAGCTTTATGTGCTGTAGATGCCAGTCAAGCGCAGATAACAGGAACCCTGTTGTGTTTGAGGCGAATGTTGGCAGGAATCCAAGATTTACCCCAACGCAGTGTAGAGTCACACATCGTTTCCACAGAAGAAACTATTGTTCACGCCAAGGTGAACAAACATACTAATCGACTCTTTGTCCCGTTCCACAAAGTCAGTGCCAGTTATAAAGCAATGTACATTTATCAGAGCTAATTTCGGACACTTGAGATTGTCTAATAAAAAATGAGAGAGAAATCCGTTGATTACCCTGAGTAACAGTTAAAATGAGATGATTTTTAAAAAGCTTGCTGGTGTGTTCTAAGCCTCTCTCTTGCACTTATTGGGGTGAGTGTTCCCTCAGCTCCTCGTAGAGTCCCCCGCGCTCAGCGATGCACGTGTTCGGGTGCAACAGGTTTGAACAGCGTGTCCGCTCCGCGCTCTTGAAATGGCTGTGGATAGAGAGTATGGCCTGATTGCTGTGGTGTGATTTTTACATGCCAGACCACACCCCCCTCCGGGACCTCCCTCTCTGGTCAACAGTCCTTGTGCTTCTCACTAGCCCTGCCCCCCCCAGCCACACCCCCAACACACATTATGCTAATTAGAACATCTGAGAACCATCAGCGCCGCCACATAGCGGGCGCCATGTGATTCACTCTCAGAATGTTTTAGTTGCAAATGTAAATCACACTGGTTTCCCTCGGTCTCCCTGGTGGGGTTTTCTTTTTCTTTTTTTTGTGGCTGTTGTGTAGATTTTGAACTGCAGTTTTGTTTACATTTCATATGAAAACATAAAACGGTGAATTTATAATCCTGAAAAAATATACATTTACGCACAATAGACAAACCTACACCTACCGAAACATTGTGATGGAAGTATGTACACTACACTTACGTGAGAAGAGCTTATGTTTTACCCAGATAACCCTGACCCTAGCTTAACCCTAATTTGAGCCCTAAAACCTTATGGAAACAATAGGCACCTTTGAAAACATTTGAAATGCTTAGCAAGCTAGCAAGTTAACAAGCCCAGCGAGCTAACCACATCATACAGAGTATAAGGCAAACGTAAAGAAAATGCTTTGACGTGACAAATGGCGGGTCAAGGGTGATACAAATTAGCACGTAATAAAGCCGATAAAAGTTCACTCGTCTCTCAAAATGACTACGGAATACAAAATTCCCGGTGGGATAATTCCGCTTCCCTGACCCGGTCTTCTGTACAGATTTGCAACAAATGTGTCATTGCATTGGGGGAGAGCTGCACGGAATACCGATGAGGCTAAGTCGCTGCTGTGGGGCCTTTGGCAGGGACATGAGGTGGGCCCCTTCCATTGTCCTCCAACAGAATGATTTAGATACATGCCCCTCCCCTGGCAGTGGGGCAGGCCCAACATAACGAGAAACGGCAGAGAGGGGGAGAGAGAGAGAGAGAGAGAGAGAGAGACCTACCAGTCCTACTTCCAGAGACCACATGGTGTGAACAAGATTTTTTTTGAAGCCATTCTTCAGCAAA